>NC_066580.1:292121980-292450314 GCF_024323335.1 Lathyrus oleraceus
TACCTTTAGATTTATTGACTAAATCAAAAGTAAATCATACAATTTGAGTCGCCACCGCACTTCTATTTATCCAAAGGAAAGGTTAGAAAGCGAACAAAAACCGAGAAGTTTTATCAAATCAAAAACTAATAAAAATGTCAAAGATCTGGGTAAGGGGGTTGGTTATGCAATGGGAATGTTTTAAGCACCCAAAACATCCTTAGTACTCTAAGGGAGCCCTTTTTGCAAAGTTGTATGGTAGATTGGTATCTGTGAAAATATTTGTGCAAACATGATTGGGGAGATGAGAAAAGAATATACAAATTATTTACAATTTTTTTTGAATGGATAAACCCATTGCCTACGTACCATCACAAAGGTAGGATCAAAACCTCGTAGTTCGGGGTAAAAATCTCAAAATAAGTTGGTGAATTTATTGGTCCAAAAGCCTTGAGGTCTTTTTTTATCAAAGGGAGAAAACTCAACCTAAACCACAATCCACCATGTGAGAAGAGCTTCAACATACTAGTGAGGGATCCACCCTATAATAAGTATGGAAGACTTATAGTTCAATCACTAAGGATGAGGTGAGGTTTACATCAACCACTATGATAACTCAAACCTAATAGCTAATGTTCATGAAACGTTTTAACAAAGGTCGCCATTGGAACCAAAAAAATAATTTGAGTGAGTTGTATTTACAAATTAGAAGTATTCACAAAATAAAGTCAAAGTTGACTTAAGGTTAAATTCAAATTAAGTATTATGAAAAGAGTTTGAAAAATCAAAGGCATAATGCCTAGGTTTCTAGTTTTGAAAATAATGTCAATGTTTGCATAAAATGAGTTTGGCTTGGGTTAGAGTGGAGAGAAGAAGAGAAGGGCTAGTCCTAAACATGCAAAGATGAGAGAAGAGAGTAAAACCCTTGGAGTTCCTTTCTTGAGATCATAAAGATGATTCAAGTTTCTCCTTTCGTTTGGACTTAGCAATTAACTCAAGCAATCAAACAAATATTCAATCAAGCTCCTAGGATCTTCCAATTGGCTTGTCATTCTCTTAACTTGGATGCTTATGACAATGGTCCTTCTAATTAGCTCAAGTTTGGAGTCCCTATCACACAAGAACACACAATAAAAAAGTTCACAATGCAATAAGAGGAATGGACAAAGAGAATTTAGATTAGGGGTCCTTTCAAGCTATCTTCAAGATGTAAGCGTTCTAAAGGCATGAGGCCTAGTTGCTCTTCAATCAATTTTAGCATTCTAAAGGCATGAGGCCTAGTTGCTCTTGAAAATCCATTAAGCATAGGTGAGGTCCTAATTCTAAGTCCTTTCTCCTTTTTGCATTGGGTTCACACAAGCAAAACAAACACAAAGCACAATATATTTACATAATAATGTGCTCAAGTGAGCAAAAGGCAAATGGCATAAACATAAACATGAGCTCAAATGAGCAAAAGGAAAAGGCAATATGAATAAATGAGCAAGAAATTAAATTGCATTAAATTAAATTGCAAGAATTAAATGCTTGATTTAAAAGTTAGTAGTTAGTAGTTAGTGTTAGTGTGCCATAAGGCAATTTAGCGCTATGTTAAGCAATCGTAAGTGGACTAATGTAGTAGTCACACCTATCTGAGGCTGGTCAATAAAACTATAGGCAAATAAACACAAGTTAGAGATCATGACTAGTAAGCCAAGCTCCTACAACTTGCCATGCCAAAACAAAAGAAGAATGACCTTGTATGGATTTCAGGTTTTTTGCTTGACCAAGAAGCAACCTATTATGGACACAAAGCAATTCACTTGATCTTTGATCAAGTTGAATTTGATTTGGATCAAAGAAGGTTAAGTCTCCCATATGTCAAGGCTAACCACAAATCATTAACTCATTGGTCAAAAGAAAAAGATGAAGATAGAATGTACAAAATGGAAATTCAAAAGACATAACCAAAACACAATGATCAAATGTCAATGGAATCAACATCAATCAATGGTAAACAGAAGTGAAATGAAGATTAGAAGTCAAGAAATTTCAAATATATTTTTGGTATTTTTTGGAATTAAAATAATACATAAAATAAAATGAACAAAGTGAGGTCAAACTTCAAATCCAATTCAAATCAACTTGGATAAGTCCAATTGGATCATCATAAGTCTAACATGGTCAAACAAGGTTTGACAAATTTTCTCAACATTTTTCGAAAACAGAAACTATTTTTTAAACAATTAAAAATGAAGAAAAATAACATAATTGGACTAAAATCTCAAATCAATTAAGAAATTGATGAGAATATTTTTCATAGACTTATCATCATCCAAAGATGTTAAGAAAATATTTTTGGCATTTTTGAATATCTAAAAGTATTTTAATGAATTAAAAACAATCAAAAACAAAATAATTCACAAAAAATATTAAATGGAATCACAAATATAATTAAAAGTCAGATTATGAAACTAGGATTTAAGAGAAATTTTTTGCAATTGGTCCCATATTTTTGTGATTCCAAATAAAAGAGTTATGAATTTTTGAAAATAAAAAGAATTAAAGAAAATAAAACAGAAATTAATAAAAGCTGGAAAATCCACATCGCTTGGATCATAATTCATTAATTGACGTGGCTAATCCAAGGGACATGAGGCGCGCGCGCATGGTGAGCATTAGTCTACAGCATCACATGTTATATTTAAAAAAGTAAACATAACGCAAGGCCATGATTAGATCTGGAGAGTTGGATCCAAAGGCTATGGATATTCCACGTGTGGACGGTGGTGGAAACCATTGTCTTCTCCGGTGAAAGGCAAAAATCGGCTACCAGTTGCAGGTTTTGCAACCTTAACCAAATCACACGATCCTTATACCAAATTAAAGCTAGGGTGATGTACATCACCCCTGTAACCTTGTATTGTTCTCTAGATCTCTATGGAAGGAGAAATCATAGATGGAAAAGCCAGGTACTTGATCTGAAGTTCAACAATTCACAAAATTAAAGCCACCATTGGCTTGCCTCTCACACGAGGACTTTAGAAAACCAAGCAAACTCAAGCAATGCACAATATATAGTGAGATTCGAAGCAAAACAGTTGAGAGGGTAACCTTTGAAGTGCAGCTTTGATGAGCACGATCCAACCAATTTCTTGCTTGCAGCTTGACCTTGATGTATGATATGAGAGCAAGGCTTAGGAATTATTATTGAAAATCAACTGATGTTGTTGAAAATCAAACTTGAAAAAGAGAAATGAAAATTCAAATTCCTTTTGTGAGAGGTTAGGATTTAATTCCAGCAGGGTTTCAGGCGCCTTCAGGTTGAGAATTGAATAAAGTGATGCCTCTATTTATAGCTTAAGCTGCAAGGAGAGTGAATGGAACTCGTGTGCGTTAGAACTGGGTCCTCCATGCATGGGCCTGTACAGGCGCATGTGAGGCCCAAAAGCTAATCCAAATGAATGCTGAAATGATTTGGAGAAGGTTTGGACGTGTGGTTTGCATTACAATTGCTTGTGTATGAAGTTTCGTCATGAAATGCATAAATGGTCACAAAAGTTCCCCTCTTTGAAAATACCATTTGAAAAATCCAAACATAGACATGTGAGTAATAGTTGGAAAGGTCTTGAAATAAGGAACAAAATCTATGTTGGACAAAAATCCATTTGGAGCTTGGAAAATTGTGAAAACTGGCCATGAAGTTCAAGGTACAAAACATGTATTTGAAAAGTTTTCCAAAAAGGACCAACTTCAAGCCCTTTTGTTTCAATGATGCAAGCCTCAAATGGAAAAACCTCCAACATCAAAATTGTAGAGATTTTCCAGACAATCAATTTGGACTTAAATTTTGCATAATTTGGATTTTGGATGAGAAAGTGATGGGCACTTGAAGTGGGACTTTTTCAAGATTCAATGGCTTTGGTCCAAAGTGACCTATAATGTTTTGTAATATCACATGTGTTTATTTTAGGATTATGAAATTTTGTCCTAAATACAAATTGAAGTAGACATCTTAAAATTTCCAATTCAATTGGTCTCACCTCAAAATCATAATAAATGAAGGAGTTATATCCTTGGGAAGTTGACCCAAAATTAGGGTTTCAGTCAAAATGACCTATAATGTTTTGAAATAAATGATGACCTTCCAAGTTTCAAATGAATTATTTATGAGCATGAAAGTTGTTCATATAGTTATTAAGAACATTTTTTCTCTGGGGGTCATTATCATTTGACAAACACATCAACAGTTAGGTCTCAGTGGATTTTAAAATAGCCAGATAATTTGACTGGTCAACTTCTCAAGTCCAAACTTCAAATCTCATTGAATGAATGATTGAGAATACTCACATTGGCTCATATATGCATAAAATGATGAATGAAAGAAATTCCCTTTATTGAATTTGATCATAGGTTGAGGTTGCTTCATGAGCAAGGCACAGTCAAAGCACAGTTGAATTAGGGTTTCCTTGGGAAACAAGTCTCAAGCCCTTTGGTTTATCTTGATCAAATTGACAAATTGAGATACTTGGGAGACATATATGATGATTGAGAGCTTTGGGAACCATTGTCATGCTTGCTTTCATCTTCATCTAGCCATTTCTTTGAGCATAGGAGCCTCCTAGGAGCCTTGGATCACATGACTGCTTGAGCTTCAAAACAAACAAGTTAGTGACATATTTTTGTGCTTTTGGTAAGTAAACAAAATAAGAAAAGCAATAATATACAATTCAAGCATGTTTGGTGGTCTCAAACCAACTCACACAAGTCCCAACCCTGGGGTAAAGGAGCCAAGATGCAATGATCCTTGAGGAAAATGCAATGAGCAATGTTATGATGCCATGAGGGATCTTAGGGTCAAAATTAGGGTCTTATAGATGCCCCTATTTAAGGTCATTCTAGCCGGAGATATGAAGGTTAAAATCTTCGTCTCGACGAGGTAGAATGGGCTTAAATAATAACAAAGAGACGAATTTTGGTCCCTAAGAGACCTCATGATGCAGGTGTATGCATGCAAAAGATAATACTCTATGGGGATATATGGCCACAAAGGAAAAGGAAATCAGGAGAAACTGAAAGTCCGCGGGAGTATAACACATTCCATAAGGAAAACTCAGTGGGAGACAGAGACTCCGAGGGGATAAAGGGAATAAAAATGCGTGAGCAGGTCACGACTTGAAGACTCACTGGGTGTCACGAGGGGATTCCATGAAAATAAATCGATGGAAAGACTCGAGTTGACGCCAAGACGCATGTATTGGGCAATATGCCAATACAGCAAAACTATCCACAAAGGATACTTCGAATAAAAATACGGACTTAGGCGGGGAAGTCCATTAAGGAATCAGCTGGGGAAACAACAATTGAGGTATTACCGGTTACTAGGTAATAAAACTCAAAAAGAGACATGTGATCCAAACATCGGTATAAGGGTGAAAGAGCAACATGCTCAGGGAGAAAGAATATCTAAGACCGGTATAAGGGTGAAAGATATCCATCATCCGAAACATCTGAGGAAAATCCTAAAAAGGCAAATCTCAACTCAGGAGAATTTGACTCTACAGGGGAAAAAAAGTCATAATAGGGAGCAGAAGGAAGGAACACCAGGGATACCGGTTACTGGGCATATAATAGGTGACCAACCAGACGTAAATTGGGAAAATTTCCAAGACACTCATTGTAATACTCCAAAATTTACCCTTCATTTTTCCTGGAAGCATGGGATTATGTTTTACACTTCATTAGCATCATATTAGGTCATACTCATTGCATACTGCATTAGTGACATGGAGATCAGGTTTTGATCGATCACTCCTTAACAGAAGGAGTCCACACAAAGCAAGGTTGAGAATTGGACTTCATTTTCTAAATATAAAAGTCTCAAGGGTCTCATTGAGGTCCAGGTATCTTATTATGGTCCTCAGTTCATCAGTGAAGGATTCAAAGCTATCAGAGTGTTCATCTGGATTTAATCAGAAATTAGGGTTTCATGGCTACCTGCAACAGGCAATGTTTGGTTGGAAGTAGAGGAGCTCATCCATGTCATGATTAGACAGGCATCTTGGCCTAGGAAGATTCACAATTATCTCAGAAAGGTCCATTGGCAATCAGTGCAATCAGTTACTTATCATTTTGCCCTAAAACTAGGGTTTTGTATAAAATCAGTTTATTTCTGATTCTATGGGTGAAACTCTTTTCCATGGCCCTCCATATGTCCACAAGGGTCTACATACAAAAAATTAGCTCTTTATTTGAGCTAGAAGTGCTTCAATTGATCAATGGAATCGGGAATCAGACAGTTTGGGAAAAGTCAACTATGGGGCCAAAAAAGTCAACTCCTGACATTTTGAGAGTGGAATCTCAAAATCCATGCCTAGGGGATCCTACATGTGAAATTTGATCAAGGTTGGATCATGGATTCATCATTTAATCAGGAATTGGAAAAGTTACTTAATTTGGAAATGGTTGACTTTCCATTTAGGGCAAGTTTTCATGATCGTTGCACTCACTTTAAGCCCATTTTGCATCAAGATAAAAGCTCAATTTGAAAATTTCTCCAACATGAAAGTTGTTCCTCTTGTTCCAATCTTTCTAGAGATATAAAGTTTTCTCCATTTGGATTAGAATTGAGAGATTTATGTTTAGTCAAAGTGAGATATTTTTTTAGGACACTTAGAAAAATTTCTATGTCCAAAATCTTCAAAATTTGTCAAGACTTCTTGGCCAGTTTTCTTGCACTTAAAGAAATTATTTGAAACTACTTTATTCACAACAATTGTACCTTGCCATGTCCTCTTTCACATCCTTTTGGAATAATCTCATTTGGACCCATGGTTTGAGAGATACATTCATTTAAAGTGGGCACCATGACTTGATTTTCTAGGCAGATTTTGGGCCTGGCTGACCCAATTAGATTTTCTAAGCATGCTGCACAAATCAGTCACGTTTTTTACCTCTTTTGGCCATGCATTGGACATCCATTCACTTAAGTTTGGCCCAAAATAACAACATTTTACACCTCACTTCACACTTTTATTCTTATGGATAAATCACTTATTAAAAAGCCCATGAGAACACCTAATCCACCCTATTTAAGAAGCTAAAACCCTAACCCTAAAGGAGCATTGGAATTTCGTGGCAAGGAGGCAAAGCTTCATCACATATCAGATTCTATTCCACTTCTATTTTCCATTAGGTAATCATCTCTTCCATGGCCATGTTTTGATATATCTACGCTTGCTTACCATGTTCATCACCATTAATCCTTCCTTTTTCATATTTCTTTTTCTTATTTAAAATATTTTCTTCGTCCATAAAATTACCCAGCACGTAGTTCAGGACCTTATTGATTCAAAAGCCATTAACTTTGCGCCGGCTCCTAATGTTGTCAACAATCCTATACCGCAACATGGTAGAGAAAATGTTAACATGGTTGAAGGAGAAGTCAAATTAGTCAAGGAGGTGTTGAAGCTGAAGACTCCGCTGTTAGAAATCAAAGAATACTTGCTAAAGGCAGATGTTTTCCCCGGCTGTGGGAGCGGTTGTTTGGGTTGTGTTGCATAGAGTGGGGGTTGTGTGAAGTTGCAGCAGGGTATCCAGGCCTTCCTTGATGATGGTATCCTCCAAGCTGAAGACTTATCTGCCCAAAGGTCTGTTGAAGGGGTTGTTGAGAATGAAGATGTTGATCCTCTCTTTCTTGATGATGCTGAAGAATTTACAAATGTTGTTCCTGCTGATTTTGTAATTCCCAATGATGTAATTAATTTTTTTGATGTTGTTACTTCTACAACTTCAACGCCTCAGACTCGTCAGGGGCCGATTACTTTCTCCAGTGCTGGCATCATTCAGTACGGCCAGGTCTCTACAATCAACAAAGAAGATGGGGATAGTGATTGTGACATTGACAACTGGGTGCATCCAAGGGTCCCGGGTGAAGTTATCCGCAACTGGTCTTCTGAAGAGATTATCCAAGTCACTCTTCTTATAGAGTAATTTTCTTTGTTTATTCATGCATATCCAAGTCTTACGTTCCGCCCAGGGCGTGATGACTCATTGTAGGGCTCATCTATGTGGATACCTGCATTTTTTATCATAAATAAAGGACGTCTTTTTGCATTCAAATATTTTGTTCGCTCTCTTTCTATTTTTGCAGTTTTCAAAAATAAAAAAAAATATACACATTTGGCAATGTTTTGTTTAGTTTCCACTTCTTGTTCACACTCATAAGCACATACCATCACTCATGCAGATGCACGTCACCGGATCCTATTGATAACAGTCCTGCTATGGCTCGCTTCGACTTTGAAAATCCAATCTTTCAAGCTGAAGAAGAGGGTGATGAAGACTATGAACTCCCTGAAGAACTGGCCAGGTTATTAAAACAGGAGGAAAGGGTCATTCAACCGCATCAAGACTCTGTTGAAGTGATTAATCTCGGCACCGAGGACGCCAAGAGAGAAATCAAGATAGGGGCTGCTTTGGAAGATAATGTGAAGAAGGGGCTGCTTTGGAAGATAAAGGAAGAAGTGCAAAAACAGTTGGACGTAGGGTTCCTAGCGGTTACAAATTATCCGCCATGGGTTGCAAATATTGTTCCAGTACCTAAGAAGGATGGAAAGGTACGGATGTGTGTCGACTATCGGGATTTGAACAGAGCTAGTCCTAAAGATGATTTCCCATTACCTCACATCGACGTTTTGGTGGATAACACGGCTCAGTTCTGGATATTCTCCTTTATGGATGGCTTTTCTGGATATAATAAAATTAAGATGGCACCAAAAGACATGGAGAAGACAACTTTCATAACCCCATGGGGCACCTTCTGCTACAAGGTGATGCCGTTTGGTCTGAAAAATGTTGGGGCAACATATCAACGAGCTATGGTAACTCTTTTCCATGATATGATTCATCATGAAATCGAGGTTTATGTTGATGATATGATTGCCAAACCTCAGATGGAAGAAGAACATCTGGTGAATTTGCAGAAACTATTTGAGCGTTTGAGGAAATTCAAGCTGAGGCTTAATCCGAACAAGTGTACTTTCGGGGTGAGATATGGAAAACTGTTGGGTTTTATTGTTAGTGAAAAAGGGATTGAGGTGGATCCGGCCAAAGTGAAAGCGATACAAGAAATGCCTGAGCCAAGAATAGAAAAACAAGTTTGTGGTTTCTTAGGAAGGTTGAACTACATTGCAAGGTTCATCTCTCACCTAACAGCCACGTGTGAGCCAATATTCAAATTGTTGAGAAAAGATTAGGCTATCAGGTGGAATGATGATTGCCAAAGGGCTTTCGAGAAGATAAAAGAGTATTTGCAGAAACCTCCAATCCTTATGCCTCCAGTCCCAGGGAGACCGCTGATTATGTATTTGACAGTACTTGATAATTCCATGGGTTGTGTTCTCGGTCAACACGACGAGACAGGTAGGAAAGAGCATGCCATCTACTACCTGAGTAAAAAATTCATAGATTACGAGTCGAGATACTCAATGCTTGAAAAGACATGTTGTGCACTTGCATGGGATGCTAAGCGATTAAGACAATACATGCTGACTCACACGACCTTACTGATCTCCAAAATGGATCCAGTCCAGTATATATTTGAGAAGCCAGCTCTCACCGGAAGGGTAGCTCGTTCGTAAATGGTACTGACAGAGTACGACATCCAGTATACATCCCAGAAAGCCATCAAAGGGAGTATTCTGTCAAACTATCTTGCTCAGCCGCCGATTGATGATTATGAGTCGATGAAGTTTGATTTTCCGGATGAAGACATCATGTTCCTCAAGATGAAAGACTGTGAAGAGCCAGTTGTTGAGGAGGGACCTGATCCAGATGAAAAGTGGACTTTAATGTTTGATGGGGCCGTCAATGCCAAAGGAAGTGGAATTGGTGCTGTCATTACCACTCCGAAAGGTGCCCACATGCCTTTCACCGCTCGTCTGACTTTTGAGTGCACCAATAATGAAGCTGAGTATGAAGCCTGTATCTTGGGTATCGAGAAAGCCATTTATTTGAGAATCAAGACTCTGGACATCTTCGGAGATTCAGCTCTAGTGATCAATCAAGTGAATGGTGATTGGAATACTCTTCAGCCTAATCTGGTCCCCTACAGAGACTACACGAGAAGACTATTGACTTTCTTCACAACAGTAAGGTTGTATCATATACCTCATGATGAGAACCAGATGGCAGATGCTCTTGCTACTCTATCCTCCATGATCAAGGTGATTCGGTGGAACCATGTTCCCAGGATTGATGTTATGCGCCTTGATAGGGCCGCGTATGTGTTTGTTGCTGAAGTGGTAGTTTATGACAAGCCCTGGTACCACAACAACAAGTGCTTTCTGAAGAATCAAGAGTACCCTGCATGGGCATCCAACAATGATAGAAAGACTTTGAGAAGATTGGCAGGCAGTTTCTTCTTGAACAAAGACGATGTGCTGTAAAAGAGGAACTTCGACATGGTTTTGCTCAGATGCATGGATAGACACGAAGCGGACATGTTAATGCAGGAAGTTCATGAAGGCTCCTTCAGTACTCATGCTGGCGGACATGCAATGGCTAAGAAATTGTTGAGAGCGGGTTATTACTGGATGACCATTGAATCTGATTGTTTCAAATATGCTCGGAAGTGTCATAAATGCCAGATTTATGCTGATAAGGTGCACGTGTCGCCAAATCCTTTGAATGTGATGTCTTCGTCGTGGCCATTTGCTATGTGGGGCATTGATATGATTGGAAAGATTGAGCCGACTGCTTCCAATGGGCATCGCTTCATCCTTGTTTCCATCGACTATTTCACCAAGTGGGTCGAAGCAGCGTCATTTGCGAAGGTCACCAGACATGTGGTTGTCCGATTCATTAAGAAAGAAATCATTTGTCGTTATGGGGTTCCCGAAAGAATCATTACTGATAATGGTTCTAATCTCAATAAAAAAATGATGAAGGAGTTGTGCAAGAACTTCAACATTCAACATCACAATTCTTCCCCTTATCGTCCTAAGATGAACGGTGTTGTTGAGGAAGCAAATAAGAACATAAAGAAGATTGTGCAGAAGATGGTCGTTACATACAGAGATTGGCATGAGATGCTACCCTTCGCCTTGCATGGGTATCGTACTTCAGTACGTACATCGACCGGGGCAACCCCTTACTCCCTTGTGTATGGTATGGAAGCAGTCCTACCTATTGAAGTGGAGATTCCTTCTCTAAGAGTCATGTTGGATGTCAAGTTAGACGAAGCTGAATGGGTTCGGACAAGGTTCAATGAGTCGAGTCTTATCAAAGAGAAGCGAATGACAGCCATTTGTCGTGGCAGTTGTATCAAAGTCGGATGAAGAGAGCCTTTGATCAGAAAGTGCATCCTCGATGCTTCCAAGTCTGAGATTTGGTGTTGAAAAGGATCCTTCCTCCTCAGACAGATCACAGGGGCAAGTGGACTCCTAACTATGATGGACCATATATTGTCACCAAGATTTTTGATGGTGGAGCCTTAATGCTTGCAACTATGGATGGTGAAAACTTCACTTCCCCTATGAACTCAGACGCAGTTAAGAAATACTTCGCATAAAATAGACCCGCTGGACGATAAAAAGAATAGTCCAGGCAAAAAATGGGCATCCCGGCGAACCAAAAAAATGAAAAAGGTTCGGGCAAAAGTTAGGGATTAAAAAATGAAAAGATTGTACACCCGGTAAGTTGAAACCTGAAAGGGCAACTTAGGCAAAAATGGGTATCCCAGCGGATTGAAAACCCGAAAGGGCGATCCAGGAAAAAGTTAGGGATTAAGCGAATGGATGCATTCTGAGTAGTTCTGAATATCATCTCGTGTCGATAACCGGAAACTTTCGAAGGATAGGAAATAGTCCAATCACCTTTTTCGGAAAGCTGATCATCTAGAGGATCTTGAAGACGAGCGAATCATAGCAGAATTGGAACCCGATAGAAATCTATTTCACATTGCCATTAGATTAATTTCTGTTTTTATCTGTTGTGCAATTACCTCTTTCCAGGGATTGCTTCCTGATGTAAATACCTATTCAGAGGCCACTCAATCAATAAAATCATGTTATTCAGTACAACTCTGTGCTCATTTTCATTTTACTGTTTTGTTTGCAAAAATGACGTCCGAATTTTTGATAAACATTGCATCATGAAACATAAGAGCTTTACAGGTACGTGCTTAATAATCATTGAAAATTGCTGTAAATTTTAAGTGCTTTGGATCGTCTATTCAGAACAGGTACACTCGGGGCATTTCCTTAAGGTCCCCATCAAATGATCGCGGATGTTTTTCCTCAACAGTTGGAATTTGGTATCTTATCCCTGCGGAGCTGGTCCGAGCGTTGGATTCTTCAATCCCCAGCAGCCTCTCACTGCTGTACTTCCCCAAGCATTTGTTTCAGATTATACATTCACCAGTAGAGTCGACAGTGTCAGACTGTATATCCCCAGCGGAGTTGACAGTGTCAGACTATATATCCCCAGCGGAGTTGACAGTGCCAGACTATATCCTCCCAGCAGAAGCGGCTGCTCCTCAGAGTTCGATGCCAGATCGATGATCTCGACGCTAGACCCATGGTCTCTTTCCTTGAAGCAGAATCTCGGTATCGTATCGGTGTTTGCTTCCCCTACTGAGTCGTCTCTCTCATAGATTATGGTTGCCAGAACCACAGTCGCTTTCCTCAGCAACAAGTTTTCAGTGTCACTCTCTCCCCAGTCAGAGCCTCGGTATTTTTTTATTTTCCAGAACACCGTGTGGCGGGTCATTCCCCCACAGAGTTCTTTGTGTTGTGCATCTCCAACAACCTTGCCAGGGTCCAGAAGATGGTGATCATTTCCCCAGCAGAATTCCTTGCCTCAGCTTGGCGTTCTCTCTAATCAAGCATTTCGCATCCCTGCATGTAGAATCATATTGCATTGCATCCTCCAAAATTGCGTAGCATTTCCATTTTCACAGAGCATTACGCCATTTAAAAATTCAAACATACGCACGTAAAGCATAAGACATTCTCGGTATCCCAAGTGATAAGCCAGAAATTTGTTTCCAGTACTCAGACTGAAGTTTGTTCATGACTTATCCTTTATTATTTCCAGCAGGGTCGTTGGCCCACGCGCCGCCTCAATTATCATTTTCCCTATTTCAGCCGATGCTGTCAGGCATGAAAGTTTCCGGTATTCAGACCGAAGTGGCATTCAGGCCAGTTTTCCGATGTACAGATCGAAGAAGTTTCCGACGTTCAGGTCGACGCAACTTGTGGCATTCAGGCCAAGTTTTCGGTATTCAGACCGAAGTGGCATTCAGGCCAGTTTTCCGATGTTCAGATCGAAGAAGTTTCCGACATTCAGGTCAATGCAACTTGTGGCATTCAGGCCATTTTTCCGGTATTCAAACCGAAGTGGCACTCAGGCCAGTTTCCCGGTGTTCAGACCGATGTTTGATAATCTAATATCTTCCGATGTTCAGATCGAAGAAGTTTCTGACATTCAGGTCGATGCAACTTGTGGCATTCAGGCCAGTTTTCCGATATTCAGACCGATGTGGCATTCAGGCCAGTTTCCCGATGTTCAGACCAATGTTTGATAATCTAATATCTTCCGATGTTCAGATCGAAGAAGTTTCTGACATTCAGGTCGATGCAACTTGTGGCATTCAAGCCAGTTTTCCGGTATTCAGACCGAAGTGGCATTCAGGCCAGTTTCCCGGTGTTCAGACCGATGTTTGATAATCAAGTATCGTCCGATGCTCAGATCGAAGTCATTTCCAATATTCAGATTGATGAGCGGCATTCAGGCCATGGTTATTTCTGTGTTACCACTTATTTTGGTATTCAGGCTAACATTCCTTGTTTCGGTGTTCAGACCGACTCTCACCGTACCAGACGGATTCTTTTTCAAGACCACCTCTTGGCCGATTCTGACAGACATTGTTACTTCATTTTTTTACTTCAGTGTAAATTTTCGGGCTTTTATCGTATTCAATCACTTGATACCTCGAAAGTGTGAAAGCCTTTGTTATCTTCCTTTCGGGTTTCCAGTTGATTGAATAGGGGCAGCTATAATACCCCAAATCTTACCCTTCATTTTTCCTGGAAGCATGGGATTAGGTTTTACACTTCATTAGCATCATATTAGGTCATACTCATTGCATACTGCATTAGTGACATGGAGATCAGGTTTTGATCGACCACTCCTTAACAGAAGGAGTCCACACAAAGCAAGGTTGAGAATTGGACTTCATTTTCTAAATATACAAGTCTCAAGGGTCTCAGGGAGGTCCAGGTATCTTATTATGGTCCTCAGTTCATCAGTGAAGGATTCAAAGCTATCAGAGTGTTCATCTGGATTTAATCAGAAATTAGGGTTTCATGGCTACCTGCAAAAGGCAATGTTTGGTTGGAAGTAGAGGAGCTCATCCATTTCATGATTAGAGAGGCATCTTGGCCTAGGAAGATTCATAATTATCTTAGAAAGATCCATTGGCAATCAGTGCAATCAGTTCCTGATCATTTTGCCCTAAAACTAGGGTTTGGAATAAAATTAGTTTATTTCTGATTCTTTGGGTGAAACTCTTTTCAATGGCCCTCCATATGTCCACAAGGGTCTACATAAAAAAAATTAGCTCTTTATTTCATCTAGAAGTGCTTCAATTGATCAATGGAATCGGGAATCAAACAGTTTGGGAAAAGTCAACTGTGGGGCCAGAAAAGTCAACTCCTAATATTTTGAGAGTGGAATCTCAAAATCCATGCCTAGGGGATCCTACATGTGAAATTTGATCAAGGTTGGATAATGGATTCATCATTTAATCAGGAATTGGAAAAGATACTTAATTTGGAAATGGTTGACTTTCCATTTAGGGCAAGTTTTCATGATCGTTGCACTCACTTTAAGCCCATTTTGCATCAAGATAAAAGCTCCATTTGAAAGTTTCTCCAACATGAAAGTTGTTCCTCTTGTTCAAAACTTTCTAGAGATATAAAGTTTGCCCCATTTGGATTAGAATTGAGAGATTTATGTTTAGTCAAAGTGAGACATTTTGTTAGGACACTTAGAAAAATTTCCAAGTCCAAAATCTTCAAAAATTGTCAAGACTCCTTGACTAGTTTTCTTGCACTTCAAGGCATTATTTGAAAATACTTTATTCACAACAATTATACCTTGCCATGTTCTCTTTCACATCCTTTTGGAATCATCTCATTTGGATCCATGGTTTGAGAGATACATTCATTTAAAGTGGGCACCATGACTTGATTTTCTAGGCAGATTTTGGGCCTGGCTGGCCCAATCAGATTTTCTAAGCATGCTGCACAAACCAATCACGTTTTTTTACCTCTTTTGGACATGCATTGGACATCCATTCACTTAAGTTTGGCCCAAAATAATAACATTTTACACCTCAATTCACACTTTTATTCTTATGGATAAATCACTTATTAAAAAGCCCATGAGAACACCTAATCCACCCTATTTAAGAAGCTGAAACCCTAATCCTAAAGGAGCATTGGAATTTTGTGGCAAGGAGGCAAAGCTTCATTACATATCAGATTCCATTCCACTTCTATTTTCCATTAGGTAATCATCTCTTCCATGACCATATTTTGATATATCTACGCTTGCTTACCATGTTCATCACCATTAATCCTTACTTTTTCATATTTCTTTTTCTTATTTAAAATATTTTCTTCGTCCATAAAATTACCCAAAAATATTTTTCACTTTTCTTAACGTTTTACTTAATTTTTTATAATTTTTATTTTCGTATTTTTTTAATATTAATATTTTATTTTAATTATTTATTCTAAATGGTCCATTTTAACACTTTTTTTATTGATTTTATTATTATGACTTAAACTATTGTTAGCATTTGATTTTTGGATGATGGTTGACCACTGTCTCATGGCCAGCCTTACATTTTCTTGGAGTTTTATTTCACATTTTCAATTTATTTTGGATTTATTTTTGACCTAGTTTGGTTGGTGGACTTTTAATTTGACTTTTGTTTTATTTTAATTAATTCACATACCAAATTCATTATTTTAAAAATCTTTTTGGGAGATGAAGGTGTCCTGACCCCACCTTATTTATTTTAATTTTTCATAATTTTCTTGATTAACTCACTATTTATTCTTGATTTATTTCTAACCTAGTCTTATTAATTGACTTTTGGTTTGACCTATGTTTTGGTTTAATTAATTCACGTGCCAATGTTCATTATTTTTAAAATATTTTTGGGGGATGATGATGTCCTGACCCTACCTTATTTATTTTATTTTTTCATAATTTTCTTGATTAATTTGCTATTTATTTGTTATTTTTTTATGTTGACTTGAATTTTCAGTTGACTTCTTTATGATCGATGTTTGACTTAGGGATTGCTTATGGCAATTGAAGAGATCTTTTGATCCTCCCTCGTTCATCTCATATGCCATGTATTAGAGGCCTTTTACCTTGATTTTATTTGGTCCTTACCTCATTTCCTGATTAAATTATTCAGTGGACCCTTCGTGTGCATATTTTCATCTGTTTGATTCATCTGTTATCTTTTATACTTGTTTCTCTCATTCATGCTTTCTATTGCTTGATTATTTAATATATTCATACTCCCATGGATTGTTTAAATGCTCCATTATTTGATTCTTTGGTTTGGTTATATATTGTTTATTTATCCGATCTTATTGATAACTGTTGCCTACTTGTATGATGTATGAGGCATATATTCTTATTGTTTGTTTGCCATGAACAATCCCCATTCATAACAAATGCCCCTCTCCCATAAAGTGTATAATATTTATTTCTTTATTTCTTTAGTCACCTGTTAATACAAGAATTAAAACGAACATCCGATAACCATTTCAAAATAAGATCAAAAGCTCGATCCAACGTCGAGTAATCATTTTCAAAACTTAACAGAACCAGCACGCATTCATCCATCCTCTTGTAAGTCGATTGCCTCAGGCATCGCCATCTACCTATAAGTCGATTGCCTCCGGCATCGCCATCTACCCTTATCCGTAACTCTTCTCCGCGCTCCATCCCTCGACTCTTGTTCCGTTTAGGTAGCACCCATTAGGTAGAACCCTTTGTATGATAACATAGGTAGAATTCCCCTATTCTTTGCATGCTAACATTAGGTAGATGTTCCCCTTTGTAAATCCTAACACATAGGTTCATATTGCATGGCAACTCTAGAGCAGAGCCTCCCCATTTTTATACCTTCCGTGCGTCTCCGATCTTGTGGCATGGCAGTCCGTTCTATTGCAAAGAGGTAACTGCCTGAGACTCGATTCAGCGAACTGCGACACCTACTGCTAGGACGTTGAACACACTGCCCACCCTCCTTTGACACAATTGGTGTCCTCTTTTGTAAGTCCATGTTCAGATGGCAATTCTTAACCCCTAGTTTAGTTGAACTACGACAACTCTGATTCTCATGTTCAAATGAGATACGTAGGCACGAGATGCGATGTCTTGCCGAGTTTGACTGACAACTAACAACTAATCCTTGCTTGCTTTCGCCCTTGCTGCGATTCTTTTCTCTTGCCCTCGTTGCGATCGAGACCGTCCATTTCCCTTGCCCTAGTTGCAATCGAGACCCTTGTACCCCTAGTTAGCCGAACTACGTTTTGCTCTGATTCTCATTCCAGATGAGATACGTAGGCATAAAACGTGACGTCTTACCGAGCACACTTCTCTTTAACCCATAGGTAGCCGAGCTACGAAGACTCTGATTCTCATACTCAGATGAGATACGTAGGCAGTGGATGCGACATCCTTGCGAGTCATTTTCTTTAAACCTTCCTTTTAATAAATAGTACTTTAGATATACCTACACCCTTTAGACTAGAATAACACTTATGAAAAGGGCTCCCTAGGCGTACCTAGGATGTTTTGGGTGCTTAAAACCTTCCAATTGCATAACCAACCCCCTTACCCAGATCTCTAACATTTTTACTAGTTTTTGATTCGATAAAACTTTTAGGTTTTTGTTCGCTTTCTAACCATTCCTTTGGATAAATAGAAGTGCGGTGGCGACTCGACTTGTATGGTTTACCTTGGATTTAGTCAATATCTCTAATGGTAACGAATACCCCGCTACACTCATAATCCGAAAAGGAGGGATGTAAAAAAGCAAACTCAATTTACCGGATGGGCATTCGATTCCATAAGGAAATATGAATCTTACTCAACTAGGGAAGAAAAGACTTCAACTGGAGAGCTCATGAGATATATCACCGGTTACTGGGTGGTATACTCAAAAAATGAAGGACTATCAATACCGAATATTGGATAAAGATAACCAACAAAGAAGGGATTACATCTACCGGTTACTGGGTAGAAAACCACATAAATGGGACTTACAACTACCGGTTACTGGGTAGAAGGCCACAGACATCCGCTAGGGAGAGAATGAACAATTATTATTTACTGAGTAATTGAGCACCTGAACCACAGTGAAAGGCAGGGTGAATAACAAGAAAGGGGGTCAATCTAGGAACAAACTAGAGAGACACAATGAGACAAGACTCAACCCGGTGAGGATATAACTCAGGGGAGTAATTCCATCCAGATACACAACTGGGGAGGAAACTGAAACAAAAATCACATGTGTTTATTTTAGGATTATGAAATTTTGTCCAACATACAAATTGAAGTAGACATCTTAAACTTTCCAATGCAATTGGTCTCACCTCAAAATCATAATGAACGAAGGAGTTATGTCCTTGGGAAGTTTACCCAAAATTAGGGTTTCAGTCAAAATGACCTATAATGTTTTGAAATAAATTATGACCTTCCAAGTTTCAAATGAATTATTTATGAACATGAAAGTTGTTCATATGGTTGTTAAGAACATTTTTTCTCTTGGGGTCATTATAATTTGCAAACACATCAATAGTTAGGTCTCAGTGGATTTTAAATTAGTCAGATGATTTGACTGGTCAACTTCTCAAGTCCAAACTTCAAATCTCAATGAATGAATGATTGAGGATACTCACATTGGCTCATATATGCATAAAATGATGAATGAAAGAAATTCCCTTGAGAGAATTTGATCATAGGTTGAGGTTGCTTCATGAGCAAGGCACAATCAAAGCACAGTTGAATTAGGGTTTCCTTGGGAAACTATCCTCAAGCCCTTTGGTTTATCTTGATCAAATTGACAAATTGAGATAATTGGGAGACATATATGATGATTGAGAGCTTTGGGAACCATTGTCATGCTTGCTTTCATCTTGATCTAGCCATTTCTTTGAGCATAGGAGCCTTGGATCACATGACTGCTTAAGCTTCAAAACAAACAAGTTAGTGACATATTTTTGTGATTTTGGTTAGTAAACAAAATAAGAAAAGCAATAATATACAATTAAAGCATGCTTGGTGGTCTCAAACCAACTCACACAAGTCGCAACCCTAGGGTAAAGGAGCCAAGATGCAATGATCCTTAAGGCAAATGCAATGAGCAATGTTATGATGCCATGAGGGATCTTAGGGTCAAAATTAGGGTCTTATAGATGCCCCTATTTAAGGTCATTCTAGTCGGAGATATGAAGGTTAAAATCCTCGTCTCAACGAGGTAGAATGGGCTTAAATAATAACAAAGAGACGAATTTTGGTCCCTAAGAGACCTCATGATGAAGATGTATGCATGCAAAAGATAATACTCTATGGGGATATATGGCCACAAAGGAAAAGGAAATCAGGAGAAACAGAAAGTCCGCGGGAGTATAACACATTCCATAGGGAAAACTCATTGGGAGACAGAGACTCCAAGGGGATAAATGGAATAAAAATGCGTGAGCAGGTCACGACTTGAAGACTCGCTGGGAGACACGAAGGGATTCCATGAAAATAAATCGATGGAAAGACTCGAGCTGACGTCAAGACGCATGTATTGGGCAATATGCCAATACAGCAAAACTATCCACAAAGGATACTTCGGATAAAAATACAGACTTAGGTGGGGAAGTCCATCAAGGACTCGGCTGAGGAAACAACAATTGAGGTATTACCAGTTACTAGGTAATAAAACTCAAAAAGAGACATGTGATCCAAACACCGGTATAAGGGTGAAAGAGCAACATGCTCAGGGAGAAAGGATATCTAAGACTGGTATAAGGGTGAAAGATATCCATCATCCAAAACATCTGAGGAAAATCCTAAAAAGGCAAATTTCAACTCAGGAGAATCTGACTCCACAGGGGATAAAAAGTCATAATAGGGAGCAGAAGGAAGGAACACCAGGGATACCGGTTACTGGGCATATAATAGGTGACCAACCGGGCGTGAATTGGGAACATTTCCAAGACACTCATAATCCGAAAAGGAGGGATGAAAAAAGAAAACTCAATTTATAGGATGGGCATTCAATTCAATAAGGAAATATGAATCTTACTCAACTAGGGAAGAAAAGACTTCAACTAAAGAGCTCATGAGATATATTATCTATTACCGTCAGAATATAGATACTATACTCGCATGGAAGACTATCCACAACCGGTTACTGGGTTAATAAAGGATAAATCGACCGAAAAGAAAGGACATCGGGATACCATTTACTGGGTATAAAATGATGACCAATCAAGGGAGAAACAATCATTACCAAACAAGAGTAAATGAAATTGACCCGCTGGGGATACATTTGACAAAAGCAATGATCCCAGAGATATATCACCGATTACTGGGTGGTATACTCAAAAAATGAAGGACTATCAATATCGAATATTGGATAAAGATAACCAACAAAGAGGGTATTATATCTACCGGTTATTGGGTAGAAAACCACAAAAATGGGACTTACAACTACCGGTTACTGGGTAGAAGGCCACAGACATCCGCTGGGGAGAGAATGAACAATTATTATTTACTGAGTAATTGAGCACCTGAACCACAACAAAAGGCAGGGGGAATAACAAGAAAGGGGTCAATCTAGGAACAAACTAGAGAGACACAATTAGAAAAGACTCAACCCGATGAGGATATAACTCAGGGGAGTAATTCCATCCAGATACACAACTGGGGAGGAAACTGAAACAAAAATCACATGTGTTTCTTTTAGGATTATGAAGTTTTTTCCAACATACCAATTGAAGTAGGTATCTTAAAATTTCCAATGCAATTGGTCTCACCTCAAAATCATAAACAACGAAGGAGTTATGTCCTTGGGAAGTTGACCTAAAGTTAGGGTTTCAGTCAAAATGACCTATAATGTTATGAAATAAATGATGACCTTCCATGTTTCAAATGAATTTTGGATGAACATGAAAGTTGTTCATATGGTTGTTAATAACATTTTAGCTCTTGGAGTCATCATCATTTGACAAACACATCAACAGTTAGGTCTTAGTGGATTTCAAAATAGTCAGATGATTTGACTGGTCAACTTCTCAAGTCCAAACTTCAAATATCAATGAATGAATGATTGAGGATACTCAAATTGGCTCATATATGCATAAAATTATGAATGAAAGAACTTCACTTGATTTAATTTGATCATAGGTTGAGGTTGTTTCATGAGCAAGGCACAGTCAAAGCACAATTGAATTAGGGTTTCCTTGTGAAACAATACTCAATCCCTTTGGTTTATCTTGATCAAATTGACAAATTGAGATACTTAGGAGACATATATGATGATTGAGAGCTTTGGGAACCGTTTTCATGCTTGCTTTCATCTTCATCTAGCCATTTCTTTGAGCATAGGAGCCTCCTAGGAGCCTTGGATCACATGACTGCTTGAGCTTCAAAACAAACAAGTTAGTGACATATTTTTGTGCTTTTGTTTATTAAACAAAATAAGAAAAGCAATAATGTACAATTCAAGCATGCTTGGTGGTCTCAAACCAACTCACACAAGTCCCAACCCTAGGTTAAAGGAGCCAAGATGCTATAATCCTTGAGGCAAATGCAATGAGCGATGTTATGATGCCATGAGGGATCTTAGGTTCAAAATTAGGGTCTTAAAGTAACTTCTATTTATAGTCCAAGGCAATGATATTTGCACACTTCTTTTCAAATTTCAATAATTGTATAATGCCTTTGCATGGATGCATGGGCGTGTGATAGGCCCATGTAATGATGCATTCAGGTCCAAAATCATGTGCAAGCAATGTTGAAGTCATGTTAACAAGCCATGCATTCGTGTATGGAAAGTTGAAGTTCAAATATGCCAAATGGTCATCCAACTTTAAGCCATGCGCAAGTCACTCATACTTTGTCCAAATGGGATGAATTTGGACTTTTTGGAAATGTTAGATCAATAGGAACAACTTTCATGTTAGACACTTTTCCATTTGAAGCTTAGATCATGTTGAATTATGAAGTGGAAGTTTGGAAAATCAAACATATCAAAAAAGATTCTAAGTACCAATCCATATGTTCACTTCTTCCACCTTGAGTAACTTTTTCTATGGGATTCAAATGAGAAAATATCCTTCATAAAAGTTGTAGCTCTCTCAAATTCCTTCAATTTGGTCACAAATGTGACCTCATTTGGATTTAGCATGAAGTATGTATTCAATATAGAAGTTGAGGAAAATCACTTGTTCAATGGTAATGGCCCAAAATGACTTATAATCGTTCATCTTGGCACATGCATTTTCAAGTTTAATTTGAATTCATTCCAAACATAAAAGTCTAAAACGATACCTTGAAGCTGATCACGGAACTTGAATGGATTTCATCTCATAAAAATTGAGCAAGTTATGGTCCTTGGAAGTTGACCTCCTAACTAGGGTTCAAACAAAATGAACTATAATCTTTCACCATAAAAATAACTTTCAAAGTAAAACTAGATCTTGACTTCAACAAGAAATTTGTTTGGAATGTCATAAGAAGTAACTTTTCTCTTGGAATAATTTTCATATGACAAAAATTGTAGGAGATAGGGTCTAGGGAACCCCAGTTTTCACCAGTTGACTTTCTCTGGTCAACCACCATGAAACATCTTGTAAACTTGACATTCTCTTTATATTTGGGACTCATGGAGGATCATATATGAGTAAGATTATGTAATAAGAAGTATCCCTTGATAGATTTGATCAAATGATGAAGAAACTTGCCGAGGAAGTCACACCAGATACCCAGATGAATCAGGGCTTCCAAGGCAAACAAGCTTCAAACTCTTGATGAATTCTTGATAAAAATGATATGTGAAGACCATGGGGATCCATATATGATTTCTAGAACCAATTTAAACCATCTCTTGATTGATCTCCTTGCATTGAGGGTCTTAAACCCTAGATATGAGTTTGATGGAGCATGGGTGAACACACACACTACCTACAAAAGTAACAAACTATACATAGACATATTTTTGGCATTTTGGTTAGTAAATAATGAAAAACAAAGTATGATACAATCAAATGTGCTTGGTGACCTCTCCCAATACAAACCTAATGAGTGAGGGGTAAGTAGGATGCCAAGGTGTGATCCCAAAGCCAATGTAAATGATGAGATAGCGTGAGGGATATTAGGGTCAAAATTAGGGTCTTACAGCTGCCCCTATTTAAGGAAATTCTGAATGAGGATGTGAAGGTTAAAATCTTCGTATCAACTCATCAGAATGGGCTTAAATAACAACATAGAAACAAATTTTTGTCCCTAAGATACCTCATGATGCATATGATATGAATGTAAAAATAATCTTTGTGGGGGAAGTGTTGCCACAAAGGAAAAGAATTTGGAGAGACCGAAAGTCCGCAGGAGTATAATGCATTCCATAAGGAAAACTCACTGGGGAGACAGAGACTCTGGGGATAAAAAGGTTGTGCGTAGGCCAGGCTACGACTTAAAATTGCTAGGGGACTCGAGGGATTCCATGAAAATAAATCAATGGAGAGACTCAGTCGGGGAAAGAAAAAACAACTGCCAGGGAAACGGGTATATCAGAATAAAGCTGAAATACTCGACCTAAGAAGGAAAAGGGGATTCCTTGGGGGAAATGCACTCAAACTCAACTGGGGAAGAAATGATCTTTAACACAGGAGGAACATAAGTACATTATCCGTTACCGATTACTGGATAAGGAGATAACATAATCTGGAAGAGAGGACATCTAGTGTCGGTTAGGGTAAACATATCAAAGATGACTCGCTGAGGGCAAACAGGAGATGCATTCGTTACTAGTTACTGGGTAAGAATGAACTGCTGGAGAAAATCCAAATAGGATTTACAACTACCGGTTACTGGGCAGAAGACCACAAAGAAAGAGAATATTTGTCACTGATTAAAGTGAACATATCAAGGATAGACTGAAAGGGGAAGAATATATGTCACCGGTTAGGATAAACATATCAAGGATAGACTTGCCCAGGGACATTAGGAAGGATATCTGTCACCGATTAAGATGAACATATCAAGGATAAACCTCCTGAAAAAGTAGGAATTATATTTATCGAATATTGGATAGAATACCACAAAGAAAGAGAATATTTGTCACTGATTAAAGTGAACATATCAAGGATAGACTCCGAGGGGAGAAATAGGAATTACATCTATCAGTTACTGGATAGAACACCAAAAAGAGAATATCTGTCACCGGTTAGGATGAACATATCAAGGATAAACTTTGCGAAGGGAAGCAGGATTTACATCTACCGGTTACTGGGTAGAAGACCGCAAAGAGAAGGAAACCAATTATCGGTTAGGATGAACATATCAAGGATTGACTCTCCGGGGAACCAAATAGGGATTACAACTACCTTTTACTAGGTAGAGTACCAAAAAGAGAATATTTGACATCGGTTAAGATGAACATATCAAGGATAAAATTAAAACAGGGGAAGAAATAATTGTCATCGGTTAGGATGAACAAATCAAGGATAAACTTCTTGGGGAAACGTGAAAAAAGAATCCGTTGGGGAGAAAAGGGTTACTTTTGCTGGGTATTGGGGCAGAAGTGAAATACTTGCAAATTGAGAAGAATATTACCAGTTATTGAGTAATAGACTCTTAGGGGACCAAAAGCATTTATCTAAGTAAGATCTAAAAAGAAACGGTTAATCGAAGACTCGACCCAATAAGGATATAACTCAGGGGGAGTGATTCCACCCAAACGATCAACTGGGGAGGAAACTGAAATAATGATCATCCACGAGGAAGTAACTCATTGGGGAATGAGAAAGGTTAAATTCTTTCTGCTTAAGGGGCCGACACTCTATAATTGAAAGAGGATAGACACACCAAATCTGCATGGGGGGAAAGGATACCACCGTAGCAGAGGATCAGAGAAATAATGAATCACCAAGTGCATTATTAATGTAATGATGAAATATATGTATATTTATATGTATATGTATATGTGTATATGATGATTATGCTAACAAAACGATCATAAAGGATACAAATGTCACTAGTATAAATCATCGATACAATTCTCCACCAATCCACAATGGGAGGAAACAACTGCTGGATGGAACAAGGTGCAAAGGAATGCACAAGAATCGTCCACCTCAAAGGCTCAACCCAAGCCGAGGATAGGATATGCTGAGGAAACTGGAACATCAACCCTGAGTGGAATTTTAGGTCAACACCATATCAAATGGGAGATAAACCCTGCGGGGACAACTACAACAGTGCTAAGCATCAGGGCTAACAGAGGTTGGGGACAACTCTGATGGCGACTTGCGGGGAAGAAAAATTCTACTGAACTGTGCGAACTGCAGCTAGGACACGACTACAACTCACGGGAGGAAAATACAAACTTAGCTGGGGATACCAACCAAACTCGGCTGCTAAAATGCTGCGGGAATGTTGTTGGGGATGAAATAAGGATCATACCAACCGCTTGGAAAAAAACCAACAATGCTTCGTATTTAGGACTTACCGTTTTTCAAACCGCTGTTGATATTCCTTTAAATGAAATCGATTGATTCATTAAAACGTAATTGCATTTATTACTTAAGAAAACATGACTTTTTATTTTAAAACTTTAATCTCAAAAATGATCACTATAAAATTTAATTCTATTTAGCTGAATAAGTAAGAGTGGAAACAATTGGATAAAAAGCTCAACTTTATTTAATAGAATGGTAGTTTGTAAATGACAAGACTCCATAGATCTTTACAAAAGTTGAAAAATGGAAATTTACATTGAAAAGGGCTATATTGAATACAATGATCACTAATCCTTCTACCGACTTTGATATCCACTATGCTCTTAGCTTCGGTTGAAGATGAATCAGAACCAAACATTATGCTCAAGAAAGTCTTCAAGACTCAAGATCAACCAACTTGCAGTTACTTCCCATGATCCCTAATTTTTGCATAAATTTCCCCAAGGCGGGGTACTCAATTTATCGGGATAATTTTTTTTGTTTTTTGTCTCTAACTTTTTCCGGGATCGCCCTTTCGGGTTTCAATCCACCGAGACGCTCATTTTTGCCTAAGCCGCCCTTTCAGGTTTTCAACTTAGCGAGTTGTTCTTTTCTTTTTAGGCGAAGTATTTCTTGATTGCATCAGCATTCACAGGACGAGTGAACTCTTCACCATCCATAGTTGTAAGAATCAAAGCACCGCCTGAAAAGGCTCTCTTAACAACATTTGGGCCTTCGTAATTAGGAGTCCACTTGCCCCTAGAATCTGGTTTGAAAGATAGAATCTTCTTGAGCACAAGATCACCTTCTCTGAACACACGAGGTCTGACCTTCTTATCAAAAGCTTTCTTCATCCTTTGTTGATATAACTGACCATGACACATGGAAGTTAACCTCTTCTCTTCAATTAAATTCAGTTGGTAATACCTGGTTTGACACCATTCAGCTTCAGTCAACTTGGCTTCCATCAGCACACGTAATGATTGGATCTTAACCTCTATCGGGAGCACAACTTCCATGCCATAAATGAGTGAGAAAGGGATTTCCCCTTTTGAAGTGCGGATGGATGTATGATACCCATGTAAAGCAAATGGGATCATCTCTTGCCAATCCTTGTACGTTACAACCATCTTCTAAATGATTTTCTTGATGTTCTTCTTTGTAGCTTCAACAGTCCCATTCATCTTAGGTCTGTAGGGAGAAGAATCATGATGTGCAATCTTTAAGTATTTGCAAAGACCTTCCACCATATTATTATTCAAGTTAGATCCATTATCAGTAATGATCTTACTTGGCACACCATACCGGCATATAATCTGATTCTTGATAAACCTCACAACAACTTGCTTGGTTACATTCGCATACGATGCCGCTTCAACCCACTTTGTGAAGTAGTCAATAACCACTAGAATGAAACGATGTTTGGTCGATGCTTTAGGCTCAATTATTCCAATCATATCAATTCCCCACATGGAGAAGGGCCACAGAGAGGAAATGACATTCAATAGTGTCGGAGGAACATGAATCTTATCTGCATATATTTGACACTTATGGCATTTCTTCACAAACTTGCAACAGACATATTCCATTGTCAGCCAATAGTAACCTGCTCGCAACATCTTTTTTTCCATAGCATTCCCATTGGAATGAGTACCGAAGGATCTTTCATGGACTTCAGCCATCAATAAGTCTGCTTCGTGTCTATCCACGCATCTGAGCAGAACCATATCGAAGTTTCTCTTGTAAAGCACATCACCATTCAGATAGGAATTGCCAACTAATCTCCTCAAAGTCTTCCTGTCTTTCAAAGATGCCCCAGACGGGTAAATCTGACTTTGGAGAAAACTCTTAATATCAAAATACCACGACTTCTCATCTTTGACTTCTTCGACAGCAAACACATGAGTTTGCCTATCGAGACGCATCACAGTCAAATTGGGGACTTCATTCCAATACTTCACCATAATCATTGAAGCCAACATCGCAAGAGCATCTGCCATCCGGTTTTCATCTTGAGGGATATGATGAAACTCAACCTTTGTAAAGAAAGTTGAAATCTTCCTTGCATAATCTCTATATGGTATCAAACCGGGTTGATTCATCTCCCATTCACCTTTGATCTAATTCATAACCAAAGCTGAGTCTCCATAGACGTTGAGATACTTGATTCTGAGATCAATGGTCTCTTCAAGCCCCATAATGCAAGCTTTATGCCATATTATTCGTACATTTGAAAGTCAAACTAGTTGTAAATGGAAAATGGGTGCCTTGAGAAGTAATAATCACTGCCCCAATGCCATTACCATACTGATTAACAACTCCATTAAATACCATGCCCCAACGGGAACCAGGCTCTGGCCCTTCTTCAAGCAATGATTCATCGCAATATTTCATCTTCAAGTATAAGATCTCTTCATCAGGAAAATCATACTACACTGACTGATAATCTTCAATTGGTTGGTGAGCCAAATGGTCAGCCAAGACACTACCTTTAATTGCTTTCTAAGATCGATATTCAATATCATACTCTGATAACAACATTTGCCACCGGGAAATCCTCCCAGTTAAAGTAGGCTTTTCAAATATGTACTTGATTGGATCCATTTTGGATATCAACCAAGTGGTATGATTCAACATATATTGACGCAGACGCTTAGCAGCCCAAGCCAATGCGCAACAAGTCTTCTCTAGCATAGAATGCCGAGTCTCACAATCGATGAACTTCTTACTGTCGTAACCTGCGAAAAAAGAAATGACAGAAGAGTCGCCACCGTGCGTTATTTATCCCAAAGGAGGGAAAGGAAACGCTCGAAGTAAACCTAGAAAAAAGAAAAAGGAAAAGACAAGGTCTCGTAACCAAATCATGGGTTCGGGAGTCGATTATACGAAGGGAAGGTATTAGCACCCCTACGCATCCGTAGTACTCTACGGGATCCACTCTTGTTGTTCTTATCTAAAGGGTGTGGGTTTATCTAATGTACTATTTACTAAAAGAGGGGTCAAAAGAAAATGACTCGCACGGATGTCGCATCCACTACATACGTATCTCATCTGAATATGAGAATCAGAGTCTTCGTAGCTCGGCTACCTATGGGTTAAGGGGAAGTGTGCTCGCTAAGACATTGCATCTTATGCCTACTTATCTCATTTGGAATGAGAATCAAAGAAAAACATAGTTTGGCTAACTACGGGGTTGGGTTGTGTTTTGGGCGAACGACGTTACTACGCAATCTACCGGATGCTCGACCTTTGGATACTTACTCGCCTGTAGTAGAAGGAGTAAACGTGTTCTTAGGAGAAGAAAAATCAATGAGTTTGTTTGTGTTTTTAGGGATGCTCATACAAAAAGGCAGTCCTAGACGAAGGAACCGCGCTACCTTGATTGACATGCAAACGGGAGATTATCCTATGGGGAGAAGATCAAACCATACAAAACAAACATGCATAAAATAAACACGCCAGCAAAGGGGCTCAAACTCACAGGGGTAGGGCTTTAGTCAAGAGGGGTCATATCAACCTCGACAAACAAGCCATGGAAGGGTAATCAAATAGACTCTTAACCACTGACACTGAATGTCAGGTTGAGTAGATCAAAAGGGTAATGAGGATAAGACCTCATAGCTCTTAACCTTGGACAGGGTGAGCTCATGACAAGGCATGGGGGTTCAGAAAGATGGAACCCTCTCTACTGACCAACCGGACAAAAGATCCGTGGCTTTTGCTCTGAAGCATCGACACGTAGTGTGATCTTAAAGAACGACGCACTGAATAACGGGGGATTGACTACTAATCCCTTTTATCCGTCAATTGCCTCTTCGTGGAGGTCTTTTAGCACTGGTGCCCCTTTTCGGAGGTCTTTGGGCACAAAAGTAAACAAGCAAAATAAAACATTGCCTCCTATTGAGGTCTTCCAGCTAAGAAAGCGATAAAAATGCAGGAAAAATAAAGGATCACGAGGTCTACCGTACGGATAAAGATCCGAAGTAACAACAATTAGCGAAATAAGAAAACCCGGAGATCTCTCAGGCTAGCACCATCAAAGAAAGCCAGTCACTACAGGTAATCGGAATAAACCTCCAGGTGGTATTCCACAAATAAAGTGGAATACCAAGCAAGCCATCTCTTCTAAAGTCATGTGAGCCCTCACAAAAACTCATCAAACAGGTTAGAGTAATAGGATGGAATCAGGAGAAAACAATGCCATGACAAATACAAAACAGATTAGAGGGAAAACAGAAAAGAAACTGCTGTCGCGATCGCTGCTGCTTTGCTTAGAGAATGCTTAGCGAAGCTTCGCTGCATGCTCGCCTAGCGAAGCGGCTAGCGAATGCCTACGGGTTTTGGGTTCTTCATGGATAACAGTACGATCTCAGAAACCCCAAACCCTGTGGTCTCCATTTCAGAAATTAAGTGATTAAATATTCAAGGTATTGTTTTCACATGCATGCATATCTAAACCCGTAGGCAAAACCTAACGATACCTCATACATTCAGAGAATTCAAATTGAAAGCATAGAGTAATGGGAATAAGGGAAAACCTGATTAGAGGGATCGATTAAAATTGAATGGCACGGCTGGGTTTGCAAAGCAATGTTAGGGTATGCATGAGATGGAGGTGAAAAAGTGTGTGAGTCAGAGTGAACTTTTCAGAGCTGTCTAGAGGCTGCTGCAAATTAGCTCGTCTTTCTCCTTCTCTCCCTCTTTTTTATGTGTGTTTTTGTTCCACTGAAACTCTAGTATTTATAACCTGATTTTCTTGGTTTGGTGGGCTCAAAAGAGGGCAACTCAAGCCCATGACTTTCTGTTATATTCTGAAAACGCGTGCGCTTCGCCTAGCGAAGGATTTGCTCGCCTAGCGAGCATGACAATTCAAGATTCGCTAGGCGAACCATTCTGCTCGCCTAGCGAGCATGACAACTCAGGAACAGATTTTTGCTCCTTCAATATTAGCATTCTGAATGATGAATAGACCCCATTTGAACCTGTTGGAAGTAACTTAAGTTTTTCCCTTGTGTTGACTGATCACCCGGATAGAACCCACAAAGAGTCTTGGATGATGTTCAGGCTTCTTGGATCTGATTCTGATTGACATGATGAAATGCAATATGAAATGTTAAATGACCTAAAAATGAATGCATGAATGAGGAGGGAAAATTTTGGGGTGTTACACTTACTGAGGTAGTAAGCTGCATACTCTTTCTTTCCAGATTCATCTTGCTGACTAAGAACACAACCCATACTCTCATCAAGCACAATAAAATACATGATCAAGGGTCTTCCTTCAATAGGCAGAGACAAAATCGGAGGCTCAAGAAGATACTCTTTGATACTATCAAAAGCTTTCTGGCAATCTTTGGTCCAATCACAATACTAATCTTTCCGAAGAAGGTTGAAAATAGGCGCACATGTGGCAGTCATGCGATATAAATATTGAGATATAATTCAAGCGGCCGAGAAAACCTCTGACTTGCTTCTCAGTTTTGGGCACAGGCATCTCTTGTATTGCTTTGACCTTGGCAAGATCAACCTCGATACCTTTTTTGCTGACAATAAATCCGAACAACTTATCAGAAAGAACACCAAAAGTCCACTTATTAGGATTCAAGTGGAGTTTGTACTTCCTCAATCGCTGGAATAACTTCAACAAATTCTCAACATGTTCTCCTTCATCACTTGAGTTGGCAATCATATCATCAACATAAACTTCAATCTCTTTATGCATCATATCATGAAAAAGAGTGGTCATAGCTCTCTGGTATGTTGCACCAGCATTCTTTAAAGGCATCACTCTATAACATAATGTTCCCTAGGGTGTAATGAATGTGATCTTCTCCATATCTTTGGGTGCCATTTCGATCTGATTATATCTGGAAAATCCGTCCATAAATGAAAAGACTTTGAATTTAGTTGTATTGTCTACCAACATATCAATGTGTGGCAGAGGGAAATCATCTTTCAGACTAGCTTTGTTCAAATCTCTATAATCAACGCACATGCGGACTTTTCCATCCTTCTTAGGAACATGCACAATATTGGCCACCCATCGCGGATACTCATGAGTAACAAGGAAACCAACATCAATCTGCTTCTGCACTTCTTCTTTGATCTTTATTACCATATCAGGATGAGTTCTCCTCAACTTCTACTTGACTGACGGGCATTCCAGCTTCAACAGTAATCTATGCTCCACAATCTCAGAATCCAAACTAGGCATGTCTTGATAGGACCAAGAAAACACATCTGAATACCCTCGAAGAAGATCAATCAACCCCTTCTTAACCTCTGGGCACAGTTGAGACCCAATCTTGACTTCCTTCACATCATCCTCGGACCCCAAGTTGACTAACTCAATCTGCTCTTCAAACGGATGAATGGCTTTTTCCTCATGCTCAAGTAGGAGAGACAATTCATCAGACACTTCTTCATCATTTTCTTCCTCGGCCTCAAACACAGGGGATTCAAAGTTTAGAGAGGGAGCAGGATCATTGTATTCAATGGGTTTAGGAACCAACCTGCATAATGATTTGATATTTTGATTTTGGAGAAGTGAATTGCGACCAAATATTATGTAGATGGACAATTATTATTATTTACTTATGTTCTTTTTATTACCATTTTCATAAAAGAAAAAAAGTAAAAATAAAACATCATAGATGTGGATGAATAGAATTGCATTTTATTAATGATCAATTTGAAAGATGCCAAACAATGTTCACTTCTCCCTTAGGCATAGGAGAAGGATTTTCAAAAAACAATAAAAGGAAATACTTAGAGTGATGCATAATAACAAGAACATTGACAGCGGTCCAATTGTTGCAAGCTTTTCCATGCATCACAAAATTGGTGCAGTCTTCATCTTCATCCGCTACGAAAACTGGGTTGCACATCTTCAGCCTTAATCATAGAAGTCCCTTGTTGAAATCCTAAACCAACTTTGCTCTTGTTCTCAGCGACCTCTACCATCCGGCCCCACTGATCAGAATTACCATCTTCAACAACTTCCTGCGCGTCTTTGAAAGAGGACATAGGTGCCCTAACTCTATTTTCTTCAACAATAGATAGAGCTTGGAACGGAGTCCCAATCTCATCCCCAGCTTCAACATACGAAAAAGACGACAGGTGACTCACCAACAGAGCCTTCTCTACATCGATGATAACAAGCTTACAATTCTTCACAAACTTCAACTTTTGATGTAGAGTTGATGTTACAGCTCCAACTTTGTGTATCTGTAAGACCCCAATTTTGTCCCTAAGATCCCTCATGGCATCATATCATACCATATCATTGCCTCAAGGATCTTTGTGCACCTTTGCTTCCCTCCTAGTGGGTGGGTTATCTTGTGAGTGTGGTTCTTGATCCCCAAGCATGTATTGCATTTGTATATCATTGCTTTTCATTTGTTTACTAACCAAAAGTACAAAAATATTGTCATCTAACCATGTTACTTGCAGATGAAGCAAGCTAGGTCAAAACAGTCAAATCAGCCATTGAACAGTGGATGGTGGCCATTCTTGAAGAATTTGGGCACCATGATCATTCATCAAGAGTTCATATGAGTTGTGACATCATTTTGAACCAAGATCTTAAGTGGTAGGGGCTTGGAATTCATCAGAACATGGTTCAGTCAACCAAAACCCTAGCAAAGTCAATTGTGGTCAACTGTGCATTTAATCAGTGATTTGATGGTGGGAATTGGTTTGAGAGTTCTCATTCATGTCCATATAAGTCTCATATAACATGTCAAACATCATCAGTGAAGGATTGGAGGTCAGGTGAAAAGTTTCCAAAAATAGTAAGTTGACCTGTAATTGGAATTTGCCAAAAATGGAAAGTTCTTCTCCTCAAAATTACTTCATCATACAAGCTTGAAATGAATTTTTGTCCAACATGAAAGTTGAAGATCTTGTTCTCCCATTTCGAAAAAGTCCAAGAACACTCATTTCTCATGTGTGGTTGGCAAGTTATGATCAAATCATTCTCAAGAAATTTTGAACTTCAAAGTGAGATAACTTCCAAACCATTTGGCCAAATTGAGTGAGGTTTTTTGCTACAAGTCACATTTGATATGCTCTATCCAAATCCTTCATCACATTTCACCAAAAATCATCCAATCAAAATGGCCTTTTTCAAGTGCATTGAATTAAAAAAGAGAGGGGTGAAAAATGAACTTTCAAATTAAGCTTTGCCAATACATTCTACCAATTGCCAATGTTCAGAAATTACATTTGGAGATTGCCTAAGCCCATTTCGCACTGTAGCATGCCATGCACATGCAATTTGAGTGGATTTCACCAATTAACCAAAACACTTCATTTGAGCTAATGTGATTACCATTCCACTAACCAAGCTTATGCATTATTAAACAGAGTATATATGACTCATTTCTGATTGAAAAACCCTAGCCGCTTTTGACAAACGAGATCTGAATCATTTTCTCTCAAAAACACTCAATTCTTCATCTGAATTTTTTTCTGAAAATCTGCAAAGAACTTGTGCTACTGTCCATTGTGCCATCATCTACCAACATCTTTGGAGCCTTAGCAAGCATCATTTCATCACTGTAAAGCCAAGGAACCGCACTGTTGCATTGAAGCTCTCACATGGCAGTTGTTGATTTGGACCTCACCAAGCATTGTTGAGCCACGATTCCTCAATTATTCATCATTTGGAACATCATTGTGTATCTGTTTCAGCTCAACACGGCCAAATAACCACTGTTTCATCACTGCACCTTCAAAGAGGTTGGTTTTCGATTCTCTCTATTCCTGAAATCATGTTATGCTTATTAAAGATCCTCCCATGCTGATTATATTGAACTTTGAATCGTGAGAAATGGTTGTGTATTGAGAGAGAAACATGGATTTAAAGTTTGTTGGTCAAATGTTGTTGTGCTCATTTCTTTCTTGTTAGCTTGAATTAGTGAAAATCAAGGTTGGATTTGTGGTGTACACTGTTAGATGATTTGAATGCTATGCTTGTTTCCAAATTTTGGGAAATTTGTTCATCACGATGATGAACAAGTTACTGTAGCTTAAAACCCTAATTTCTCTGTACCCAGAATCGCGTTTGGCCATTTGGAGCTTTTGTCTTGCATGAATCCACTGTTCCATTGCCATGCACCAATCAGCACACGACACATCCTTAAGTGAAACGCAGCGTTTCACTTAAGGGACCAACTATTTACAAAATTGCCACTGCCGTGTTTAATTTATTTAAATCATTTTCTCTTTTCAATATTTATTTCATTTTGTATGCCAATCTTCAAAAATTCATAAGTTCTTCAATATTTGTCCAAATTTGATGGGATTTTTTGTGAAATGCTCCTCATGATCTCTAGTTTATTATGGTGATTTTTCCAGATTTTTTACACGTGTGGATGTTTAAATGTGCTAGGGTTTGTTCATGTGTGTCCATTTTGTGTATGCCATGCCATTTTGCTTGTGAAATGATGATACTTAATCCAATGCCTCTGAAATTTTTTGTGCTTAAACTAGACATGTTCATGGTGATTTTGGTGTAGAGTTTGTGAATTTATCGTTGCTGGTTAATGAGATATGATTTTTTGAATAGAGGTGTGACAATTTGTGTCACACCATTCATGTCCAACTTCATGATTTTAATTACCATGCTTATTGAACTCAAAATGGTATGGATTATTGCATGAATATACTTATGGATGTTGAGAATACATGTGAATTTTTATGGAATTATTGATGGCATTTCCTATTTGATTTGGAATTTCTCCCCTGTTTGACCAAATTGTTGACGTTTTGTGATACATGATTTCGTATGATTTGTGAAATCCTCATGCATTATTGGATGGACTCAAAATTTGACATGAGTAATGTAGACATCTTAAAGTTTGTCATGGTTTTAGTCCCATTCATTTATCATATGTTGTTTCTGTTTTATGATTAATTGAAGTTGGTGCATGTTTTGATGCTTTGTATGAATTTGCTTGGACTTGCTTTGACTTTCTGATTTTCATTGACCTACTTCCCTTGATCCAAATGAGCTGAAATTTGGTATGCTTATCATGTTATGGATGATGTTTGATCATGAATTATTTGAGGATTTATTGAAATGTTTGTGACTGGATTTGAGTGGAGTCTTTCTGTTGACTTCTTTGAGGTCCTATATGACATGCCTTGACCTAATTTGTTTGTGAAATGATAATGATGAATGATATGAATGTGAAACCACTTGGGTTTGTTTCTTAATTGTTTGAACTTGATTTTGGATATCTTTCACTTGCTGTTTTGGATTTTTTATCTCCTTTTGACCCTAGGCTTGTCCTAGTGGTCTTGTTGCTCATGTTTGAGTTTGGTTTTTCAGGTTAAGAAGCAAATGCTTTAAGGAGATCAATGCAAGTTGATTGAGTTTGATTGATTATCACGAACTAACTTGTTTGTTTTGTAGGATGCTTAGCTCATATGCTTTGAGCTTTGTGCATTGCACATTTGACTGATTGTGTTGGTTGTTGATCCTTATCTTATACTGGTTTTGAATTTGAGTTGTATACTGATTTTACTTGATTGATTTCAGGTACCATTAGTTGATAATAGTTCTTTGAGAACTTGCATTGCTTTGCTTGATAGCATTTGCATTGAGGTAGAATCCTTTTTCTTCATGTAGTCTGGAAGACCTGGCCTGTTACTTGGCCAGGCAACTGTCTGAAGTCCTCCTTAAGAGGCGATGTTTGTGCATGTTTACTTTTGTCCCAAACAGGAAAAGTCCTTTAAATAAGGCAATTGGTAGAATCCAAGAGATATGTAACCTATCTCCTACTATTCTGTGTGTCACTCACCTTGCTCACACTACTGGTGTTGATGCATAGTGAGTAAAAACCCAAGATCTATAGAGTATAATCTGTGGAGAGAGTTCCTACTTTCTGAACTCCCACACCTTCTATCATTTGAAGCTCTCCCTGACCAGGGATAAGAGCATGAGGCACACCCCTCATATCCTTTCATCTGCTTCACCTTGGCTCTCAATGTCAAGGTTAAGAACACCATTAACCCTATTCCAGTTGGCTTCAGTCCCTACCCTTTGTATGAGCCTCATTGTTTGGTTATAGAGTGTGCTGAATGACTTTGGTTGATTGATTACTTAGTTCATTTGTACATGTCTGCTGTTATGCTTTGTGCATTTATCATCATTAATTGCTCATTAGTGCATGATCATTTCATTTGTCTTTGTGACATATCTTTGTTGATTGCCCATTGAGGACAATTGTAAGACCATTCATTGGCCATTGTTCCTATGATATGGAAGTGAGTATAAGACCATTTCATTGGCCACTCATCTTCTCTTTGCTTGATGCATTTGTTTGATTTTTGTGAGGATGCAATTGTAAGTCCATGTAATTTGGCATTTGTTTTCCCATGATCATATGTTGGAGGTTAGAGTAAGCCCAGATAGATTGGCATCTGACATCCAAGTGTTTGCTTTGTTTTTGTTGGAGATTGGTATAAGCCCAGATAGATTGGCATCCGGTATCCACTTTTTTATTTCTTTGTTGAGGAGATTGGTATAAGTCCATAGAGTGGCCTCTGATATCCGGTTTTGTTTTAGGAGATTGGTATAAGTCCAGTGATTGGCATCCGGTATCCGCTTTTGTTGACTTTCCTCTTTTGCTTTGTTTGTTTGTTATTGCTCATTGTCTATTCCAAAGGACACACTTGAATCATCTTCTATATGATCTCAAGAGGTGAACCTTCTAGGAAGTTTTACACTCCATCTTCATCCATTCATCCCTCTTTGTCCTAAACCTTTTCACACGTTGCTTTTAAAACTTGAGATAAATATTGTGCAAACATCTTCATGCTTTTAAATTAAAAACCTGGACCCCAAGTCCTTGACTTTTTCAAACTCCATTTCATAGTACTTATTTTGAATCAATCTTAATCATACTTTGACTCTCCTTTTGTGAATAATCATAATCAATTAACTTCACCCATTCAATTGTTTTGTGGCTTTGTCCATTCTTGTTAAGCTTTCATACATTAGCTGTAGGTTTGATTTATCCTAGTTGGTTGATGTTAATCTCACCTATTTGTCCTTAGTTGATTGAATTGTAAGTCTTCCTTGCTTATTATAGGGTTAACCCCTCACTAGCAAATTGAAGCTTTTCTCACATGGTGGACTCGTTGTTTGTATAAGGTTGAGTTTTCTCCCGTGGATAACGTAAGACCTTAGGGCTTGTGTTTAAAATTGAATTCACTAACTTTTGGAAATATTTTAGCCGAACTACGGCGTTTTGATCCTTTACCTTTTATGGAAAGGTACGTAGGCAACGGGTTCATCCGTTCGAACACAAAAACAATAAAAATTGTATATTCTTTTCTCATCATCCCAATCATGTTTGCACAATAAATATTTCATAACAAATAACAATTTTATACAACAAGTGTGAAAAGGGCTCCCTAGGAGTATCTAGGACGTAGTGGGTGCCTAACACCTTCCCATTGCGTAATTTACCCCTTACCCAGACTCTCTGATCTTTTTATTAGTTTTCTATGTGTAAAACTTCTTAGGCTTTTGTTCGCTTTTTAGCCAGTCCTTTGGATAAATAAAAGTGCGGTGGCGACTCGATTCATTGTATGCTTTGCTTTTGATTTAATCAATAAATCATATAGCGACGAATACACCGCTACAGAAAAGTGGCGACTCTGCTGAGGATCAATCCTTGGTAGTATTGCCTACTTTTCACCCTTGTTGTGTGCTATATTGTTATTTGTTATATGACATATTTTTGTACCATTTGGGATAACTGTATTGATTGTAATGTTTGAATTGCTTGATATACAATTGTTGTTTGCTTTGGTGATCTGTGAGATGAGTTCTATACCCGAACTCGAGTGCACCCTAGGATAGGAGAATGGCATAGTCTTGTTGACTGGTGTGGAGTATTCCTTAGCCAGTTGACTTGTGAGTCCATTCACTTGGTGGAGGTCATGTTGGATTAATAATGTCACACAAGTTATTTGTGGTTAGGCATTATTCTTTCAATCATGTGCCGCAGAAGCCAAGGACCGTAGTTTACCATGCCCATCTTGGCCTTTTTCTTAGGACGTAGTGCGGAGGTCGTTCAGATGTAAGTTCTGATGCGATTGTCACGCGATACTACACTCATAAGAGTTTCTCTTGAGAATATTTTTGGAATACGAGTATTCGTTCCTCCGATAATATTCGAAAGATGGAACGATGATTATGGGAACCTCTGGTAGAACATGTCTGGCAGGTTTAAACCCTAGTACACTCCCTTTGGGTGGTTCTTAACCGAGACTCCATGCTCGTGACTCTCAGCAAACCCGTGATTCGTGGTTGAGTCGTTCAGACAACCTTAATATCAATGGAACCTGGGCGTTGATCAGGTATAAAACCTAAATCCCCCAAAACGGATGGTTGATATTAAGGATGTTTGAGCTGGTTCATGTACCGTTAATATCAATGGAACTTGGGTGTCGATAAGGTGAAAACCTAAATCCACCAAAATGGGTGATTGATATTAGGGATACAATGAGCTTTCCCATGACCTTTGTTTGGTGTGACTTGTTTGATCCTTGAGTGTGATTGTTGCATTCATGCATTCATGCATTCATCTGCACTTCATGTCATCAAAAAGGAAAATTTTCAAGGAACTTAAAAGGGTTTATTTGCAAAATTTTCAGACATGGAAAGACCAAAAAGGCATACGAAGAAGTACAGCTTTAGACAGCCCGATGTAAAAGAGTTAAGGAATCTGACATCTTATGTATTAGATCCCTTGGGTTTCAAAGCTCGCTATGGGAAGCTTCTATCTCTGCTGACTACTCAGGTTGACGAAGGGCTGATGAGTACTCTAGCTCAGTTTTATGATCCGCTGTATAATTACTTCTCATTTCCGGACTTCCAACTGTTGCCAACTTTGGAGGAGTATTCTCATCTCATTGGGATTCCGATTCTGGATCAAGTGTCGTTCAGTGGCCTAAAGAGTATTCCGACTGCTCGAGAGATTGCCAATTTGTTGCACATAGATGAAGATTTGATTAGGGCTAATCTGACTACCAAAGGCGGAATTCAGGGTTTTCCTTCCGAGTTCCTCATTGCTCAAGCTACCTTTTATGGGAAGGCCATGAGTGAGGATGCCTTTGAGGCTTTGTTTGTGCTGCTCATCTATGGATTAGTGTTATTTCCCAACTTCGACAAGTTCGTGGACATGAACGCCATTAGGATCTTCTCAGTTCTTAATCCCGTTCCGACTTTGTTGGGCGATGCCTATGTCTCTTTGCATCTGAGAAACGCAAAGGGTGGAGGAGTTATTGTCTGCTGTCTACCCCTGCTGTACAAGTGGTTTATTTCGCACTTGTCGCAGACAGTTGCTTTCAAGGAGAACAAGGGATGTCTACGGTGGTCTCAGAGGCTTATGTCTCTCACTAATGATGATATCACTTGGTATGATCGCGTGTATGATACCGTCCAGATCATTGACTATTGTGGTGAATTCCCTAATGTGCATCTTCTTGGCACATGTGGTGGGATCAACTACAATCCTATTCTCGCACGACGTCAGCTTGGGTTCCCCCTAAAGGATAAACCTCATAACATTCTGTTAGAAGGTGTGTTCTTTCAGGAGGGTAAAGATCCCCAAGGCCTGAAAGCCAGATTTGTCCGTGCTTGGCGCAGTATTCACAAGAAGAGTAGGAACGAGTTGGGTCCAAAGAACTGCATTGCTTTGGAGCCATACACCTCTTGGGTCAGACAGAGAGTTGTCGTGTACTTGATGCCATATGATCATCCGAGACCTACACCGTTGGATGTGGCTGGGCCTTCAACCCTCCCTACCCAACGTGTAGAGGAGTTGAGAGAAGAAGACCTTTCACGTGCTTGGATCCGTGAAAGAGAAGAATTGCTTCAGCAGCTTAAGGAGAAGGACGCTATGATTGAGTTCCTCGAGCATCGAGTGATCGACGATCCGAACGACACTTGGACCTCTATGCTTCCTTAGTCTTCCAAATTCTGGAAGAGGAGGTATGATCGACTTGCAAAGGAGAAAGCAGACATGGAAGCGGCCTATGAGAGAGAGATCAAGAAGCTGTGTACTTCTCGTCTTCCAGCATCCCGAGCTTCTAGGGATCCATAGGATGTTTATTTCCCTTTTCTCTTTGTAATGATAAAAAATGTTGTACTTCTTTGTCTCGATATATTGAATGAAATATTTTCCGTGAGAAATTAAAATGCTTTAACTATTCAAAATATTGCAAATAATACCCTAAGGGTTCCTTGAAAATAAACAAAGCATCTACACAACCATTTCATGCATCATTTTTGCATAAGCAGGTACCCCTTTTGTTTCTGGTCTTCTTGTCCTAACTCTGTGTTCTTCATTTATTTTGAAGACAAGCTGACTCACCGGTATTATACTCGAGTCAATTCTGCAAGAGTCATGGAGCAGCTAGAACAAGAGAACAGAGAACTGAAAGAAGAGGTCGCCAGACTTGGCGCTTTGATGGAGCAACTCCTCGCTGCTCAAAATCAACCTGCTCAATCGCCCGCAACTCCTGCCCAGCGGACGGTCATCTCAGAGGTCGTCACTTCGATTGTGCCAGTCAGTGCTCATCAGGTGCCCAATGCTATGCCAGCCGGGTTCCCTTGGGGGATGCCTCCAGGTTTTATGCCTGATCGGCCTACTCCAACTTTTTCTCATATGCCGGCATCTAGCCCGGTCCCTGTTCCCGCTCCTCCTGTCGTGCATACCATGCCAAGGGTAGACGACACCATCTATCACTCCGAGCTGTCTGAGGGCCCGGACGTTTATGAAAGGATGGACGCCATGAACGACCAATTCCTTGAGATGAGAAAGGAGTTGAAGACTCTTCGAGGTAAAGATTTATTCGGCAAGTCTGCTGCCGAGTTGTGCCTTGTTCCCGGTGTGAAGATACCGATTAAATTCAAAGTACCTGACTTTGAAAAGTATAAAGGGAACACCTATCCACTCGCTCACCTGGTCATGTACGCCAGGAAGATGTCTACCCAGACTGATAATGATCAGCTTCTGATTCATTATTTCCAAGACAGTCTGTCCGATGCGGTGCTCAGATGGTACATGAGCTTAGACAGTGCCAATATCAGATCCTTCAACGACCTTGGCGAAGTCTTCGTCAAGCAGTATAAATATAACGTCGATATGGCGCCTGACCGAGATCAACTCAGGTCCATGTCGCAGAAGGACAAGGAAACTTTCAAGGAGTACGCCCAGAGATGGCGAGAGCTGGCAGCTCAGATTACTCTACCGCTGGAGGAGAAAGAAATGACCAAGATCTTTTTGAAGACTCTTGGCTCATTCTATTACGAGCGGATGGTAGCAAGCGCTCCCTCTGATTTCACCGAGATGGTGAACATGGGGATGCGTCTTGAGGAAGGTGTCTGCGAAGGACGATTGGCGAAGGATGAGAGCTCTTCTTCTAAATGATATGGAGCGTTTAAGAGGAAGGATGGGGAAGCACATGTTGTGCAATCCCATCCCCAGCACAGAAGACCCTCTGCTCAGAGGAAGCCTGCACGTCGTGCCGGTCATCAGCACCAGGTGGCTCATATAGCACCTGTCTTTAAAGACAATGCTCAGCAACATCAGCAGTATCAGCATCAGCAACAGTATCAACAGCCTCAGTATCAGCAACAACACCGTCCACAGCAACAGGCTTACCAGCCTCGTGGCAGTACAACCAATCAAGCTAACTTGGGTTATGATAGGAAGAAGATCAGCTTCGATCCAATTCCTATGACATATGCAGAGCTTTATCCTTCCTTGTTGGAAAGGAAATTGGTTTCTCCCAGGGATCCTCCGGCCATTCCTGTAAATCCACAATGGTGGTATAAACCAGATCAGCATTGTGTTTACCATTCCAATGCTTCGGGCCACAACATCGAGAATTGCTACCCACTCAAGACTAAGGTTCAAGACCTTATGAGATGTGGAATCTTGAGTTTTGAAGATTCAGGCCCGAATGTCACCAAGAACCCATTGCCTGCGCATGGGAAGTCAGTTAATATGGTTCAGGAATGCCTTGGGAAGTACAAGGTCAGATATGTAAGCCACATTAGACAGTCGTTGGTTGAATTACATCGTTTGCTGTGTCAGTACAGCTACTTAGAGCATAACCACGACAAGTGCCGCGTCTGCTCGGTTAACCGCTTGGGTTGCGATCAAGTACGAAGAGAACTTCAAAAGTTGTTGGATGAGGGTACCATTGAGATTCTGCAGAATCGCAATGTTGACAAAGACGAGCCTGAGGTGAATGTGATTTCACCAATGTTCAAGCTGCCCGAGCCTGTTGTTATTCGTTATAATAGCAGCAAGCCGAAGGCTTCCCCTTCTCTGGTCATTAAACCTGCAGGCCCTGTGCCTTACTCTTCAGACAGAGCCGTACCATTCAGATACAATCCTGTCGCTGTGCAAGATGGGGTAGAAGTGCCTTTGCCTTCAACTTCCGTGACCAACGTCGCTGATGTAAGTGGGTTGACCCGAAGTGGTCGTGTGTTTTCTGCGCCTCCTAAGGCTGTTGCTTCTGATACTGTTGAGCGTCCTGTAGGGGCAGCTGTTAATATTCAGAATCAGGAACGTGATGTTGCCAAACCATCCTCCTCTGTACAAAAAACTCCCGTTTCTTCAGTTGGCCCGAGTGGCATTGTAGATGAAGAATCTGATGAGATGCTGAGGCTCATCAGAAAGAGTGAGTACAACATTGTAGACCAGCTTCTACAAACGCCATCCAAGATTTCCATTCTATCTCTGCTGCTGAATTCAGAACCCCATAGGGAGGCTCTGCAGAAAGTCTTGGATCTGGCGTATGTTGATCACGACGTCACCATTGAGCAATTTGATAGTATTGTTGCAAACATTACCGCGTGCAACACTTTGAGCTTTTGTGACGCTGATCTCCCTGAGGAGCGAAGAGACCACAACATGGCTTTACATATCTCCATGAATTGTAAATCTGATGCAATGTCCAATGTGCTGGTGGACACTGGATCTTCTCTAAACGTATTGCCAAAAACCACACTCTCCAGATTGTCATATCAAGGGCCTCCCATGAGGCAGAGTGGGGTTGTTGTGAAAGCATTCGATGGGTCGCGCAAGACCATGATTGGGGAAGTTGATCTCCCAATCAAAATTGGACCAAGTGATTTCCAGGTTACCTTCTAGGTAATGGATATCCACCCATCTTATAGTTGTCTCTTAGGCAGACCATGGATTCACGAGGCTGGCGCCATGACATCCACCCTACACCAGAAGCTGAAATTTGTCAAAAATAAGAAACTGGTTGTAGTAGGGGGAGAAAAGGCTCTCCTGGTTAGCCATTTGTCTTCTTTCTCGTATATTGACGCTGAGGACGAAGTTGGAACTCCATTCCAAGCTTCATCTATTGATGAACCAATCGAGAAGAAGTCTCCTTCATTCACTTCCTACCGAGATGCGAAGCTGGCCATTGAATGTGGTGCAGTTGCTGGATTAGGGAAGGTGATTGAACTTGAAGACAATAGATCCCGGGCTGGCATTGGCTACTGTTCTGGGGCATATAATGAGCAAGGTTTGTTCACAAGTGGAGGATTCATCCATGATGATCAACCTGAGGAGGAAGCTGCTGCTATCTTGGAGGAGGATGCAGAAGACGTGAACAACTTCGTTATTCCTGGTGGTGTCTGCCACAATTGGGTCGCTGTAGATGTTCCTACGGTCATCCATAGATCAGAGTAATTGTTCACTTTGTTTAAAACCCTTCTCCCATGCCAAAAGGAGAAGTGATGACATTGTTGGCAAAGCATATATACAATGATGTTTTCATTCGATTAATGCATTGTTAAACATTTGTTTTTCCTTTGTTTTCACTTTTTGCTTTTTTGCATGAAATCAGTGATCACAAAAAACCCATAAAAACAAGAATAAAAGCAATCTTTTTCATCTGCATAATGGTTTGCTTGTTTAAATGCTAAAGTTTTTCATTAACCAAAATCATTATGCAGGTTGATCCTAAAACCCATTGAACATAATGATCCAACGCCACCTCCCAATTTTGAATTCCCTGTATTTGAGGCAGAGGAAGATGACATTGAAGGGATTCCTGATGAGATTACCCGTCTCCTTGAGCACGAAGAGAAGATCATTCAGCCGCATCTCGAAGACTTGGAAACAGTCAACTTGGGGTCTGAAGAGTGTGTTCGTCTGGTGAAGATTGGGGCACTTCTTGAAGGGTCTGTCAAGGAAGATTTGATCACCTTGCTACGAGAATATTCAGATATCTTTGCTTGGTCCTATGAAGACATGCCGGGTTTAGATACAGATATTGTGCAACATTTCCTGCCTTTAAAGCCTGAGTGCGTGCCTGTGAAGTAGAAGCTCAGAAGAACTCATCCAGATATGGCAGTGAAGATCAAAGAGGAAGTTCAGAAGCAAATTGATGCGGGGTTTCTGGTGACTTCTACATATCCTCAATGGGTGGCCAATATTGTGTCTGTTCCTAAGAAGGACGGAAAAGTCCGTATGTGCGTTGATTATAGAGATTTGAACAAGGCTAGCCCGAAAGACGATTTTCCTCTACCACACATTGATATGTTGGTAGACAATACAACTAAATTCAAAGTCTTTTCCTTTATGGACGGATTTTCCGGATATAATCAAATCAAGATGGCACCAGAGGATATGGAGAAGACAACATTCATCACACCTTGGGGAACATTCTGTTATCGAGTGATGCCCTTCGGTTTGAAGAACGCCGGAGCCACGTATCAACGAGCTATGACTACCTTGTTTCATGACATGATGCACAAGGAGATAGAGGTCTATGTTGATGACATGATTGCTAAGTCCCGAACGGAAGTTGAGCATATTGAGCATTTGTTGAAGCTTTTTCAGCGTTTGAGGAAGTTTAAACTTCGCCTGAATCCGAACAAATGTACATTTGGAGTCCGTTCTGGCAAATTGTTGGGTTTTGTGGTAAGTGAAAGAGGTATTGAGGTTGATCCTGCAAAGGTCAAAGCAATACAAGAGATGCCTGCACCCAAAACTGAGAAGCAAGTCTGAGGTTTTCTTGGCCGCTTGAACTACATTTCCAGATTTATATCCCACATGACTGCCACATGTGCGCCGATATTCAAGCTTCTCCGGAAAGATCAGTCTCATGATTGGACCGAGGATTGCCAGAAAGCTTTCGACAGTATCAAAGAATATTTGTCCGAACCTCCGATATTGTCTCCGCCTGTGGAAGGAAGACCTCTGATCATGTATTTGGCAGTTCTTGAACACTCGATGAGTTGTGTACTCGGTCAACAAGATGAATCAGGGAAGAAGGAATTTGCTATATACTACCTCAGTAAGAAGTTTACTGATTGTGAGTCTCGGTACTTTATGCTTGAGAAGACATGTTGTGCTTTGGCTTGGGCTGCTAAGCGTTTGCGCCAGTACATGATAAATCATACAACTTAGTTGATATCCAGAATGGATCCGATTAAGTATATCTTCGAGAAGCCTGCTTTAACTGGGAGGATTGCCCGTTGGCAGATGTTGTTGTCTGAGTATGATATTGAGTATCGAGCTCAAAAAGCTATCAAAGGTAGTATCTTGGCTGACCACTTAGCGCACCAGCCGATTGAAGATCATCAGTCTGTTCAGTATGACTTCCCGGATGAGGAAATTCTGTATTTGAAGATGAAAGATTGTGATGAGCCTACACTTGATGAAGGTCCGGAACCTGGTTCCAGATGGACGATGGTGTTTGATGGCGCTGTTAATCAGTATGGAAATGGAATTGGGGCAGTGATCATTACTCCTCAAGGTTCACACATTCCGTTTACAGCAAGGCTAACTTTCAAATGCACGAATAACATGGCGGAGTATGAAGCCTGTATTATGGGACTTGAAGAATGCATTGATTTGAGAGTCAAGTATCTAGATGTGTATGGTGATTCGGCCCTGGTGGTTAATCAGATCAAGGGAGAATGGGAGACGAATCAACCTGGTCTCATCCCATATAGAGATTATGCAAGGAGAATTTTAACATTCTTCACAGAAGTTGAGTTTTATCACATTCCTCGAGAGGATAATCGGATGGCAGATGCTCTTGCTACGCTCGCTTCCATGATTGTAGTCAGACGGTGGAATGATGTCCCCAATATTACTGTGATGCGTTTGGATAGACCAGCTCACATATTTGCGATCGAATAAGTGAAAGATGACAAGCCTTGGTATTTTGATATCAAGAATTTCCTACAGAACCAGGTCTACCCGCCTGGGGCATCTGTGATAGATAGGAAAACGTTGAGAAGGTTGTTAGGCAGTTTCTACCTCAGTGGTGAAGTGTTGTATAAGAGAAATTTTGATATGGTTTTGCTCAGATGCGTGGATAGACACGAAGCAAATGGCATGAGGGTTCATGAGGGTTCATTTGGTACTCATTCCAATGGACATGCCATGGCTAAGAAGATGTTGAGAGCAGGCTACTATTGGCTGACAATGGAGTCTGACTGTTGCAAGTATGTGAAGAAATGTCACAAGTGTCAAATTTATGCGGATAAGATTCATATTCCTCCGACACTTCTGAATGTGATTTCATCACCATGGCCTTTCTCTATGTGGGGAATCGACATGATCGGCGTGATTGAGCCGAAAGCGTCCAACGGACACCGGTTTATTCTCGTAGCAATTGATTACTTCACCAAATGGGTTGAAGCCGCTTCGTACGCAAATGTAACCAGGCAGGTAGTTGTGAAGTTTATCAAGAATCAGTTGATTTGCCGTTATGGTGTGCCAGAGAGGATCATTACTGATAATGGATCTAATCTGAATAACAAGATGATGGATGAGTTGTGCACTGAATTCAAGATTGCACACCATAATTCCTCTCCCTACAGACCTAAGATGAATGGGGCTGTTGAAGCTGCTAATAAGAATATCAAGAAGATTATCCAGAAGATGACTGTCACGTACAAAGATTGGCATGAGATGCTGCCATTTGCTTTGCATGGATATCATACGTCTGTACGCACTTCAACAGGGACAACCCCTTTCTCTCTTGTTTACGGCATGGAAGCTGTTCTCCCAGTAGAGGTGGAGATCCCATCAATGAGAGTATTGATGGAAGCCAAGTTGACTGATGCTGATTGGATTCAGAGTCGTTATGACCAATTGAATTTGATTGAAGAGAAGCGGGTAACTGCCATGTGTCATGGTCAGTTATATCAGCAGAGAATGAAGAAAGCATTCAATAAGAAGGTCAAGCCTCGTGTGTTCCGAGAAGGTGACCTTGTGCTCAAGAAAGTCTTGTCTTTCGCGCCCGATTCCAGGGGCAAGTGGACTCCAAACTACGAGGGTCCATATGTTGTTAAGAGAGCCTTTTCAGGCGGTGCTTTGATGCTTACAACAATGGATGGGGAGGATTTCACTCGTCCTGTGAATTCAGATGCAGTCAAGAGATACTTTGCCTAAAAAAAAAGTATATGCAAATGAAAAACAGAATAGCTCGCTAAGTTGAAAACCCGAAAGGGCGGCTTAGGCAAAAATGAGCGTCTCGGTGGAGAACCCGCAAGGGTAATCCAGGCAAAAATTAGAGACTTGAAAAAAAAGAATATTTGCATCCCGCTAGATTGAGTACCTCACCCTGGGCAATCTAGGCAAAAATTAGGGATTTGGCAAGTAACTGCATCCTGACAAGATTTTCTGTTTCACCAGCTGTCATTTCGTCAGAGGATTCTCGATTCGTCGTCAAACTGAAGCTTCGAATACATCGAGATTCAAATTGGTAGAGAAAGGATCATTATGTTCAATGTAGCCCTCTTCCAATATATATCACTGATTTCAAATTTGTACAGATCTATGGAGTCTTGCCATTTACAGGCTACCATTCCATCAAATGAATTTGAGCTTTTATCCAATTATTTGCACTCTTATTTGTTTCAATTCAACAAATGTTTTGCATGTTTTAATTAATAAAATATCATTGTTTTTTAAACAAATCAAATTTTTCAAAATTTGTTGTTTTTAAACAAAGTGAATAGCCATAAGGTTGAAAGGATACTCAAGAATATCTCAGTGCTCTCCCAAGGGTGGCATGATCTCCAACAGGTAAGACATTTGGTTCATATTCCTGGTTGGAAGTATCCTCTTTCTTCAGATCTTGTGATGGGGTTGTTCCCCAGCATAGTTGCAAGCAGAGTGTTGTTGAAGACTCAGTTTTCTCCAGCAGCAATTTTCCCCAGTAGAGTTGCTTATGCAGTTGGATTCTACTTGGATGATGTTGTTTTCCTTCAATGGGTTGTTCCCCAGAGTTGTTTGGAGTTGCAAAGCTCTTTGTTTCTCAGTTGATGCTGAGATCCCCTGCGGATCTTCGAGATTTTCTCTTGTTCCCCAACAGATTCGTCTTGGTGGCTGTTTTGCCCGTTGTGACTTTCTGTACCCTGGTTGGGTTGTTTGCTGATCCAGCATTCAGAGATTTGGTATACCCTGATATCTTTGATCCTCTGCTTTCCCAGCAGTACCCGTAGATCTATGCTTTATAGCATATAGATCTCCGCAGATTGACTTTCCAGTTGGTTTTTCCCCTGGAAGTATAGTATCGGGCGTTTGATTCCTGGACCTGTTTGCGTTAGATATGTCTGTTTTGTCAGCATTCATCAAACATAAATCACGCATATTCATGCATATTCATAAACATTCAGATATTCATGTTGCATTTCTCGCCATATATCTTTTGTTGATTGTTCCTTGCTATGGTGATGCAGATCCCCAATAGATCTCCCCTAGCAGATGTCGGGTGTTTAAATCTCTCCATATAGAGTCAGCCCCATAAGCAGAAAGTGTCTTTTGTCTGTCCTTCTGCAGTTCCCCATTGAGATATTTCCTCGTGGATGACGGTTTCTTCCGTTTCCTCCCAACATATATATTGGGATGGATTTTCCTATTTGAGTTACATCCTCATTAGGACGTGTCTTGATTCAGTCTGTCTTTTCGGATTATTCCCAGATTGGCTATTTGTCAACTGTCTTGTGCTTCCCAGTGGGTTGTTCCCCAGCGAAGTTTTTTGGGCCTCTACCCTTATACCGGTAGTTGTAAGTCCTATTTTCTTTTCCCTTTCAGCGGAATTGGTGGTTATATACCTTTTATTCCTCGGCAAAATTTTTGGTTTTCTACCCCGTATTCGGTAGATGTGAACCCTAATTCATAGTTATCCCCATCAGAGTATGGCTATTACCCCGTATTCGGTAGTTGTAAGTCCTATCTCTTTTCCCCTAACAGAGGTAACCTTTGTGGTTCGTCCTGATTGTAAGTGGATTTCTGTTGTTGTGGTTTTATCCCTAACAGAGTTGGTGTCTCCCTGTGGTGATTTCTATCCCCAGTTGAGTCTGTGGTCTTCTACCCCGTATTCGGTAGATTGTAAATCCCAAGTGTTGATGTTTCTCCCCAGCGGAGTTTGTGCCTTGTGGTACAGTTGGATAATTGCCGGATGCTTGCAATTTATCCCCAGCGGGTCTCCTTTCATTTACCCTTGTGTTGGTAATGTTGTTGTTCCCTTTGATTGGTCATCATTATATACCTAGTTTGGTATCCCGGTGCCTTCCTTTTCGGTTGATTTATCCTTTATTAACCCAGTAACCGGTTGTGGATAATCTTCCATGTGAGTATGTTATTCACGGTCTGCCGGTAATGAATAATGCACTCTTCAGTCGAAGCCTTTTGTGTTTCCCTGGTCGAGTAAGTTTCGTTATTTCCCTTTTGTGGAATCGAATTTTTGTTGTGTTGGATAATTGCCGGATGCTTGCAGTTTATCCCTTTGAGTTATCTTTCGTTTACCTGGATGTTTGGTATCGATTGTCTCTCTTTTTGGTTAGTCACCTATTATATACTTCGGTATCTCTGGTGTCTTTTCCTTTCGAGTATATTATTCACGGTCTGCCGGTAATGAATAATGTGTCTCATGCGCTCTTTAGTTGGAATCCTTTGTTGATTTTCCCCAGCTGAGCAAGATTCGTATTCTTTGTAGAATCGAATATCCATCCTTTAACCAGTTTGTGTTTCGGATGATGAGTGTTTTGGCATATATACCAATCCACGTTTTCGGTAGATCACCTATTATATACCTTGGTATCTCTGGTGTTTCTTACCATGCGATTTTATTATCTATGTTCTGACGGTAATAGATAATATATCTCATGCGAGTTTTCTTATCCACGGTCTGCCGGTAATGGATATTATATCTCATGCACTCTTTGGGTTTGTGTCCCCATTTGAGTAAGGTTCGTTTTCCCGTTGTGGATTCGAATGTCCATCCTGTAAGTCGATTTGCTTTTTCAAGCCCTCCTTTCGGATGATGAGTGTTTTGGCATATATACCAATTCACGCTCTGGTCGGTCACCTATTATATACCTCGGTATCCCTGGTGTTCCTTCCTTTCTACTCCCTATTATGACTTTGGTCCCTTGTGGAGTCAGATTTTCCTGAGTTTATGTACCTTTTCCAGGTCTTTCTCAGATGTGTGGATGATTGATATCTCTCACCCTTATACCGGTCTTAGATATTCATTCTTCCTGAGTTTGTTACCCTTATACCGGTAACACCTCATTGCTTGGTGCTTCCTCAGTGGAGTTTCCTATTGCTTCTTCCCAGGAGTCAGCTTGTGTCTCTCCAATGGATGTTCTGCCTTTGGAATTTTCTTTTCCCCAGTGTGAGTCCTTCACTCCCCAGTTAGGTCTCCAGTCTGATTTCTGTTACCTTAATTAGAGTCGTGTCTTGTTCACGCTGTGTCAGTTTTGTTTTTCCCCAACTCAAAGTCGTGTCCTGCTCACGCATTCTTTTTCTTTTACTATCCCCAACAAGAGTCTTGTTAGAGTCTCTGTTCCTGGTGAGTGTATTACTCCGATGGATCGTCTTTTCTTCTGTGTGAACTGTATCCCCACAGAGTTTGTGTCTTTTGCATACATACATTTGCATCATGAGGTCTCTTAGGGACCAAAATTTGTCTCATTACTGTTATTTAAGCCCATTCTACCGCGTCGAGATGAAGATTTCTAAACTTCACTTCTCCGGCTAGAATGACCTTAAATAGGGGCATCTGTAAGACCCCAATTTTGTCCCTAAGATCCCTCATGGCATCATATCATACCATATCATTGCCTCAAGGATCTTTGTGCACCTTTGCTTCCCTCCTAGTGGGTGGGTTATCTTGTGAGTGTGGTTCTTGATCACCAAGCATGTATTGCATTTGTATATCATTGCTTTTCATTTGTTTACTAACCAAAAGTACAAAAATATTGTCATCTAACCATGTTACTTGCAGATGAAGCAAGCTAGGTCAAAACAGTCAAATCAGCCATTGAACAGTGGATGGTGGCCATTCTTGAAGAATTTGGGCACCATGATCATTCATCAAGAGTTCATATGAGTTGTGACATCATTTTGAACCAAGATCTCAAGTGGTAGGGGCTTGGAATTCATCAGAACATGGTTCAGTCAACCAAAACCCTAGCAAAGTCAACTGTGGTCAACTGTGCATTTAATCAGTGATTTGATGGTGGGAATTAGTTTGAGAGTTCTCATTCATGTCCATATAAGCCTCATATAACATGTCAAACATCATCAGTGAAGGATTGGAGGTCAGGTGAAAAGTTTCCAAAATTAGTAAGTTGACCTGTAATTGGAATTTGCCAAAAATGGAAAGTTCTTCTCCTCAAAATTACTTCATCATACAAGCTTCAAATGAATTTTTGTCCAACATGAAAGTTGAATATCTTGTTCTCCCATTTCGAAAAAGTCCAAGAACACTCATTTCTCATGTGTGGTTGGCAAGTTATGATCAAATCATTCTCAAGAAATTTTGAACTTCAAAGTGAGATAACTTCCAAACCATTTGGCCAAATTGAGTGAGGTTTTTTGCTACAAGTCACATTTGATATGCTCTATCCAAATCCTTCATCACATTTCACCAAAATTCATCCAATCAAAATGGCCTTTTTCAAGTGCATTGAATTAAAAAAGAGAGGGGTGAAAAATGAACTTTCAAATTAAGCTTTGCCAATACATTCTACCAATTGCCAATGTTCAGAAATTACATTTGGAGATTGCCTAAGCCCATTTCGCACTGTAGCATGCCATGCACATGCAATTTGAGTGGATTTCACCAATTAACCAAACACTTCATTTGAGCTAATGTGATTACCATTCCACTAACCAAGCTTATGCATTATTAACAGAGTATATATGACTCATTTCTGATTGAAAAAACCCTAGCCACTTTTGACAAACGAGATCTGAATCATTTTCTCTCAAAAACACTCAATTCTTCATCTGAATTTTTTTCTGAAAATCTGCAAAGAACTTGTGCTACTGTCCATTGTGCCATCATCTACCAACATCTTTGGAGCCTTAGCAAGCATCACTTCATCACTGTAAAGCCAAGGAACCGCACTGTTGCATTGAAGCTCTCACATGGCAGTTGTTGATTTGGACCTCACCAAGCATTGTTGAGCCACGATTCCTCACTTATTCATCATTTGGAACATCATTGTGCATCTGTTTCAGCTCAACACGGCCAAATAACCACTGTTTCATCACTGCACCTTCAAAGATGTTGGTTTTCGATTCTCTCTATTCCTGAAATCATGCTATGCTTATTAAAGATCCTCCCATGCTGATTATATTGAACTTTGAATCGTGAGAAATGGTTGTGTATTGAGAGAGAAACATGGATTTAAAGTTTGTTGGTCAAATGTTGTTGTGCTCATTTCTTTCTTGTTAGCTTGAATTAGTGAAAATCAAGGTTGGATTTGTGATGTACACTGTTAGATGATTTGAATGATATGCTTGTTTCCAAATTCTGGGAAATTTGTTCATCACGATGATGAACAAGTTACTGTAGCTTAAAACCCTAATTTCTCTGTACCCAGAATCGCGTTTGGCCATTTGGAGCTTTTGTCTTGCATGAATCCATTGTTCCATTGCCATGCACCAATCAGCACACGACACATCCTTAAGTGAAACGCAGCGTTTCACTTAAGGGACCAACTATTTACAAAATTGCCACTGCCGTGTTTAATTTGTTTAAATCATTTTCTCTTTTCAATATTTATTTCATTTTGTATGCCAATCTTCAAAAATTCATAAGTTCTTCAATATTTGTCCAAATTTGATGGGATTTTTTGTGAAATGCTCATCATGATCTCTAGTTTATTATGGTGATTTTTCCAGATATTTTGCACGTGTGGATTTTTAAATGTGCTAGGGTTTGTTCATGTGTGTCCATTTTGTGTATGCCATGCCATTTTGCTTGTGAAATGATGATACTTAAAGTAATGCCTCTGAAATTTTTTGTGCTTAAATTAGACATGTTCATGGTGATTTTGGTGTAGAGTTTGTGAATTTATCATTTCTGGTTGATGAGATATGATTTTTTGAATAGAGGTGTGACAATTTGTGTCACACCATTCATGTCCAACTTCATGATTTTAATTACCATGCTTATTGAACTCAAAATGGTCTAGATTTTTGCATGAATATACTTATGGATGTTGAAAATACATGTGAATTTTTCTGGAATTATTGATGGCATTTCCTATTTGATTTGGAATTTCTCCCCTGTTTGACCAAATTGTTGACGTTTTGTGATACATGATTTCATATGATTTGTGAAATCCTCATGCATTATTGGATGGACTCAAAATTTGACATGAGTAATGTAGACATCTTAAAGTTTGTCATGGTTTTAGTCCCATTCATTTATCATATGTTGTTTCTGTTTTATGATTAATTGAAGTTGGTGCATGTTTTGATGCTTTGTATGAATTTGCTTGGACTTGCTTTGACTTTCTGATTTTCATTGACCTACTTCCCTTGATCCAAATGAGCTGAAATTTGGTATGCTTATCATGTTATGGATGATGTTTGATCATGAATTATTTGAGGATTTATTGAACTGTTTGTGACTGGATTTGAGTGGAGTCTTTCTGTTGACTTCTTTGAGGTCCTATATGACATGCCTTGACCTAATTTGTTTGTGAAATGATAATGATGAATGATATGAATGTGAAACCACTTGGGTTTGTTTCTTAATTGTTTGAACTTGATTTTGGATATCTTTCACTTGCTGTTTTGGATTTTTTATCTCCTTTTGACCCTAGGCTTGTCCTAGTGGTCTTGTTGCTCATGTTTGAGTTTGGTTTTTCAGGTTAAGAAGCAAATGCTTTAAGGAGATCAATGCAAGTTGATTGAGTTTGATTGATTATCACGAACTAACTTGTTTGTTTTGTAGGATGATTAGCTCATATTCTTTGAGCTTTGTACATTGCACATTTGACTGATTGTGTTGGCTGTTGATCCTTATCTTATATTGGTTTTGAATTTGAGTTGTATACTGATTTTACTTGATTGATTTCAGGTACCATTAGTTGCTAATAGTTCTTTGAGAACTTGCATTGCTTTGCTTGATAGCATTTGCATTGAGGTAGAATCCTTTTTCTTCATGTAGTCTGGAAGACCTGGCCTGTTACTTGGCCAGGCAACTGTCTGAAGTCCTCCTTAAGAGGCGATGTTTGTGCGTGTTTACTTTTGTCCCAAGCAGGAAAAGTCCTTTAAATAAGGCAATTGGTAGAATCCAAGAGATATGTAACCTATCTCCTACTATTCTGTGTGTCACTCACCTTGCTCACACTACTGGTGTTGATGCATAGTGAGTAAAAACCCAAGATCTATAGAGTATAATCTGTGGAGAGAGTTCCTACTTTCTGAACTCCCACACCTTCTATCATTTGAAGCTCTCCCTGACCAGGGATAAGAGCATGAGGCACACCCCTCATATCCTTTCATCTGCTTCACCTTGGCTCTCAATGTCAAGGTTAAGAGCACCATTAACCCTATTCCAGTTGGCTTCAGTGCCTACCCTTTGTATGAGCCTCATTGTTTGGTTATAGAGTGTGCTGAATGACTTTGGTTGATTGATTACTTAGTTCATTTGTACATGTCTGCTGTTATGCTTTGTGCATTTATCATCATTAATTGCTCATTAGTGCATGATCATTTCATTTGTCTTTGTGACATATCTCTGTTGATTGCCCATTGAGGACAATTGTAAGACCATTCATTGGCCATTGTTCCTATGATATGGAAGTGAGTATAAGACCATTTCATTGGCCACTCATCTTCTCTTTGCTTGATGCATTTGTTTGATTTATGTGAGGATGCAATTGTAAGTCCATGTAATTTGGCATTTGTTTTCCCATGATCATATGTTGGAGGTTAGAGTAAGCCCAGATAGATTGGCATCTGACATCCAAGTGTTTGCTTTGTTTTTGTTGGAGATTGGTATAAGCCCAGATAGATTGGCATCCGGTATCCACTTTTTTATTTCTTTGTTGAGGAGATTGGTATAAGTCCATAGAGTGGCCTCTGATATCCGGTTTTGTTTTAGGAGATTGGTATAAGTCCAGTGATTGGCATCCGGTATCCGCTTTTGTTGACTTTCCTCTTTTGCTTTGTTTGTTTGTTATTGCTCATTGTCTATTCCAAAGGACACACTTGAATCATCTTCTATATGATCTCAAGAGGTGAACCTTCTAGGAAGTTTTACACTCCATCTTCATCCATTCATCCCTCTTTGTCCTAAACCTTTTCACACGTTGCTTTTAAAACTTGAGATAAATATTGTGCAAACATCTTCATGCTTTTAAATTAAAAACCTGGACCCCAAGTCCTTGACTTTTTCAAACTCCATTTCATAGTACTTCTTTTGAATCAGTCTTAATCATACTTTGACTCTCCTTTTGTGAATAATCATAATCAATTAACTTCACCCATTCAATTGTTTTGTGGCTTTGTCCATTCTTGTTAAGCTTTCATACATTAGCTGTAGGTTTGATTTATCCTAGTTGGTTGATGTTAATCTCACCTATTTGTCCTTAGTTGATTGAATTGTAAGTCTTCCTTGCTTATTATAGGGTTAACCCCTCACTAGCAAGTTGAAGCTTTTCTCACATGGTGGACTCGTTGTTTGTATAAGGTTGAGTTTTCTCCCGTGGATAACGTAAGACCTTAGGGCTTGTGTTTAAAATTGAATTCACTAACTTTTGGAAATATTTTAGCCGAACTACGGCGTTTTGATCCTTTACCTTTTATGGAAAGGTACGTAGGCAACGGGTTCATCCGTTCGAACACAAAAACAATAAAAATTGTATATTCTTTTCTCATCATCCCAATCATGTTTGCACAATAAATATTTCATAACAAATAACAATTTTATACAACAAGTGTGAAAAGGGCTCCCTAGGAGTACCTAGGACGTAGTGGGTGCCTAACACCTTCCCATTGCGTAATTTACCCCTTACCCAGACTCTCTGATCTTTTTATTAGTTTTCTATGTGTAAAACTTCTTAGGCTTTTGTTCGCTTTTTAGCCAGTCCTTTGGATAAATAAAAGTGCGGTGGCGACTCGATTCATTGTATGCTTTGCTTTTGATTTAATCAATAAATCATATAGCGACGAATACACCGCTACAGTATCCATAGCCTTCCCAACAAGAAGCTATAGGTCGGGTGGATGTCCATTACTTGGAAAGTAATTTGGAAATCACTCGGACCTATCTTCACCGGAAGGTTCACCTCTCCTATAACAGTTTTGCGAGAACCATCAAAAGCTTTGACGATCACGCCACTGTATCTCATCGGAGCTCTTTAATACGATAATTTGGAAAGAGTTGACTTGGGGAGTACATTCAGAGAAGAACCAATATCAACCAATACATTTAACAATGCGTCCTCCTTGCAATTCATTGATATATGCAATGCTAAGTTATGATTTCTGCCTTCCTCGGGAAGTTCTTCATCACAAAAGCTCAAGTTGTTGCAGGAAGTGATGTTAGCCACAATATGGTCAAACTGATCTACTGTTACATCATGCTTTACAGAAGCTTGCTCCAATACCTTTTGCAATACTTCTCTGTGTGCTTCAGAGTTCATGAGCAAAGATAACACTGAAATCTTGGAAGGAGTTTAGAGCAACTGCTCCACCATATTAAACTCGCTCTTCTTGATTAAACGGAGTACGTCACATCATTAGGCTTCAAACTGCTGGATTCACCAGACTGATACTTTGGAGCACTAACCGGATCCACTGCAGGTATATCAACCTTCTTACTGACATATACATCTTCTACACTCTTCGGGAACACATGCCCCAAAACACGACCACTACGGGTCACCTTTGTAACATCAGCAATGCTCACAACAGAAGTGGTTGTAGGCAACAGAACCTCTTAACCATTCTTCTACATAGTTGCATTATACTGATACAGAACAACTCTATCCGATGCGTACGGGACTGGACCCGCTAACCGTATTACCAACTGTGATACGGATCTATTACTGACACTGTTACTGCTACAGCTATCAAACTGGATTACCACCCTCTCTGGTGTCTTGAACAATGGCACTATTACATTGACATCATCTATATCCCTATACTATTGAATCTAAATTACATTCTCATCCATCAATCTCTGGATATGTCTCTTGACAACTGAACACCAAACGAGGGCTCACACTGCAGACTACACAACTGGCGTGATCATGCTCACAATCACTAATAGTACACAGGGTTTTATGCATCTCAACCAAAGATTGACGGATTCGTCGCACATCAAACACCCGGAAACTCCCCATACAACCATCTACCTTGTTGACAGAGGAATTACCATGAGCATGCAATGGGTTAGCTTTCACATTAGGCGCATGGTCCTCAAAGGACACCATCCCACTCTTTACCAACTTATGGACTTCATACTTCAGCGGGTAGCAACTCTCGATATCATGGCCAGGAGCCCCTTGGTGAAAGGCATAATGAAGCTCTGGCTTATACCACCATGGAAGTGGTTCTGAAATTTGTTGCGGATTTCACGGTTGGAGAAGGTTCTTGAGAACCAGAGATGGGTACAATTCAGCATAAGTCATAGGAATAAGGTCGAAAGAGACCTTCTTCCTCTCAAAGTTCTATTGTTGTTGATGATTATTGTTAGTGTTGTTGTTGTTGTAGTTGTTTGTTCTTTGATGTGGCTATTGTTGACGTTGTTGTTAAACTGGCACTAATTGATTGTTGGAAAATAGTGGAATAACAGATGATACTTGATGATGGTGTTGACGGGTTTGCGGACTTCTTCTGACGTGAGTACTCATCTGCCTCCCAACTGATACTGCATTGGTTTCAGCTTCCTTCTTCTTAGCGAAATTGTTACCATACCTCTTGCTTGATGATGTCTCTTCTTTAGACAAATGTCCCTCACGGACACCTTCTTCTAATCCCATCCCCATGTTTACCATTTCGGTGAAATCATTGGGGCACTAGCAATCATTCATTCATAATAAAACGAACTCAGGGTCTTGAGAAAAAACTTGGTCATCTCTTTTTCTTCCAAATGAGGGGTAATCTAAGCGGCTATCTCTCTCCATCTCTAGGAATATTCTTTAAACGTCTCTTTGTCCTTCTGAGACATCGAACGAAGTTGGTCCCTATCTGGCGCCATATCACCGTTGTATTTTGTACTGCTTCACAAAGGCTTCACCCAAATCATTAAATGCGCGAACACTTGCATTATCCAATCCCATATACCACCTCAGAGCAACACCAGTCAGACTGTCCTAGAAATAATGAATCAGTAACTGACCATTATCAGTTTGCGTCGACATCTTTCTAGCATACATGACGAGATGGCTGAGTGGGCAAGTATTCCCCTTATACTTTTCAAAGTCATGGAATTTGAACTTCATCGGGATCTTAACATTAGGAAACAAGCACAGTTTCGCGGCACTCTTACCAAACAAATCCTTTCCCCTCAAGGACTTCAACTCCTTTCGCAGCTCAAGGAATTGGTCTTTCATTTCATCCATCTTCTCATAAACATTCGGACCCTCAGATGGCTCGGAATGGTAGATGGTGTCTTCAACACGAGGCAGCATGTGAACAATCAGAGGAGGAACAGACATGACCGGGCTAGATATAGGCATGGAAGCAAAAGTAGGCGCAAAACCTTCAGGCACAAAGTTGGGCGGCATTCCCCACATGAATCTGGCAGGCGTGGCAGGAGCGAACTGAGTGACAAGCACAGTTGAAGTAACAACCTCTGATATGACAGTCCCCTGAGGAGGAGGAGTTGCAGGTATTATAGAAGATTGACTTTGAGCAGCTAACACAGACTCCATCATGGCAGTCAGGCGGGCAATCTCGTCCTTCAATTCTCGGTTCTCTTGCTCTATATGCTCCATGATTCTCAGATGATTGGCGCGGGTATTGTATCGATGAGTCAGCTTGGCTGAAGCACAAAAGAATAACCAATGAGATATCTGGAGGAAGAAAAACCTGCTATGCAAATTATGCATGAAATGCAATGCTTTGATTGTTTTTACTTTCAAGGAACATGCTATTTTATTTGCAAATAAAATAATAACAATTATAACAATTTGATTGACTATAAAAAATCTCTTTTATTCATATAATTTGGAAGGATTACACTAAGTACAATTATAGAAACCAAGATACAAATACAAGAGAAGAGGAAACTAATCATCCTAAGGATCCCCTAACAACGATATCGGACGATCTGGCTACAGGCGTTTACTTCCTTCGGATGCTTCGAATCTCGGACTCGAAAGAAGTCTACATCTGAGCCTTCTCGAGGACAAGTTGATCAACAATCTTCTTCCAAGCACTAGAAGGATGAGGCATGATAGATGAATATGAAACCTCTGGCTCTCTCTGTCTCTTCACTGCTTAGTCTTCTATAAGCTCAATAAGTGCATCTTTGTCTTTCGACTCAAGCTGCAACTCCTCATGCTTTCGGCTCAAAGCATGGAACCTCTCTTCCCACATATCTCTCTCTTGCTTCATCTTGGCGAGTGCGTCTTCCAACTCCTCTACATCTTGGGTAGAGAGAGTTAATGGCTCAACCAAAACCATAGACATAGGTCTCTCACAAGCATAAGGCATATTCAACTCTAAAGCTCTTTTCTTTGCCCAAAGAGTGTAAGCTTCCAAAGCTACACAGTTTCACAGACCAAGCTTGGATCTTCCTTTCCTGTGCATGTTATGCCAAGCATGCACCACCCCTTTCTTCAGAAGTTGGGGATCTTTACCCTCTTGATAAAATAGACCCTCTAACTGAGTGTTATTAGGTTTATCTCTCAAGGGGAACCCAAGTTGACGACGAGCCAAAGCAGGGTTGTAGTTGATTCCTCCTTGTGTACCAATGAGAGTCACATTAGAGAATTCACCACAACAATCAATAAATCTTCAAGCTACTCAATGAATAATCATACCAAACTATGTCATCACTAGTGAGAGACATAAGTCTCTGAGACAACCTTAGACATTGTCTGTTCTCCACAAAAGAAGGTGTCTAAGGCAAGTGCGAAATAAACCACTTGTACAGAAGAGGAACACATCATACAATAGTTCCACCACCTTTAGAATTCCTTAGATGCAAAGAGAAATACATATCACCCAACAAAGTAGGCACGGGATTTCCAATCAAGAAGATTCTAATGGCGTTAACATCAACAAAACCGTCAATGTTAGGAAACAAAGCCAACCCATAGATGAGAAACACAAAGATAGCTTCAAAAGCATCCACACTACCGGCTTGAGCAAAGGCAGTAACTTCCTTGATGAGGAACTCAGAAGTCAACCCAAACATTCCTCCTTTCTTCACCCAATGAGCCTTAATCTCAGACTTCTTCAAGTGAAGAGCTTCAGCTATGATATGAGATCTGGGAATCTCTTCCAATCCACTAAAAGGCACTTTGCTAGAAACAGGTATTCCCAAGAGATGGACATACCCCTCCAATGTAGGCACAAGCTAATAATCAGGAAAAGTGAAGCAACGATAGAGAGGGTCGTAGAACTGAACTAAAACACTCAAGAGTCTTTCCACTATATCAGCAGATAACACAGATAGAAGCTTCCCATGACGTTGCTTGAAGTCCAAGGGATCTAATACAAAGGATGATAGCTTCCTTAACTCTTTCAAGTCTGGACATCTGAAATTGTACTTCTTAGTGTTCCTTCATCCATAATCCATAGTCTGAAAAGATTTGCAAATTAAACCTCAGTTCCTTGAAGCTATTTTTTAGTGTGATGAATGTTATGATGCGCATGAATGCATGAATGCAACAAACACAAATAAGGGATCATGCACAAGGAAAACAAATGTCAAGGGATGAATTAAGTCATTATCAAGATCAATCATCCATTTTGGTGGATTATGGTTTTCACCTTATCAACACCCAAGTTCCATTGATATTGACAAGACTTGATTGGATCAACCAAGAATCAAGGGTTTGTTGTGAGTCACGAGCATGGAGTCAGGTTAAGAACCATCCCAAATGAGTGTACTAAGGATAAAAACTTGTAGATCATGTTCTAAAAAAGTTCCCAGAGTCTTAATTCCATCTATCGGATATTACAGGTTAGGATGATTGACTCATCAACCTATAATATTCTCAAGAGAAACTCGTCTGAGTGTAGTATCGCATAACAACTGTTATCAAGTCTACACCTGCACAGTCTCCGCACTACATCCTAAAATAGGCCAAGATGGGTTAAATGTTCTATGGTCCTTAGCTTCTCGGATCCCAAATAAGAGAAAGTAATGCCTAACCACAAATAACTTGTGTGACATTAATATCTCCAAAAGGGTCTCCACTGAGTAGATGGGTCTCAAGCCAACTTGTTAAGGACTACTCCACACAAGTCTAACATGACTATACCATCCTCCTATCTTAATTGCACTCAAGTTTAGGTTAGAACTTATCTCACAACTTAGAGATCACCAAGCACAACAAGCGGATTATATCATACAAACATATATACATACATCAAATATACAATTATATACACACAAAAAAGTAGGCTAAACCCACTGGAGACTACTCCACAGCAGAGTCGCCACTTAATTTATGTAGCAGTAAATTCATGACCATCAAGCTATAGATAAGCTTAACGTCAATAAAACCAGAGTCGCCACCACGCTTTTATTGTTTCCAAAGGAAATGGGAAAAGTATGAACAAAACCCAAAGATAAGAAGTTTTCAAATCAAAACTAATAAAATGCCAGAGATTACAAGTAAGGGGGTTGGTTAAATAGAGGGAAGGTGTCAACACCCAAAGTGTCCTAGGTACTACTAGGAAGCCCTTTTTTGTGTACATGTGTTTGATATAAAAGATGTTTGAGAAAAAAATAGAGTGTGGGGGTGAGAAAAGAATTCATTGATTATATTTTTATGTTTGACAAGACCTTCAGACTTGTGCCTACGTACCAACATAAAAATGAGGGATCAATACCTCATAGTCTCTGGTAAAAATTTCAAAGTGAATGAGTTGCTTTTGACAAAAGTTTGACTTTAGAAAAGGCACAAAAGGCCTAAAAGGGTTTGAATGAGTGTTAGTTCTTTTTGTCTTTTGAAATTTTAAGTCAAGTATAGTTAAGTTCATTTATAAATTGGATTAAGAAAATAGTTTGAAAATACAATGGCATAAGGCCAAAGTTTCTAATTTGCAATAAAGTCTAAGTTTAGAAAACACAGGCAAAGAAGATTTTTAAAATGGGGAGAGATTTGAAATTAAAGAAGGTGGGAGGAGATGAAGAGACTAATCCTAAGCAAAAATTAAAAGTTAAGAGTTGAAAAGATCTGACCATTGGGATGCAACCCAATAGACAAGAATGTCATATAGAAACCCAATTTCCCTTGGACTTTAGAATTAAGCAATATCAATTCACACAATAGCAAGGTGAAGAACAATGCATCAAATAAAGATAGCCACATCCAAGCTTAGAAACCCCATGATCTTCTTCATAATCTCCCATGTATCAGATGACACGCTCCTTGAATGGCTCAGAGATAGGCATTAGACACAGATTCAAAGTAACAACTTCATCAAGATCATGTAGCAGATGAACTCAAAAGGGGTCTCAATACTTGCATCACATGAAAGTTTTCTTCACAAGCACTTGGTTTTCGAAAAGTCGGCATTGGCCAAGTCCTTTTGCATAGGGAATGTTGCCTAATTCTAAGTCCAATATCTCATATTAAATCCAACAGTCCACACAAATCGTTTTTAGAGTTTTTGTTGTTATTATGTACATTAAGGTCAAAAGACCACAAACACAAACAAGTATATACAATCACAATATGATCACAAGATATGGCTCAAGTGAGCAAAGTGAAAATGACATTAAAGTAAACAAGTTAAATGGTATGAATAATGACAAATGAATAAAGACTTGAATTTAAAGTGCAAAAGGTAAATGACTTGAAATTAAAAGTTAGTCAATTGTTAGTTGATTAGAAGTTAATATTGCTTTTGCTTTTCAGTTTTTTAAGTCATTCTTTGGAGAACACTCAACCCACTATTCACAAGCATGGATCCTTGAACCAAGGCATCTTCTAAAGGAAGGAAAAAAAGGCCAAGTTTCCACACAATACCATGAAAGGGGTGAGACTTACAATCTCACTTACTAGAATGTTATGCCTTTTGTGTCAAAATATAGTGCTATATTAAGCAATCGTAATTGGACTTATGTAGAAGTCACAACTATTTGAGACCGAGCAATAGAAATTTTAGTGTTAATGCATGTTAGAGATATGGTATTATGAACCATACTCCTAAAACATACCAGACTTAAAAGAAAATGGCAAAAGGGTGGACCTAATCTCATCCATACTTATGTTGATTTTGCAATCAACTAGCCTTGGGGTATAGAGATATCATAGATCAATGAAATGGGTGGGATAGAAAGAGATTGAAGATGAAGAGGGAGGGGAAATGAAATAAACTCAAATTGGTCATGGGAGGACTTTTATCAAATTAAAATCATTCATTCATTTTGGGAGATGGAATGTACATTCCATCAATCCCCTAAATCCAATGATTTTTATCCAACCAAGTCAAATCAACCTTGACCAAGGCCCAACAACAATAGTCAAACTCAACAAGTCAACAAAAATAGCTCAACAGAATTTATTTACAATTAAACAATTAAAAATCAATTAAAAATGCATTAAATTAAAATATGGTTGATCAAAATCCTAAAACCTCATCAAAACACCAAATAAATGGCCATGAGATTTATCATAGGTCAAACAAGGTTAAAGGACCTTGGAGAAAAAAGTTCATTATTTTTGGAGACTTAAAAGAATTTTTAAACAATTAAAAATATGCACAAAAACAATTAAATCATGAAAAATATTAATATTGATCCAAAAAATAATTTTAATTCAGAAAATGAAAGAGAAAAATATTTGAGAATTTTTGGTGAAAGTCCCATATTTTTTGGATCAATAATAAAATTAATATGAATTAATGAAAATAAGTCAAATAAAATAAAAGTCAGAAAATGCAAAAATACTTGGACCACTTGATCTTCCTCATTAATTGAGGTGGCAGATCAAGTGGATCAGAGCGCGCGTTCCATGAAGTTCCCTAGTCAATGTGCCACACGCGTGGTAATCAGTTTGGACGCTCAATATTAAAACAAAATAAGAGGATCATGTGGTCTGGAGACACGCCAACGCATCGCCGGAGCCAGAGCTCCGGTCGTCTTCTCCAGTGGACCTCACTGGACTGGTCCACCCTTAACCATCACCAAAATGAAAAAGGAGAACATGAATTTAAAGTAAAAATGCTCAGGAGCTCAAATTTGGCCTCAACTTCACCTAACTCCAAGTATATTGAAAGATACAGGGAGTTTAATTTTGAGGATCATGATCTAAGTTACTTCGATTTGACCTCTAAGCAACTCAATCTTGTTGCCTACATTGGTACGACTTCAGATAACCAAAAAACAACAAGAATTATGGAGAATTGAGTGAGAATCGAAGAGATGAAAAAATTAGAAAATTACCTTCACTACAGGTTCAAATGGACACGATCTTGCTCTCAATTGTGCTTAGCCTTGCTCTGGATACTTGATGGAGTGGAAATGGATCAAGAAAGAAACAGGACTCTTGGAGATTTGAATCTCAAAATAGTGGAGATTCAAACTCGAATTTCAATGAAAATCCTTAAGGTTATCCTTTGAATGTGAGGGTTTAGGGTTGGAGATTCAAAGCTGGCGCGCAAGGGTCCTCAATATTGATCATAGACACTTCTATTTATAGGCCAAGGCAATGATATTTGCACATTTCTTTTCAAAGTTCAAAAATAGTAAAATGCCTTTGCATGGATGCATGGGCGTGTGATATGCCCATGTAATGATGCATTCAGGTCCAAAATCATGTGCAAGCAATGCTGAAGTCATGTTAACAAGCCATGCATTCGTGTATGGAAAGTGGAAATTCAAATATGCCAAATGGTCATCCAACTTTAAGCCGTGCACAAGTTACTCATATATTGTCCAAATGGGATGAATTTAGACTTTTTAGAAAGGTTACATAAGGAGGAACAACTTTCATGTTGGACACTTTTCCATTTGAAGCTTGAATCATGATTAATTTTGAAGTGGAAGTTTGGAAAATCAAACATATCAAAAAAATTCTAAGTACCAAGCCATATGTTCACTGCTTCCAGCTTGAGTAACTTTTTCTATGGGCTTAAAATGAGATTAAATCCTTCATAAAAGTTGTAGCTATCTCAAAGTATTTCAATTTGGTCACAAATTTTACCTCATTTGGATTTAGCATGAAGGAGTTATGCCTTTTAGAAGTTGAGGAAAATCAATTGTTCAATGGTAATGGCCCAAACTGACCTATAATCTTTCACCTTGGCACATGAATTTTCAAGTTGAATTTGAATTTATTACAAACATAAAAGTCGAAAAGGCCATATTTAAGTTGATCATGGAGCTTGAATGGACTTCATATCATAATAATTGAGCAAGTTATGGTCCTTGGAAGTTGACCTCCTAACTAGGATTCAGACAAAATGACCTATAATCTTTCACCATAAAAAATAACTTTCCAATCAAAACTAGATCTTGACTTCAACAAGAAAGTTGTTTGTAATGTCATAAGAAGTAACTTTTATCTTGGAATAATTTTCATATGACAAAAATTGTAGGAGATAGGGTCTAGGGAACCCCAGTTTTGACTAGTTGTTTTTCTCTGGTCAACCACCATGAACCATCTTGCAAACTTAACATTCTCTTGATATTTGGGACTCATGGAGGATCATATATGAGTAAGATGATGTAATATGAAGTATACCTTTATATATTTGATCAAATGATTAAGAAACGTGTTGAGGAAGTCACAGAAGATACCTAGATGAATCAAGGCTTCCAAGGCAAACAAGCTTCAAACTCTTGATGAATTCTTGATCAAAATGATATGTGAAGACCATGGGGATCCATATATGATGTATAGAACCAATCTAAACCATATCTTGATTGATCTCCTTGCGTTGAGGGTCTTAAACCCTAGATATGAGCTTGATGGAGCATGGGTGAACACACACACTACCTACAAAAGTAACAAACTATACATATACATATTTTTGGCATTTTGGTTAGTAAATAATGAAAAATAAAGTATGATGCAATAAAATGTGCTTGGTGACCTCTCCCAATACAAACCTAATGAATAAGGGGTAATGAGGATCCCAATGTGTGATCCCAAAGCCAATGCAAATGATGAGATAGCATGAGGGATCTTAGGGTCAAAATTGGGGTCTTACAGATAGACACGAAGCAAGCCTATTAATGACAGAAGTCCATGAAGGTTCCTTTGGTACTCTATCCAATGGATATGTTATGGCAAAGAAGATGTTGAGAGCATGTTACTATTGGATGACAATGGAATCTGACTGTTGCAAATATGTGAAGAAATGCCACAAGTGTCAAAATTTATGCAGATAAGATTCATGTTCCTCCGACACTTTTGAATTTTATTTCCTCTCCATGACCCTTATCCATGTGGGGAATTGATATGATTGTCATGATTGAGCCCAAAGCATCAAATGGACATCGTTTCATTTTAGTGGCTATTGACTACTTCACAAGTGGGTTGAAACGGCATCGTATGCGGATGTGACCAAGCAAGTTGTTGTAAGGTTTATCAAGAATTATATCATATATCGATATGGTGTGCCAAGTAAGATCATTACTGATAATGGGTCGAACTTGAATAACAATATGGTGGAAGATCTCTGCAAATATTTCAAAATAGTACATCATAACTCTTCTCCCTACATAACCAAGATGAATGGGGTTGTTGAAACTGCGAACAAGAATATCAAGAAGATCATATAGAAGATGGTTGTGACATATAAAGATTGGCATGAGATGCTCCCATTTGCTTTGCATGGATCCGTACATCCATCTGCACTTCAACAGGGGTAACCCCTTTCTCTCTTGTTTATGGCATGGAAGTTATGCTCCCCGTAGAGGTTGAGATCCCATAAATGCGTGTGCTGATGGAAGCCCAGTTTACCGAAGTTGAATGGTGTCAAAGTAGATATGATCAGTTGATTTTGATTTAAGAGAAGAGATTGACTGCCATGTGTCATGGTCAGTTATATCAACAGAGAATGAAGAAAGCTTTTGATAAGAATGTCAATCCTCTCGTGTTTCGAGAAGGTGACCTTGTGCTCAAGAAGATCTTATCTTTCAAACCTGATTCTAGGGGAAAGTGGACTCCTAATTATGACGGCCCATATGTTGTTAAGAGAGCCTTCTCAGGCAGTGCATTGATTCTTACAACTAAGGATGGTGAAGAGTTCACTTGTCCTGTGAACTTCGTTGTAGTCAAGAAATACTTCTCCTAAAAAAAGAAAAGAACAACTCGCTAAGTTGAAAACCCGAAAGGGCGGCTTAGGAAAAATGAGCGTCTCGATGGATTGAAAACCCGAAAGGGTGGTCCAGGCAAAAATTAGATACATAAAATAGAAAAATCATCTCGATAGATTGAGTACCTCACGTTGGGGAAATCTAGGCAAAAATTAGGGATTATGGCAAGTAATTGCATCCGGCTAGATCTGATCGTTGAAGCAGCATAACCAGTCATTTGGTTTTGATTCATCATTCTCAACCAAGGACAAAAGCACAATGGATTTCAAAGTTGATAGGGAGAGTAGTGGTCATTGTATTCAATGTATCCCTTTTTCCATGTATATTACCATTTTCAAACTTTGTAAAGATCCATGGAGTCTTGCCATTTGCGGACTACCATTCTATTAAATAAAGTTGAGCCTTTATCCAATTATTGATGTTCTTATTTGTTTTAGTTTAAAAAACTGTATTTTTACAATGATAATTTTGAAATAAATAAATCAAGGAATAAACATTTTTCTCAAATAATAAGGCATTTACTTTAAGAACATTGAATTCAAAAAGGAATGTCAACAGCAGTCCGAGAACAGTAAGTATTGACGTGTGAAGCATGGTTGCCTTCCCCAAGCAGTTGTTTGAAGGTGTTTGTTCCCCAAATAGTTTGTCGTTTATCCTCAACAAGGTTGATGTGTTGTTCTCTTTGTATTTCATCATTCTTTCCCCAGCTATGAGTCTTTGTGGATTTTCATTCTTGATTTACGATATTATGATTGAACCTTGGATCTCCGGTGAAACCTTTATTTGGTTGTCAGATCCTCAGCACCTTCATTTGGTTGTTGCATAGTTGTGGCAGTGTCTCCCCTTTACGAGTTTCTGTTGGTTTGGTTTATATTTTTGGTATCTTGGGATTGGTTTATTTCTCAATCTCCAAGAAGAGTCTTGTGATTGTTGTTTTTCCTCTTGAGGAATATGTTGTTGTTTGCATCCTCGTGTGGCGCATGATTTGTCCTGGCAGATTTTATTCCCCAGTGAAGTCCCCACAAAGTTGATATTAATTGATGGAATCCCCAGTAAGTTGTCTGGTTCCCCACCCAGAGTTTTTCCTCTTGTAGTGACGTGGATTCCCCGCAGAGTTTCATCTTCTGATGATAGATCTCCTCATTTGGGTAGTGTTTGATTATGAGTAGTCGTCCCTTGTAGGGTTGTCTCCTATTTTTAATGGTGTTGACCTAAAATCCTCCGCATCGTTGACTTGTTGTTATGAAGTATATATATATATATATATATATATATATATATATATATATATATATATATATATATATATATATATATAATATATATATATATATCCTATTTTATATGGTGTTGACCTAAAATTTCCCGCAGCATATATATATATATATATCCTATTTTATATGGTGTTGACCTAAAATTTCCCGCAGCGTTGACTTGTTGTTATGAAGTATATATATATATATATATATATATATATATATATTATAATATATATATATATATATATATATATATAATATATATATATATATATATATATATATATATATATATATATATGTATCCCTTAGCTTGAAGATGTGGATCCTCAACAGATCTCTCTTATCCTCAGCATATTGGTTGATATTCTCAGCATTGCTTTCGTCCCCCGTGAAGTTGCCAAGCTGTATTTTCTCCTCTCTCAGAGAGTTTGGGCTTTAAGCAAGATCTTTGTCAATCATTGCTTATCCCCTAACAATTATTTCCTCATCTCTTGGAAGTCGAGTATTGAAGTTGGGTTTGTTTTGATTCCCCGTGATTGATACTTATATATTTCCTCTGAGCGCTGAGTCTTCATCACTATTTGGTCGGATGCGTGTTCTCCGTGACTTTCCCCAACCAGAGTTGAGCATTGATTTGGATTGTTATATCCCCAGTCTTTCTTGAGTACATGGTTGTGTGTTATCCCTAGGGAATTGAATATTTAAAGATAGGATTTATATCCTCGATGATTTATTTTCATCCCTAGTAGGTTCTCCAATTAGTTTCCCCATCTTGTTGAGATTAGCTGAGTATCTAATTGTGATGATTTGATTTTCATGTTTGTATCTTTTATGCTCGTTTATCAGCATAATGATATACATACTCATGCATATGCATAACATCAAATATTTCATTGTGCATTTTGACACATTGACCTAAATTTTTTTTTTCTGATCCCCTGCTTTGGTGATATCATTTCCTCATTGAAATTTGGTGTGTCTGTCCTCATTCAATATAGAGTGTCAGCCCCTTAAGCAGAAAGAGTTTATCCTTTCTTCTTCCCCACTGAGTTATTTCCTTGTGGATGAATATTACTTATGTTTCGTCCCCAGTTTATTATCTGGATGGAACCACTCCCCTTGAGTTATATCCTCATTGGGTTGAGTCTTGTTTGACCGTTTCTTTCTAGTTCTTACCTAGATAGATCTTTTGGCCTCCGAGAGTTTACTACCTAGTAACTGTTAATATCCTTCTTGATGATGAGTACTTTACATGTATTAATTTACCCAGCAATCGGTAAAAGGTAATTTACTTCTTTGATTTCCCGAGCGAATTTACTTTCGTTTCCCTATCGAGTTTATCCTTGATATGTTTACCTTAACCGGTAGCAGATGTTCTTCCTCTGATCTTCTACCCAGTAACTGGTAGATGTAAACCCTATCATTTCTTTTCTGGTAGTTTATCCTTGATATGTTTATCTTAACCGGTAACAGATATTCTTTCCCTTGGTCTTCTACCCAGTAAATGATAGTTGTAAATCCTATTCTTTTTTGCGAGTTTATCCTTGATATGTTTACCTTAACCGGTAATGGATATTCTTCCTTTGATCTTCTAAACAGTGACCGGTAGTTGTAAATACTATTTCTTTTGGTCGTTTATCCTTGATATGTTTACCTTAACTGATAACGAATATTCTTCCTTTGGTCTTCTACCTAGTGATCGGTAGTTGTAAATCCTATTTCTTTTTTTGTAGTTTATCCTTGATATGTTTACCTTAACCGGTAACATATATTCTTCCTTTGGTCTTCTACCTAGTGACCAGTAATTGTAAATCCTATTTATTTTTTCGTAGTCTATCCTTGATATGTTTACCTTAACCTGTAACGGATATTCTTTCCTTTGGTCTTCTACCCAGTAACTTGTAGTTATAAATCTTATTCTTTTTTGCGAGTTTATCTTTGATATGTTTACCATACATATTTTCTTTGAATTTAATTGCTCACGAGTATGCATTTCCTCTTTCATGCCTTTGAGAGTAACACTATTGTTTCCCTGATCAAATCCACCTTCTGCATCTATCCTCTCCTAAGATAAATGGTTGATTTTTCTTATCTCCTTGAAACACTAGAGTATTCTTATTGAATATGTCCAGAGTCTTTTCACTTAAGACATTGGAGATCTTTGAACCTGTAGGAATAATTGAGATTATGTCATTCACCATCATTTCCTTTATATTGAATGTTCTTGACATTGGTAGGGTCATTCTTCCTAGGCCTCTTGTCAAGTTATCTTATGGATTTACTAAAGATCTTAGTAAGCCTATGATTCTCTTCAGAATTACATTCTGCTTGGACATCACAATCTTCATAATTGTTAACAATCTTTGGAGGATTCTTAGCACCATAACAAATCTTTGGTTAATGAAGTGCTCATCCTTCATTTAAATTCTCTATCTTCAACAGAATATGAACCCTGGAACTCACCCAAATAGAACAGGGTGTCTGCTCTGATGTCAATTGAAATTATGTTCTTGAGGGGAAATAGATGCTGGACTAAATGCCTGGGACAACATAAATAACTAGTTTATGACAGATATCGGATTTTAGGGACATATGTTAGACACATTGTCTGGGACATTGTAAACCAGAAACAAAAACCAATTTGCAAGCAAGATATGACATATTATCTTATACAATATGATAAAGAAAAAAAAGAAGTAAAGAATTCTAGAGATTGTTAATCCAGTTTGGTGAAACCAAGCTTACATTTGGGGGTCACTGTCGCATTACGCGAAAAACCGGCGGGAAAACGAAACAACAGAGCCGCCACCGTGCGTTATTTATCCCAAAAGAGGGAAAGGAAACGCTCAAAGTAAACCTGGAAAAGACATGGTCTCGCGACCAGAGAGAGATGGGATCGGGAGTCGGTTATGCGAAGGGAAGGTATTAGCACCCCTACGCATCTGTCGTACTCGACGGGATCCACGCACAAAAGAAAGGATAAGGTTGCTAGAAACTGCTCAAACAAACTGCACACACAGGCTGAAAGGAGACACAGAAAGACAAAAGAAACTAACTCGGCAGGATATCGCATCCTGGGCCTACGTAGTCTGTCAGACACAGACATCAGAGTCGACGTAGTTCGAGACAGGGGGAAACGTGCTCGCTTGGATGTCGCATCCTATGCATACGTATCTTCTCTAACCAGAGAAGAATCAGAGCACTCGTAGCTCGGCTAACGCACGCCAAACAAAACACAAACAGGAAACCGACTGCCAATCGTTGGACATACGTCAGACTCCACACAAATAGGCAAACCTGGAAACCTAATGCCAATCGCTAGACTTACATCAGACTCCGAACCAACAAACACACACAGGAAACCAACTGCCAATCGCTGGACTTATGTCGGGCTCCAAACAAAGAAACAAGACACAGGAAACCAACTGCCAATCGTTGAACTTACGTCAGACTCCTAACACACACAAAGGGGTTGAAAAATAACAAGGGCGCCCGGAGAGATCAACTCATCTCCTGCCTACGTACCTCATCTGGTATGAGGATCAGGGCGACGTAGTTCCCCTACGCAGGGAAAGAACTTTTATCCTAACCAGAGACAAAGGGAGATAACAAGCTACTAGGGAGACTACGACTCGAGCCTAGAAGTTGTCATGCATAAGATCCCTATGTTGAGGTCTTTATCTAACTTGCACAGGGAGCAAGATATCCTAAACAGCACAGGCAAATACAACAAGCACAAAAAGCAAGCACACACACTATATGCAAACAATTGGGCTCATACAAGGTTAGGCTGTGAGACACAAGCCAACTGGAATCGGGTGTAGTTAGCTCTTAACCCTAACATTGAGAGTTAGGGTGATGCAGATGAAACGGGAAGTGAGGGTAAGACCTCACAGCTCTTATCCCTGGCCTAGGAGAGCTTCAGACAAATGAAAGTGGGAGTTCAGAAAGTTGGAACTCTTCTCCACATATGACTGACACAACAAAGATCTTGGGTTAATATCCATAATGCATCAACACAAGATGTGTGAGCAAAGTGGATGACACACTGAATAGCAGGAGATGGACTACACATCTCTTTTATCTGCCAATTGCCTCATAAGAGGACTTTTCCTGCTTGGCACAAAGATAAACAAACACAAGCATTGCCTCTTAAGGAGGACTTCAGACAGGTGTCTGCCCAAGTAACAGGACAGGTCTTCCAGACTACATGAAGTCAATGAGTTATACCTCAATGGTTAAGCAACCAAGCAAAGCAAAAGCAAGTTCAAAAGAACTCAAAGCAACTTATGTACCTCTTGAAGAGCAGCTTTGGTGAATTGTGTTATCCTGGCCTTGCAATGCTTCAGTGCTCCTCCAGTATCCTTGTAGGATTGATTGGAAGAAGAATTGAGGATTAATTGCACACGATCTCTCAAAAATCTGAATCCACCATTGTTGAGCTCAAGCTTCAAGCTGTCTCAAAACTGCACGAATTCCTTTAGATCTTCCTTCAAACTTGCTCCATAATGCCTCCAGATGATGAATTGATCAAGAGAAATGGATCTTGTTTGGAAAAAAAATGAAGAAAAATTTGAGAGAAAACTTTGTGATTTGGATCTAGATCTGAGAATTGTGACTGTGGTTAGCTGAAAACATTTATAATTTGTCTTATATACATCCTCTTAATCACTCTCCTAATCATGTTTAGGCAATGGTTAAGTGTATTAGCCAAAATAAGGTGCATATGCCAATTTGATATTTCACCTTATGCATGAAAGTTATGGATGAACAGTACACGGGTTTGGGTTCAAATTCACTCAAAAAGTCATTTTGGAGCCAATGGTCATGGTAGAATGTGTGAACAATGCACCAATTTTAAACTTTAATTTTCCCTCCAAAAATCAAGTGAATTTCCAAATGATTATGTGATGACAATGCATGGCATGTAATGCATGATTTGGAAAGCATAGGTCAAAACAAGAACAATGCAAAAAGAACCACTTAATTTGGACTTTTGGTTTGAAAGTTATGCACATTTGAAGTTCAAACCACACTTGGCCAAGATTGATCCATATCTCTTCAACCACACATGAGAAATCCATAATCTTGGACTTTTTGGAAATGGGAGAGAAAGATCTTCAACTTTCATGTTGGACAAAATTTCATTTGAAGCTTTCTTGATGATGTAATCTTGAGTTGAAAACCTTTCCATTTTTGGCAATTTCAAATTACAGGTCACTTACTATTTTTGGAAAGTTTTGATCTGACTTCAAATTCTTCATTGTTGATGTTTGAAATGCCAAATGAGACTTGTTCCCACATGAATGAGGTCTCTCTACCCATCTCCCACCTCCAAATCTATGGTTGAACTGACAGTTGACTTTTGTTGACTTTTTAGGGTTTCAGATGAATTGTACATTGACTGATGAGCTTTGAACCTTCAATTCTTGGCCACACCACTTCAAAATGATCCTTGGGTCACATGAACTCATTGTACCAACCCTAGGGCTTTGATTCCATAGGAAATGCACTTGCTTGCTTTGCACAACTGACTCTCCTGACCAGTCTTGACTGATGACTTGTGATGGACTATGTAAATGTTAATGCAATGTTAATGACCTAAAATGGGAGGTGCAAATTTGAGGTGCTACAGCTTCCCCTATTCAATCAACTGGGAACCCGAACGGATGAGAGCAACGGCTGTCAGACCTTCAGGGTAAACAGGGATTGAATACCAAAGAACCGTAGAAATTTGCACTCTGCGGGGATCCAAGAAAAGAAAGTTCACCAATGGCAACTTCTACCGGGATGTTGATTTTTGTCACTGAACCAGTCAAGATGTCTACCAACGACTCCACTGGGGATTTTGATTTTTCCCAAAGGTACAGCCACATCCAGACATCGAAAGATGATGAATGGGAATAGAAATCACAACTAGACGCCAACGGACGACTAGGAAAAACTCGACGTTTATCGAAACCAACAGAGAGGTGACCAGACATCATCGGATGAATGGGAAGACTCGACCAGACGTCAACGGACGAACGGGAGAAGCTCGACGTTTATCGACACCAACGGAGAGAGATGACCAGACATTAATGAATGACTGGGAAGAAAGAGATACAACCATACGTCAATGGACGAACGGGAAAAACTCAACGTTTATCGAAACCAACGGAGAGGTAACCAGATATCAACGGATGAACTGGGAAGACTCAACGTTTATCGACACCAACGGAGAAGGTGACCAGACATCAAGGATGACCTGGGAAAAAGGGATACAACCAGACGTCAACGGACGAATGGGAAAAACTCAACGTTTATCGACACCAACGGAGAGGTGGCTCACTGGGGATCAAGGTCACGACAGGGAGCAGACAGGAAGGAACACCATGGATACCGAGTTGTAGGCATATAACAGGTGGCCGACCAAATCGTGAATTGGTGTGTGTTCCAAAACACTCATCATCCTGAAGAGAGCGAAAGCAAACTTGTTAAAGGATGGATATTCGATTCCACAAGGAATACGAATCTTACTCGACTGGGAAGGACAAAACTTCGACCAAAGAGCGCATGAGATATATTATCTATAGCCGTCAAAACATAGATAATATACTCGCATGGAAGATAATCCATAACCGGTTTGTAGGTTGTTAAAGGATAGATCAACCGAAATCGTGAATTGGTGTGTGTTCCAAAACACTCATCATCCTGAAGAGAGCGAAAGCAAACTTGTTAAAGGATGGATATTCGATTCCACAAGGAATACGAATCTTACTCGACTGGGAAGGACAAGACTTCGACCAAAGAGCGCATGATATATATTATTTATAGCCGTCAAAACGTAGATAATATACTCGCATGGAAGATTATCCATAACCGGTTTGTAGGTTGTCAAAGGATAGATCGACCGAAAACGTGAATTGGTGTGTGTTCCAAGACACTCAACATCCTGAAGAGAGCGAAAGCAAACTTGTTAAAGGATGGACATTCGATTCCACAAGAAATACGAATCTTACTCGACTGGGAAGGACGAGACTTCGACCAAGGAGCGCATGAGATATATCATCTATAGCCGTCAAAACGTAGATAATATACTCGCATGGAAGATTATCCTAACCGGGTTGTAGGTTGTTAAAGGATGAATCAACCGAAAAGAAAGGCATCGGGATACCCGACTAGGTAGGTAAAGATGACCAATCAAAGAGGGAAACCACAAACATTACCAGGAAACGGTGAATGAAAGAGGACCCATTGAGGATAAAATTGCTTACTCGGAGCAATTACCCACGAGGAAGGGGAAAACCCGCTGGGGATAAAGTTGCTTAATCAAAGAAAATATCCGAAAGGGAAAAGGAATATCAATATCAAAAACTGGATAATGATAACCACAAAGAGGGGATTACATCTACCGGTTCGTAGGCAGAAAACCACAGAAAAGCAACCGTCATCGACTAGGATGAGCACAAAGGTTGACTCCATAAAGGGGAGAACATGGAGTTTACATCTACCGGTTAGTAGGTAGAAGACCACAAAGATAGGACTTATAACTACCGGTTCGTAGGTAGAAGCCAACAAAACAATCTGCTGAGGAACAGAGTGAGAAAAAAGGATTTACATCTACCGGGTAGTAGGTAGAAGACCGCAAAGATCCGCCAACAACCAGAATGAACCACAAAGGTTACCTTTGCTAGGGGATGAAAGTGGGATTTATAACTACCGGTTAGTAGGTAGAAAACCACAAAGGTAGGACTTACAACTACCGGTTAGTAGGTAGAAGCCAAGAAATTCCGATGAGGATAAGATGAATGAGTGCCGGTTAGTGAGCAACTATTCATTTATACCACAGGGAGGCACAAGAGACAGCCACAAGGAAGTCAGTTTAGGATCGATCCAAAAAGGCATACTGAATCAAGACTCATCCTAATGAGGAAAGAACTCAATAGGGAAAACCCATCCTGTTATGTATGCAGGGAGGGAACGGAAACAACCGTCATCCACGAGGATATAACTCAGTGGGGAGTGCAGAAGGAATTGACAGACACTTTCTGCTTAAGGGGTCGACTCTATATGGAGAGATCAGACACACCCACATCTGCTCAGGGAGGATCTACTGGGGAGATCTGTATCACCAATTAACAGGAGACAACCATCATCAGATACATGGCAAAAGATGCAACATTAGTATCTGAATGTTATGATTATGCATGTATGCATTATGAATGAGGAATGTATGATGAATGCTGACAAACAGACATGTTCAACACACATAGGTCCAGGAATCAACCATCCGGTGCTACTCCTCCAGAGGGAAGGCCAAAATCACCAGAGAGCAAAGAAAACCTGCTGGAGACTGGGACATCAGGGAATAACATCATCCTGCAGGGGAGAAAGGCCACAAGAGGCTGCAGGGAGGATCATCAATCACAACCGGGTGAAAGAGTTCCAAAATACAGGCAGACACGCCACAACAACAACTCATGCTGGAGATCAGAGATATCAAGAAGCAACCAGATCTCTGATGAGGATAGATAGGCATTGATAAAGCTCATCATGCCAACAACTCCACTGAGGAATCTATCCGAGGGAATGCCGGATTACTGGGATGTCAATCCACCAAATACCGAATCTTCCAAAGAAAACCACCCATGCCTGGGAGAGGAGAAGACTGCTCTGCTGGAGAGACGAAAGTTGAAGCCTTCAATAAACACTCTACTTGGGAACTGGCCCACAAAAGTGTTCCAACAACAAACTTGCTGGGGATGCCCCACAATAGGGCTCAAACAGCACTCTACTGGGGATGCCCCATAATAGGGCTCAAACAGCACTCTACTGGGGATGCACCTCAATAGGGCTAACAGGGACCTGGAGGAGAAATGCTGCACTGCTGGGGACATGAAGATGAACAACTTCAACCAACACTGCACTGAGCAATCTCGCTGAAGAGAAACCATAAGAGGTTCTACAGGAAAAAGATACAGTTATGCTCGAGATACGAACAAATGTCTTACCTGTTGGTAATCATACCACCCTTGGGAGAGCACTGCGGATCTCCTAAGTATCCTTCCATCATTGTGAATGCTCACTTTGTTTAAGAACAATTTTGTGAAAGATTTGTTTATTTTGAAAACAATGATACGTTATCAATTAAAACATGCAAAACATTTGTTGAGTTGAAACAAATAAGAGTGCAAATAATTGGATAGAAGCTCAAATTGATGTGATGGAATGGTAGTCTGCAAATGGCAGGACTCCATAGATCTGTACAAGTTTGAAATCGGTGATATATATTGGAAGAGGGCTACATTGAACATAATGACCTTTTCTCTATCAATTCTGAATTTCGATGTATCCGAAGCTTCAGTCGACGACGAATCGAGAATTCCTGGCGGATGACAGATGTAGAACACAATCTTGTCAGGATGCAGTTACTTGCCAAATCCCTAATTTTTGTCTAGATTGCCCCAGTGTGAGGTGATCAATCTAGCGGGATGTAAATTCTTTTTTTCAATGTCTCTAACTTTTGCCTGGATTGCCCTTTCGGGTTTTCAATCCACCGAAACGCTCCTTTTTGCCTAAGTCGCCTTTTGGGGTGTTCGACTTAGCAAGCTCTTTTGCTTTTTTTTTTAGGAGAAGTATTTCTTGACTGCATCTGGATTCACAGGACGAGTGAAATCTCCATCCATTGTTGTAAGCATCAAAGCACCGCCTGAAAAGGCTCTCTTGACAACATATGGACATTCATAGTTTGGGGTTCACTTGCCCCTGGAATTGGGCACGAAAGACAAGACTTTCTTGAGCACAAGGTCACCTTCTCAGAACACACGAGGCTTGACCTTCTTATCGAATGCTTCCTTCATTCTCAGCTGATATAACTAACCATGCCACATGGCAGTTAATCTCTTCTTTTCGATCAGATTTGGTTGGTCGTAACGACTCTGAATCCATTCAGCATCAGTCAACTTGGGACTTTGAGGGTGCTATTTTTCTTTTGTTTCTTTCTTTCCTTTTTCTTTCTTTTGATTTTTGATTTTTTTTTTATTTCTTTTGATTTTGCACCCTCCTCTTTCTTTCTTTTTTCTCCCTTTTTTTTTAAATGCCCCAGTTGGCTGTTCTGCTGATTCTCGAGATGCAGCTGAGTGATCTTCTTTTCTTGCTCAAGAAGTCGGGAAATCTCATCAGGAATCCCTTCAACATCATCTTCTTCTGCTTCGAATACAGGGAATTCAAAATTTGGGAGATGGCGTTGGATCATTATGTTCAATGGGTTTAAGAATCAACCTGCATAATGATTTGATATGAAAAGCTTTTTGGAAAACAAACAAGACAATCGTTATGCAGATGAAAAGATTGCTTTTATTCTTGTTTTTAGGGTTTTTTGTGATCACCAATTTCATGCAAAAAGCGAAAAGGGAAAACAAATGGAAAAACAAATGTTTTAACATGCTTTTATTTGAATTAAAATATCATTGCTCAAATGTTGCCAACAATGTCATCACTTCTCCTTTTGGCATGGGAGAAGGGTTTTTAAACAAAGTGATTATTACTCTGACTTATGAATGGCTGTAGGAATGCCCACAGTGACCCAATTGCGACAGATCCCTCCAGGGATGACAAATGTCAGAATCTCTTGCATCACCAGCTTCTCCGCTCTGATCGGCGTAAACAAAACCTCCGCTCTTGAACAACCCTTTTCGTTGAAAACCTCAGAAGACAAGTCAACGCCAGCCCGGGACTTGTTATCTTCAAGCTTGATTAACATTGGGACCTAAGTCCTCAAAGCTCAGAATCCCTGATCTCATAAGGTCCTGCACCTTATTCTTCAACTGAAAGCAGCTTTCCACATCATGACCAGGAGCACCCAAATGATACACACAATGCTGATCAGGCCAATACCACCACCGAGGGTTGACGGGTATAGCCGGCGGGTCTCTGGGAGTAATCAAGTTCCGCTCTATCAAAGAGGGATACAACTCTGTATACCACATAGGAATCGGGTCAAAAATGATCTTCTTCCTCTCATTACTCGTACTAGCTTGATTACCATTGTGAGACTGGTAAGCCTGCTGTTGAGGACGATGTTGTTGAGGTTGATATTGCTGAGTTGGTCTTCTTTGTTGTTGTTGAGTTGCTGGAATAGTCACAGCAGCAGCCTGACGATACTGTCCTCTGTTCACATTCCTCCGACGGTGCACATCATTTGTTTCACTCTCTCCCCTTTTGGGTGCCCCAGAGACTGACTTTTTAGAACTCGAAGAACTTGAAGAGCCAGGATCTTGTATCTTTCCTGCTTTGATAAGACTCTCAGTCCTCTCCCCACAAACAACAACATCAGAAAAGCTACCAAACGGGCAACTCCCCATGCGATCCATGAACACACCCTGCAAGGTCCCGATGAACATGTCAGTCAGCTCTCTCTCCAACATAGGAGGTTGTACTCTTGCGGCTAGTTCACGCCACCTCTGGGCGTACTCTTTGAAGCTCTCACCAGACTTCTGACACAAACTCTGCAACTGAGTTCGGCTCGGCGCCATGTCCATATTATGTTTGTATTGCCTCAAGAAGGCCTCACCCAGATCTTTCCAGCATCGGATAGAATCTCTCTTAAGCTCCATGTACCAATCCAAGGATGCCCCAGACAAGCTATCCTGGAAAACATACATCCACATTTTCTCATCATCTGTGTAAGCAGAGATCTTCCTATAATAGGCTTGCACGTGGGTGCGAGGGCAAGAAGTACCGTTGTATTTATCGAACGAGGGTGCTTTGAATTTGTAAGGGATTCTCAAACCTTCCACCAAACCCATGTTGGTCACATCAAACCCAAGGGAGTTCTGACATTCCATAGCCTTGATTTTCTCAGCAAGGGCATCAACTTTACGGTCCCTCTCTTCAACTCTCACCACATCATCGTCTTCACTGAGCAGCGTGAACATGTCCTCCTGCCTGTCAACAAGCGGAGCAGGATGACGAATCGGAGCCCGGGTAGCTTTAGCATTAACAGTCTCTGCAGCAAGAGGTTGTCTGTTGATTCTGATCCCCCTTAACTCATCACCCACAGCATAATCATTGGCGGGAGCAGCAGCAGCAACATTCTCATGAACGGGTACACCCACTGGTGAAGCACGGTTGGACGGCGGAATCACAGCTTCCTGTCTCTGGGCTAAGGCACGCAGCTCCTCTTGCCCCTGAACAACCCCTTGCATCATTGTCATAAATTGGGCCATGTTTGCCCTCATCTCAGCCAATTCTGCTTGAACCTGGTCCATGTTCCTCTGTTGATTCAATCTGGTTAAGTAATGGTGCGGTCGTTGATCAGCTATCCTGCCTGACACAGGAACCAGAGTGAGAAGTCACGAACAAGAACACTTGTTATGCAAAATGATATGTGTATGATGTGTGTGATGCGTATGCAGGTTAACTTTTCTTTTTCTATGCTATGATGCAAATGATGGAGCCATGACTGGTTGGCTGAGTATCACGTGGCACGGGATCAAAGCTTCGGCCTGAATTCGGAACCGCAAAGTCATCTGAGACCCAAAATCATCTGAACCCATACTTCGGAACCAAATCACCACCTGCGCAAGTACCCTCAAATTCAGCCCAGGGATCCGTAATAAACGGAACCATCTGATCAATACCAGGGTCAAACCTCCGGCGTCTAGAAATAAAGATCCATAAATCCGGCTTAAGGTCACCAACACAGCATCACTGGCAGAAACCTGTACTTGCAAGAATCAAACCCTCCCCTCACAGGTGAATTCTAACAAGGTCATCCTAAGGCGGACAATGGTCTCGACAATCGGGTAAAGATACTCAACAGGTTTGCCCTTTCAGGTGTGCCGTTGCAGCTCTCTTAAGATCATCTAAACCAAAGATCCGGGAAAGAACGGTCACCGAAGTCAACAGCTCTAAAGAGATAACTCAACCAAAGTGGAATACTCCACCCGGAAGGGCTCACTCAGAAGAACCTCGTCCGGCTTGTGGTATGTCACGTCGCAACAACATGCTGATAAAGCAAGTGAGGAAACGTGAGACCACACTAATCCTAGGTGTATACTCGGGCCTGGGTTTTAGCCCCACTCGAAACACCCACCCCAAATCAGAGGAACCACCTGTACAGGAGACAGCACAATGATAGTATGATGCATGCAAACATTTATGCAAATATATACACAACATAATAATCATAAATGCAATAAATGAAACAGCAAAAGCAACCAAACCCTATCCTAGAGAGCGCTAGGAGAGACTCGCTTAGGGAAAATGGACCAGCAAGAGGTCAACTTCTATTTATCCCCAGCAGAGTCGCCAGCTGTTGCATTACGCGAAAAACCGGCGAGAAAACGAAACAACAGAGCCTCCACCGTGCGTTATTTATCCCGAAAGAGGGAAAGGAAACGCTCGAAGTAAACCTGGAAAAGACATGGTCTCGCGACCAGAGATGGATGGGATCGGGAGTCGATTATGCGAAGGGAAGGTATTACCACCCCTACGCATCCGTCGTACTCGACGGGATCCACGCACAAAAGAAAGGATAAGGTTGCTAGAAACTGCTCAAACAAACTGCATACACAGGCTGAAAGGAGACACAGAAAGACAAAAGAAACTAACTCCGCAGGATATCGCATCCTGGGCCTACGTAGTCTGTCAGACACAGACATCAGAGTCGACATAGTTCGGGACAGGGGGAAACGTGCTCGCTAGGATGTCGCATCATATGCATACGTATCTTCTCTAACCAGAGAAGAATCAGAGCACTCGTAGCTCGGCTAACGCACGCCAAACAAAACACAAACAGGAAACCGACTGCCAATCGCTGGAATTACGTCAGACTCCACGCAAACAGGCAAACCTGGAAACCGAATGCCAATCGCTGGACTTACATCAGACTCCGAACCAACAAACACACACAGGAAACCAACTGCCAATCGCTGGACTTATGTCGGGCTCCAAACAAAGAAACAAGACACAGGAAACCAACTGCTAATCGCGGGACTTACGTCAGACTCCTAACACACACAAAGGGGTTGAAAAAGAACAAGGGCGCCCGGAGAGATCAGCTCATCTCCTGCCTATGTACCTCATCTGGTATGAGGATCAGGGCGACGTAGTTCCCCTACGCAGGGAAAGAACTTCTATCCTAACCAGAGACAAAGGGAGATAACAAGCTACTAGGGAGACTACGACTCGAGCCTAGAAGTTGTCATGCATAAGATCCCTATGTTGAGGTCTTTATTTAACTTGCACAGGGAGCAAGCTATCCTAAACAGCACAGGCAAATACATACAAGCACAAAAAGCAAGCACACACACTATATGCAAACAATTGGGCTCATACAAGGTTAGGCTGTGAGACACAAGCCAACTGGAATCGGGTGTAGTTAGCTCTTAACCCTAACATTGAGAGTTAGGGTGAAACAGATGAAACGGGAAGTGAGGGTAAGACCTCACAGCTCTTATCCCTGGCCTGGGAGAGCTTCAGACAAATGAAAGTGGGAGTTCAGAAAGTTGGAACTCTTCTCCACATATGACTGACACAACAAAGATCTTGGGTTAATATCCACAATGCATCAACACAAGGTGTGTGAGCAAAGTGGATGACACACTGAATAGCAGGAGCTGGACTACACATCTCTTTTATCTGCCAATTGCCTCATAAGAGGACTTTTCCTGCTTGGCACAAAGATAAGCAAACACAAGCATTGCCTCTTAAGGAGGACTTCAGACAGGTGCCTGCCCAAGTAACAGGACAGGTCTTCCAGACTACATGAAGTCAGTGAGTTATACCTCAATGGTTAAGCAACCAAGCAAAGCAAAAGCAAGTTCAAAAGAACTCAAAGCAACTTATATACCTCTTGAAGAGCAGCTTTGGTGAATTGTGTTATCCTGGCCTTGCAATGCTTCACTGCTCCTCCAGTATGCTTGTAGGATTGATTGGAAGAAGAATTGAGGATTAATTGCACACGATCTCTCAAAAATCTGAATCCACCATTGTTGAGCTCAAGCTTCAAGCTGCCTCAAAACTGCACGAATTCCTTTGGATCTTCCTTCAAACTTGCTCCATAATGCCTCCAGATGATGAATTGATCAAGAGAAATGGATCTTGTTTGGAAAAAAAATGAAGAAAAATTTGAGAGAAAACTTTGTGATTTGGATCTAGATCTGAGAATTGTGACTGTGGTTAGCTGAAAACAGTTATAATTTGTCTTATATACATCCTCTTAATCACTCTCCTAATCATGTTTAGGCAATGGTTAAGTGTATTAGCCAAAACAAGGTGCATATGCCAATTTGATATTTCACCTTATGCATGAAAGTTATGGATGAACAGTACACGGGTTTGGGTTCAAATTCACTCAAATGTCATTTTGGAGCCAATGGTCATGGTAGAATGTGTGAACAATGCACCAATTTTAAACTTTAATTTTCCCTCCAAAAATCAAGTGAATTTCCAAATGATTATGTGATGACAATGCATGGCATGTAATGCATGATTTGGAAAGCATAGGTCAAAACAAGAACAATGCAAAAAGAACCACTTAATTTGGACTTTTGGTTTGAAAGTTATGCACATTTGAAGTTCAAACCACACTTTGCCAAGATTGATCCATATCTCTTCAACCACACATGAGAAATCCATGATCTTGGACTTTTTGGAAATGGGAGAGAAAGATATTCAACTTTCATGTTGGACAAAATTTCATTTGAAGCTTTCTTGATGATGTAATCTTGAGTTGAAAACCTTTCCATTTTTGGCAATTTCAAATTACAGGTCACTTACTATTTTTGGAAAGTTTTGATCTGACTTCAAATTCTTCATTGTTGATGTTTGAAATGCCAAATGAGACTTGTTCCCACATGAATGAGGTCTCTCTACCCATCTCCCACCTCCAAATCCATGGTTGAACTGACAGTTGACTTTTGTTGACTTTTTAGGGTTTCAGATGAATTGTACATTGACTGATGAGCTTTGAACCTTCAATTCTTGGCCACACCACTTCAAAATGATCCTTGGGTCACATGAACTCATTGTACCAACCCTAGGTCTTTGATTCCATAGGAAATGCTCTTGCTTGCTTTGCACAACTGACTCTCCTGACCAGTCTTGACTGATGACTTGTGATGGACTATGCAAATGTTAATGCAATGTTAATGACCTAAAATGAAAGGTATGTACAAATGGGAGGTGCAAATTTGAGGTGCTACACTCCTGCCTATGTACCTCATCTAGTATGAGGATCAGGGCGACGTAGTTCCCCTACACAGGGAAAAAGGACTAGCCTAACCAGATACAAAGGGAGACACAAACTACTAGGGAGACTACGACTCGAGCCTAGAATTTATCATGCATACCATCCCTATGTTAAGGTTGCTATCTAACTTGCACAGGGAGTAAGCTATCCTAAACAGCACAGGCAAATACATACAAGCACAAAAAGCAAGCACACACACTATATGCACACAATTGGGCTCATACAAGGTTAGGCTGTGAAACACAAGCCAACTGGAATCGGGTGTAGTTAGCTCTTAACCTTAACATTGAGAGTTAGGGTGAAGCAGATGAAATAGGAAGTGAGGGTAAGACCTCACAGCTCTTATCCCTGGCCTGGGAGAGCTTCAGACAAATGAAAGTGCGGGAGTTCAGAAAGTAGGAACTCTTCTCCGCATATGACTGACACAACAAAGATCTTGGGCTATTATCCACAATGCATCAACACCAGGTGTGTGAGCAAAGTGAATGACACACTGAGTAGCAGGAGATGGATTACACATCTCTTTTATCTGCCAATTGCCTCATAAGAGGACTTTTCCTGCTTGGCACAAAGATAAACAAACACAAGCATTGCCTCTTAAGGAGGGCTTCAGACAGGTGCCTGCCCACATAACAGGACAGGTCTTCCAGACTACATGAAGTCAAAGAGTTATACCTCAATGGTTAAGCAACCAAGCAAAGCAAAAGCAAGTTCAAAGGAACTCAAAGCAACTTAGGTACCTGAAAAAATCTAACCCAATCAGTATACAAGTCAAACAAACAAACGGACAGTCAATCACACAATCAGACAGATAAGGCATTAAGCAACAATGAGCAAGGCACAAGTTATTAAGCCACTTGGTATCAAAGCCTACAAAACAACTCAAGGTTAGTCAACATTTAGAGCAAACATCAATGCTCAAGGGAGTGAACCACTTCAATCATAGCAATGTGCTTCTTAACCTGAAATCCACAACCCAAACAGTGAGTCCAAACCACTAGGTCAAAGGTCCCATATCAATATCATTCACCAAATTCATTTCATGAACCAAACATGGCAAGGTATGCAAATTGTAACCACATTGTGACATCAGAAGAAACAAATGCACATTAAATCAAAAATGATTCAAACAATCTTGGAAAAATTCATGAGTAAACGGGACATGCAACATGATTATCACACAAAAAATTAGAGGCATTGGACATCATTAAGCATGGCAACCACATAGCATAAGTCAAGACAAGCACAACAAGCACATGTGTGACACAAAATGTCACACCAACTTAGCATAGGCCTAAAACAGAGATGGATTATGGTAAAAACCCCAAACCAAAGCCAAAACACCACTCAACATGTCTAGAACTAGTGTGCAAAGTTTCACATTCATTGGATAAGGAACAAGCGTTTCATGATCAAATGAAATTCAAGGCAATTCAAAAAAGCTCACATATGACCATCCAGAATGAAAAATCTCAATTAAATCAGAAATGATCCCAAAAGTTCCAACAAAATTCATGATCAATAACAACATCTATAATATGCATCATACAAAAAATCAAGGCAATTGGATTTCATTTGGCATGGCAAACTCATCAATCAAGTTGAACATCACAAGGTGTGACACAAATTGTCACACCTACCTTAGCATGATCATAAAACAGAAATGGTGAATGATAAAAATACCAACTCAACACCAAAATGTCAAGAAATGAGTCTAGTTATAGCATAAAAAATTTCATGAGCATTGGACAAGAATCAAGCATTTCACAAATGATATGGGAAGGCAATGTCAAGAATGGACATGTATTCAATCTCCTTAGGCAAAATAATTTCCAGGCCATGCACAATTTATGAAAAAATAATCAAAAAATACTAGAGAGAAAATATGACACAATGCAAAAAACCACATAATTTTTGTAGCAATTTTCAATTATATGTGAATTTTTAAAGATGATGAAAAAATTAAAAAAGTAACATGAAGCAATGCATATGGCAAAGGAGAAAAATGAATGAAGCAAATGAATGTTGCTGCAACCTAGAATCGAACCGAGACACAATTTGAATATGCTGGCGCCAAATGATGAAACGCGTCGTTTCATTAAACGACGTGTCATGGTCAAAGTTGAACGTGCATGGTCAAACACATGGGGACGAATCAAAACGCCCAGCAAGCGAGGACGTGGACCAGTCATATGTTAACCCTAACTAAAACATGCAAGCCACGGATTTCTGTTGCCAAAGAGATCAAAACCGTTCCCTAAACATGAACAGCATCGTCTTCCTCATGAACCATGAACAGTACATATGCAGCAAGAACAATTTCTCCAGAATTCATAATCAAGCATACTATTGCCTAGATCCTTCAATATACAACAATAATCCATAACTAATTCATCAAGAATCATCAAGACATGCATGAATCGAATCAATCAAGTTTCATCATCACAACTTAAATCACCTATATCTAACTCAAAACAGCATGGAATTGCATGATTTAAAGTTCAGCATCATCAGTGTACTTAGATCTACAACCTTATAGCAAGAAAAATCAAAATTATGAGACGCGATTCATGACCTCTTGAAGACCAGATCTGGAATTGGAGAGATTCAGGCTATGTAATGGCTTTAATGTTCCTCTAGAATGCTTGTGCAAGTAATTGGAAGAGAGATTGCAACTCAATTGTACACGAATCTACCAGAAATTGAAATCACCATTGTTGTTCAAGCTTGAAGAATGCTTTGATGCAGCTCTGTTTTCTTCAGTTCCACGTGCCAATTCCCTCAAGAACACTTCATAAACAAGGATCAAGCAATGGAAATGGATGTTGTTTGAAGAAATTTTAGGAAAATTTTGGGAGAAAATTTTGAGAAATTTTTCTAGATCTGAAAAAATGGTTATGGTTAATGCTGAAACAGTTAGGGTTTGTGTTATATACCTCCTCCTAATCATGCTCTTAATCATGTTTAAGCAAATGGTAATTGGAATTAGCAAGAATGAGGTGCATATGCAAATTTGGTTTTTCACCTTATGCATGGTGTGCATGTGAACAGTGCACGAAAATGTCATTCAAATTCACTTCAAAATCTATCTTGGAGCCAATGGAAGTGGAAAAAAGATCAAATAATGTACCAATTTTAAATTCCATAATTTCCCTCCAAAAATCAAGTGAATTTCCAAATGATTATATGATGATAATGCATGTCATGTAATGCAAGATTTGGAAAGTAGAGGTCAAAAGAAGAATGTACAAAAAAGAGCCACTTGAATTGGAGTTTTGGTTGAGAAGTTATGCCCATTTGAATCTTCAAGTACACCTTGCCATGTTTTGATCATATCTCTTCAACCACGCATGAGAAATTCATGATCTTGGACTTTTTGGAAATGGGAGAGAAAGATCTTCAACTGTCATGTTGGAAAAAATTTCGTTTGAAGCTTTCTTGATGATGTAATCTTGAGTTGAAAACCTTTCCATTTTTGGCAAATTCAAATTACAGGTCACCTGCTATTTTTGGAAAGTCTTGATCTGACCTCAAATTCTTCAATGTTGATGTTTGAAATGTCAAATGAGACTTGTTTACACATGAATGAGGCATCTCTAACCATCTCCCACCTCCAAATCCATAATTCAACTGACAGTTGACTTCTGTTGACTTTTTAGGGTTTCAGATGATTTGCACATTGACTGATGAGCTTTGAACCTTCAATTCTTGGCCAAACCACTTCAAAATGACCCATAGGTCACATGAACCCAATGTACCAACCCTAGGGCTTGGATTCCATAGAAAATGCACTTGTTGCCTTGCACAGTTGAATCTTCTGACCAGTCTGACTGATGACATGTGATGGACTATGCAAATGTTAATGCAATGTTAATGACCAAAAATGAAAATGTATGTACAAATGGGAGGTGCAAATTTGAGGTGCTACAGCTGCCCCTATTCAATCAACTGGGAACCTGAACGGATGAGAGCAATGGCTTTGAGACCTTCAAGGTACACAGGGATTGAATATCAAAGAACCGTAGAAATTTGCACTCTGCGGGGATTCAAGAACAGACTGTTCACCAACGGAAGCTTCCACTGGGATCTGATATTCGTCACTGAACCGGACAAGACGTCTACCAACGACTTCACTGGGGATTTTGATTTTTCAGAAAAGGAACCACGACCCGTCATCGAAAGATGATGGATGGGAACAAAGAAATCACAACTAGACGCCAACGGACGACTAGGAAAAACTCGACTATACCGAAACCAACAGAGAGGTGACCAGACATCAACGGATGAATGGGAGAAAGGTACAACTAGACGCCAACGGACGACTAGGAAAAACTCGACGTTTACCAAAACCAACGGAGAGGTGACCAGACATCAACGGATGAATGGGAGAAAGGTACAACCATACGTCAACGGACGAATAAAAACTCAACGTTTACCGAAACCAACGGATAGGTGACCAGACATCAACGGATGAATGGGAAGGACTCGACCAGACGTCAACGGACGAACGGGAGAAGCTCGACGTTTATCGACACCAACGGAGAGGTGACACAGACATCAACGGATGACCTGTGGGGAGGATACAACTAGACGTCAATGGACAAATAGGAAAAACTCAACGTTTATCGAAACCAACGGAGAGGTGACCAGACATCAACGGATGACCTGGGAGAGAAATACATCTAGATGTCAACGGACAACTAGGAAAAAATCGACGTTTATCGAAACCAACGGAGAGGTGACCAGACATCAACGGATGACCTGGGAAAGAAATACATCTAGATGTCAACGGACAACTAGGAAAAACTCGACGTTTATCGAAACCAATGGAGAGGTGACCAGACATCAACGGATGAATGGGAGAAGCTCGACGTTTATCGACACCAACGGAGAGGTGACTAGACATCCACGGATGAATGGGAAAAACTCGACCAGACGTCGACGGACGAACGAGAGAAGCTCGACGTTTATCGACACCAACGGAGAGGTGACCAGACATCAACGGATGAATGGGAAAGACTCGACCAGACATCAACGGACGAACGGGAGAAGCTCGACGTTAATCGACACCAACGGAGAAGGTGACCAGACATCAAAGGATGAATGGGAAGACTCGACCAGACGTCAACGGACGAACGGGAGAAGCTCGACGTTTATCGACACCAACAGAGAAGGTGACTCACTGGGGATCAAGGCCACGACAGGGAGCAGACAGGAAGGAACACCAAGGATACCGTGTTGTAGGCATAAAACAGGTAACCGACCAAAGTGTGAATTGGTTTGTATTCCAAAACACTCATCATCCTGAAGAGAGCGAAAGCAAACTTGTTAAAGGATGGACATTCGATTCCACAAGGAACACGAATCTTACTCAGTTGGGAAGGACCAAACTTCGACCAAAGAGCGCATGAGATGTATTATCTATAGCCGTAAAAACGTAGATAATATACTCGCATGGAAGATTATCCATAACCGGGTTGTAGGTTGTTAAATGGATAAATCAACCGAAATCATGAATTGGTTTGTGTTCCAAAACACTCATCATCCTGAAGAGAGCGAAAGCAAACTTGTTAAAGGTCGGATATTCGATTCCACAAGGAATACGAATCTTACTCAACTGGGAAGGACAAAACTTCGACCAAAGAGTGCATGAGATGTATTATCTATAGCCGTCAAAACGTAGATAATATACTCGCATGGAAGATTATCCATAACTGGGTTGTAGGTTGTTAAATGGATAAATCAACCGAAAAGAAAGGCATCGGGATACCAGGACTAGGTATGTAAAGATGACCAATCTAAAGGGGAAACCACAAACATTACCGGCAAATGGTGAATGAAAGAGAACCCACCGAGGATAAAATTGCTTACTCGGAGCAATTACCCAAAAGGAAGGGGAAGATCCGCTGGGGATAATATTGCTTAATCAAAGCAAATATCCAAAAGGGAAAAGGACTATCAATACCGAAAACTGGATAATGATAACCGCAAAGAGGGGATTACATCTACCGGTTCGTAGGTAGAAAACCACGGAAAAGTAACCGTCATCGACTAGGATGAGCACAAGGGTTGACTCCACAACGGGGAGAACAGAGGATTCACATCTACCAGTTAGTAGGTATAAGACCACAAAGATAGGACTTACAACTACCGGTTGGTGGGTAGAAGCCAACAAATTCCGCTGAGGATAAGATGAATGAGTGCCGGTTAGTGAGCAATTATTCATTTATACCACAGGGAAGCACAAGAGACAGCCACAAGGAGCCAATTTAGGATCGATCCAAAATGGCAAACTGAATCAAGACTCATCCTAATGAGGAAGGAACTCAATAGGTAAAACCCATCCCGTTATGTGTGTTGGGAGGGAACGGAAACAACCGTCGTCCACGAGGATATAACTCAGTGGGGAGTGCAGAAGGAAATGACAGACACTTTCTGCCTAAGGGGTCGACTCTATATGGAGAGATCAGACACACCCACATCTGCTTGGGGAATCGACTCAAGCTTGCTGGGAATACCCACTCAACTAAGGAGTCACTTGTTGGGAAAACACCAACCTCTCAACCTTGCTGGGGAACCCAATTCTGAAATCAATCCAATGGCGCGATGCTAAACTCTTTCCGACAACCCATTCTCGGATGGTCACCACGGCCTAGGGCTAATGGATATGTTTGCAATGCTGATGCATGAGTATTTTTAGCGCAATGCTCCATGATCATGGAAATGCTACACACTAATGATGCAATATGTTATGCCTATATAAATGATGAATGCAGAAAAACACGTCTCCTCCAGAGACAACACCGGGGAGCTCTAGGAACTATGCTGAGGATTTCATTACCATGTCAATTTCCAACCTGTTGGGGAAAGACAACCCTTGCTGTGGATGATCTCCATCGAACCCGAACTGCTTGGGGACTACCCTGCTAAGGGGAGCAAACAATGCTTATCTCTACTGGGGATAATTTTCACCGAACCCGATCCGCTTGGGGACCTTGCTGGGGGGAAAAACCATCGACACAAACCTCCGCTGGGAAGACCGCCCACCTCAGACTTGGAAAACAATCACAACCCTGCTGGGGAAAGGCATTCACGACCTTGCTGAGGAGCAATCTACCCACAGACACCTCCGCTGGGGATATGGCAACCTTCAGGCTCGTTGAGGAGATACCGATCTCGAATCTGCTGTGGAGATAACACTCCCAAATCCACTGGGGAAATACGGCCTATTGGACACGGACCGCCCGTCGACTATTCGAACACTGGTGTTCACCATCCCACCACAGCGTTAACTTTCCACTTTTGAGAGCTCCCAGACTTGTCTGGACTTTTCTGATTCATCACCTTGTATTCCCGACTCCTCCGTGCTCCACGGAGATCGATCTCCTGGGACTCATACAAACTTTCCAGTCCTCATACTTTGAAGAGTCTTCTTGATTATCCCTCCAGGATCGTCGTCGTAATTCTGTCACTGTTTTTTCACTGTTCTTCTATCCCTTGCCCCTGATTGGACTCTGCGGGGATCTCTTTCGTTCAAAGGGCTTCACAACCTGCGAGTGAATGAAGATATCTAACACCACCTGCACAAGAGATTGTTAGATAAAAGCGTGCCCCAGGCGTGCCAACATTTCAACACCTAGGTCACTCACACTTCCGAATAAGATTTCATGTTCTCAATCTTATAAGCATGCATCGGAAGGGACCTCTATGTTTCAAAATGCAAAGATTCTTATCAAAAATGAACAGATGTTTTCGCAATCAAAGCGGTAATGAAAACAAAAACAAAATTATTTGACTGAACATGCATTTTTATTGACTGAAAAAAAGGTGGCTCAGAACCGAGCAACACACAGGAAGCAAACCCTGAAAAGAGGTGATTGCGCACAAAAGGAAAAACCTATCCTAATGGCAATGTGAAACCGTGATCTCATCGAGTTCCAACTCGGTTACACCCCATATGTCCTCAAGACTTTCCGCACTTTCTGTCTTCTGAACAAGACGCTTCCGATCGATCTCTGTCGGAGATTATCCAAGTCATATCCAAAGCACAAACGATCATGCTGGACGCAGTTGTTCGTTTCATTCCCTTTTTTGCCTGGACCGCCCTTTCGGGTTTTCAGTCCACCGGGATACCCTTTTTTGCCCAAGTCGCCCTTGTGGGGTTTTCGACTTGCCGGGTGTATAGTTTTTCCTTCTTTATCCCTAACTTTTGCCCAAACCTTTTCCCTTTTTTTTTTCTTGGTTCGCCGGGATGCCCATTTTTGCCTGGACTCTTTTATTCTTTTCGTCCAGCGGGTCTCTTTTTACGAAGTATTTTTTAACTGCGTCCGCATTCACAAGGGATGGAGAATCCTCGTCATCCATGGTCGCCAGAGAAAACCTTCTTGACCACGAATGGGATCCATAACTGTATATCCACTTGCCCCACGATCACCTTGAGGAGGAAGGATCCTTTTCAATACCAGCTCTTCCACGTGGTACGCACGAGGTCGCACTTTTCGGTCAACAACACGCTTCATTCACCGGTTACAACTGCCCCATGACAAGTGACTGCCAGCCTCTTTACTGGGGATAATTTTCACCGAACCCGATCCGCTTGGGGACCTTGCTGGGGGGAAAAACCATCGACACAAACCTCCGCTGGGAAGACCGCCCACCTCAGACTTGGAAAACAATCACAACCCTGCTGGGGAAAGGCATTCACGACCTTGCTGAGGAGCAATCTACCCACAGACACCTCCGCTGGGGATATGGCAACCTTCAGGCTCGTTGAGGAGATACCGATCTCGAATCTGCTGTGGAGATAACACTCCCAAATCCACTGGGGAAATACGGCCTATTGGACACGGACCGCCCGTCGACTATTCGAACACTGGTGTTCACCATCCCACCACAGCGTTAACTTTCCACTTTTGAGAGCTCCCAGACTTGTCTGGACTTTTCTGATTCATCATCTTGTATTCCCGACTCCTCCGTGCTCCACGGAGATCGATCTCCTGGGACTCATACAAACTTTCCAGTCCTCATACTTTGAAGAGTCTTCTTGATTATCCCTCCAGGATCGTCGTCGTAATTCTGTCACTGTTTTTTCACTGTTCTTCTATCCCTTGCCCCTGATTGGACTCTGCGGGGATCTCTTTCGTTCAAAGGGCTTCACAACCTGCGAGTGAATGAAGATATCTAACACCACCTGCACAAGAGATTGTTAGATAAAAGCGTGCCCCAGGCGTGCCAACATTTCAACACCTAGGTCACTCACACTTCCGAATAAGATTTCATGTTCTCAATCTTATAAGCATGCATCGGAAGGGACCTCTATGTTTCAAAATGCAAAGATTCTTATAAAAAATGAACAGATGTTTTCGCAATCAAAGCGGTAATGAAAACAAAAACAAAATTATTTGACTGAACATGCATTTTTATTGACTGAAAAAAGGTGGCTCAGAACCGAGCAACACACAGGAAGCAAACCCTGAAAAGAGGTGATTGCTCACAAAAGGAAAAACCTATCCTAATGGCAATGTGAAACCGTGATCTCATCGAGTTCCAACTCGGTTACACCCCATATGTCCTCAAGACTTTCCGCACTTTCTGTCTTCTGAACAAGACGCTTCCGATCGATCTCTGTCGGAGATTATCCAAGTCATATCCAAAGCACAAACGATCATGCTGGACGCAGTTGTTCGTTTCATTCCCTTTTTTGCCTGGACCGCCCTTTCGGGTTTTCAGTCCACCGGGATACCCTTTTTTGCCCAAGTCGCCCTTGTGGGGTTTTCGACTTGCCGGGTGTATAGTTTTTCCTTCTTTATCCCTAACTTTTGCCCAAACCTTTTCCCTTTTTTTTTTCTTGGTTCGCCGGGATGCCCATTTTTGCCTGGACTCTTTTATTCTTTTCGTCCAGCGGGTCTCTTTTTACGAAGTATTTTTTAACTGCGTCCGCATTCACAAGGGATGGAGAATCCTCGTCATCCATGGTCGCCAGAGAAAACCTTCTTGACCACGAATGGGATCCATAACTGTATATCCACTTGCCCCACGATCACCTTGAGGAGGAAGGATCCTTTTCAATACCAGCTCTTCCACGTGGTACGCACGAGGTCGCACTTTTCGGTCAACAACACGCTTCATTCACCGGTTACAACTGCCCCATGACAAGTGACTGCCAGCCTCTTTACTGGGGATAATTTTCACCGAACCCGATCCGCTTGGGGACCTTGCTGGGGGGAAAAACCATCGACACAAACCTCCGCTGGGAAGACCGCCCACCTCAGACTTGGAAAACAATCACAACCCTGCTGGGGAAAGGCATTCACGACCTTGCTGAGGAGCAATCTACCCACAGACACCTCCGCTGGGGATATGGCAACCTTCAGGCTCGTTGAGGAGATACCGATCTCGAATCTGCTGTGGAGATAACACTCCCAAATCCACTGGGGAAATACGGCCTATTGGACACGGACCGCCCGTCGACTATTCGAACACTGGTGTTCACCATCCCACCACAGCGTTAACTTTCCACTTTTGAGAGCTCCCAGACTTGTCTGGACTTTTCTGATTCATCACCTTGTATTCCCGACTCCTCCGTGCTCCACGGAGATCGATCTCCTGGGACTCATACAAACTTTCCAGTCCTCATACTTTGAAGAGTCTTCTTGATTATCCCTCCAGGATCGTCGTCGTAATTCTGTCACTGTTTTTTCACTGTTCTTCTATCCCTTGCCCCTGATTGGACTCTGCGGGGATCTCTTTCGTTCAAAGGGCTTCACAACCTGCGAGTGAATGAAGATATCTAACAGCACCTGCACAAGAGATTGTTAGATAAAAGCGTGCCCCAGGCGTGCCAACATTTCAACACCTAGGTCACTCACACTTCCGAATAAGATTTCATGTTCTCAATCTTATAAGCATGCATCGGAAGGGACCTCTATGTTTCAAAATGCAAAGATTCTTATCAAAAATGAACAGATGTTTTCACAATCAAAGCGGTAATGAAAACAAAAACAAAATTATTTGACTGAACATGCATTTTTATTGACTGAAAAAAGGTGGCTCAGAACCGAGCAACACACAGGAAGCAAACCCTGAAAAGAGGTGATTGCGCACAAAAGGAAAAACCTATCCTAATGGCAATGTGAAACCGTGATCTCATCGAGTTCCAACTCGGTTACACCCCATATGTCCTCAAGACTTTCCGCACTTTCTGTCTTCTGAACAAGACGCTTCCGATCGATCTCTGTCGGAGATTATCCAAGTCATATCCAAAGCACAAACGATCATGCTGGACGCAGTTGTTCGTTTCATTCCCTTTTTTGCCTGGACCGCCCTTTCGGGTTTTCAGTCCACCGGGATACCCTTTTTTGCCCAAGTCGCCCTTGTGGGGTTTTCGACTTGTCGGGTGTATAGTTTTTCCTTCTTTATCCCTAACTTTTGCCCAAACCTTTTCCCTTTTTTTTTTCTTGGTTCGCCGGGATGCCCATTTTTGCCTGGAGTCTTTTATTCTTTTCGTCCAACGGGTCTCTTTTTACGAAGTATTTTTTAACTGCGTCCGCATTCACAAGGGATGGAGAATCCTCGTCATCCATGGTCGCCAGAGAAAACCTTCTTGACCACGAATGGGATCCATAACTGTATATCCACTTGCCCCACGATCACCTTGAGGAGGAAGGATCCTTTTCAATACCAGCTCTTCCACGTGGTACGCACGAGGTCGCACTTTTCGGTCAACAACACGCTTCATTCACCGGTTACAACTGCCCCATGACAAGTGACTGCCAGCCTCTTTACTGGGGATAATTTTCACCGAACCCGATCCGCTTGGGGACCTTGCTGGGGGGAAAAACCATCGACACAAACCTCCGCTGGGAAGACCGCCCACCTCAGACTTGGAAAACAATCACAACCCTGCTGGGGAAAGGCATTCACGACCTTGCTGAGGAGCAATCTACCCACAGACACCTCCGCTGGGGATATGGCAACCTTCAGGCTCGTTGAGGAGATACCGATCTCGAATCTGCTGTGGAGATAACACTCCCAAATCCACTGGGGAAATACGGCCTATTGGACACGGACCGCCCGTCGACTATTCGAACACTGGTGTTCACCATCCCACCACAGCGTTAACTTTCCACTTTTGAGAGCTCCCAGACTTGTCTGGACTTTTCTGATTCATCATCTTGTATTCCCGACTCCTCCGTGCTCCACGGAGATCGATCTCCTGGGACTCATACAAACTTTCCAGTCCTCATACTTTGAAGAGTCTTCTTGATTATCCCTCCAGGATCGTCGTCGTAATTCTGTCACTGTTTTTTCACTGTTCTTCTATCCCTTGCCCCTGATTGGACTCTGCGGGGATCTCTTTCGTTCAAAGGGCTTCACAACCTGCGAGTGAATGAAGATATCTAACACCACCTGCACAAGAGATTGTTAGATAAAAGCGTGCCCCAGGCGTGCCAACATTTCAACACCTAGGTCACTCACACTTCCGAATAAGATTTCATGTTCTCAATCTTATAAGCATGCATCGGAAGGGACCTCTATGTTTCAAAATGCAAAGATTCTTATAAAAAATGAACAGATGTTTTCGCAATCAAAGCGGTAATGAAAACAAAAACAAAATTATTTGACTGAACATGCATTTTTATTGACTGAAAAAAAGGTGGCTCAGAACCGAGCAACACACAGGAAGCAAACCCTGAAAAGAGGTGATTGCTCACAAAAGGAAAAACCTATCCTAATGGCAATGTGAAACCGTGATCTCATCGAGTTCCAACTCGGTTACACCCCATATGTCCTCAAGACTTTCCGCACTTTCTGTCTTCTGAACAAGACGCTTCCGATCGATCTCTGTCGGAGATTATCCAAGTCATATCCAAAGCACAAACGATCATGCTGGACGCAGTTGTTCGTTTCATTCCCTTTTTTGCCTGGACCGCCCTTTCGGGTTTTCAGTCCACCGGGATACCCTTTTTTGCCCAAGTCGCCCTTGTGGGGTTTTCGACTTGCCGGGTGTATAGTTTTTCCTTCTTTATCCCTAACTTTTGCCCAAACCTTTTCCCTTTTTTTTTCTTGGTTCGCCGGGATGCCCATTTTTGCCTGGACTCTTTTATTCTTTTCGTCCAGCGGGTCTCTTTTTACGAAGTATTTTTTAACTGCGTCCGCATTCACAAGGGATGGAGAATCCTCGTCATCCATGGTCGCCAGAGAAAACCTTCTTGACCACGAATGGGATCCATAACTGTATATCCACTTGCCCCACGATCACCTTGAGGAGGAAGGATCCTTTTCAATACCAGCTCTTCCACGTGGTACGCACGAGGTCGCACTTTTCGGTCAACAACACGCTTCATTCACCGGTTACAACTGCCCCATGACAAGTGACTGCCAGCCTCTTTACTGGGGATAATTTTCACCGAACCCGATCCGCTTGGGGACCTTGCTGGGGGGAAAAACCATCGACACAAACCTCCGCTGGGAAGACCGCCCACCTCAGACTTGGAAAACAATCACAACCCTGCTGGGGAAAGGCATTCACGACCTTGCTGAGGAGCAATCTACCCACAGACACCTCCGCTGGGGATATGGCAACCTTCAGGCTCGTTGAGGAGATACCGATCTCGAATCTGCTGTGGAGATAACACTCCCAAATCCACTGGGGAAATACGGCCTATTGGACACGGACCGCCCGTCGACTATTCGAACACTGGTGTTCACCATCCCACCACAGCGTTAACTTTCCACTTTTGAGAGCTCCCAGACTTGTCTGGACTTTTCTGATTCATCACCTTGTATTCCCGACTCCTCCGTGCTCCACGGAGATCGATCTCCTGGGACTCATACAAACTTTCCAGTCCTCATACTTTGAAGAGTCTTCTTGATTATCCCTCCAGGATCGTCGTCGTAATTCTGTCACTGTTTTTTCACTGTTCTTCTATCCCTTGCCCCTGATTGGACTCTGCGGGGATCTCTTTCGTTCAAAGGGCTTCACAACCTGCGAGTGAATGAAGATATCTAACAGCACCTGCACAAGAGATTGTTAGATAAAAGCGTGCCCCAGGCGTGCCAACATTTCAACACCTAGGTCACTCACACTTCCGAATAAGATTTCATGTTCTCAATCTTATAAGCATGCATCGGAAGGGACCTCTATGTTTCAAAATGCAAAGATTCTTATCAAAAATGAACAGATGTTTTCACAATCAAAGCGGTAATGAAAACAAAAACAAAATTATTTGACTGAACATGCATTTTTATTGACTGAAAAAAAGGTGGCTCAGAACCGAGCAACACACAGGAAGCAAACCCTGAAAAGAGGTGATTGCGCACAAAAGGAAAAACCTATCCTAATGGCAATGTGAAACCGTGATCTCATCGAGTTCCAACTCGGTTACACCCCATATGTCCTCAAGACTTTCCGCACTTTCTGTCTTCTGAACAAGACGCTTCCGATCGATCTCTGTCGGAGATTATCCAAGTCATATCCAAAGCACAAACGATCATGCTGGACGCAGTTGTTCGTTTCATTCCCTTTTTTGCCTGGACCGCCCTTTCGGGTTTTCAGTCCACCGGGATACCCTTTTTTGCCCAAGTCGCCCTTGTGGGGTTTTCGACTTGTCGGGTGTATAGTTTTTCCTTCTTTATCCCTAACTTTTGCCCAAACCTTTTCCCTTTTTTTTTTCTTGGTTCGCCGGGATGCCCATTTTTGCCTGGAGTCTTTTATTCTTTTCGTCCAACGGGTCTCTTTTTACGAAGTATTTTTTAACTGCGTCCGCATTCACAAGGGATGGAGAATCCTCGTCATCCATGGTCGCCAGAGAAAACCTTCTTGACCACGAATGGGATCCATAACTGTATATCCACTTGCCCCACGATCACCTTGAGGAGGAAGGATCCTTTTCAATACCAGCTCTTCCACGTGGTACGCACGAGGTCGCACTTTTCGGTCAACAACACGCTTCATTCACCGGTTACAACTGCCCCATGACAAGTGACTGCCAGCCTCTTTTCCTCAGTCAGGCTCAACGCGTCATACCGAGTCCTTATCCACTCAGCCTTCTCTAATTTCTCATCCATTAGGACTCTCCACAATGGGATCTAGACCTCAGTAAGTAATACCACTTCTATCCCATACACGAGCGAGCGCGGCGTTGCCCCAGTAGATGCACGCACCGAGGTTCGATACCCAGGATACAAGCTTCGTACTCAGCCACCATTGTTGGTGTCCTCAACTGTCAGTCGGGCAGCAAAAGAAATGCGGGATCCCCTTTGGCGTAACCAAAGCAGCACTAACTCATCCCCCTTAACCTCCCCCCATCAGACATCAGAATCCGTTCGGATTTAGGGTCAGGCCCCTCCTCCGGGATCAGTTCCTCACAATCTTTCGATTTGAGCACCTCGAAATGTCCTCATCAGGGAACTCAAACTTCTTTGGTTGATAATCCTCAATGGGTTACGGGGCGATGTAATCGGACAATACACTCCCCTCGATTGCTTTCTGAGAGGTATACTGAATATCGTATTCAGTCAACATCATTTTCCCTTTCGCCACCCGTCCGGTCGATGCTGACTTCTCAAACGCATACTTGATCGGATCCATCTTGGACATCCAAAAAATGGTATGAACCAACATATACTGTCTCAGTCGGCGAGCAGCCTATGCCAAAGTACAGCAAGTTTTCTCGAGCAGTGAATGTATTGTTTCACCGTCGATAAACTTTTTGCTAAGGCAAATTGCATGCTCTTTTCGACCAGACTTGTCATGCTGACACAATACACACCTCATAGACCCCTCGAGGGCTGTCAAGTACCACATTAACAGTTGTTCCTTTCACAGGAGGCATCAGAATCAGAGGTTCCTGCAACTTATTTTTTATCTTTCAATGCCCCTTGGCAATCATTACCCACCTGACCGTTTGATCTCTTTTTTGTTTTTTTTTTCGGTTCAGGCCTTTCTTGCATTGCTTTTTCCTTTTCTTTTCTTTTCTTTCTTTCTTTTTTTCTTTTTTTTTCTTTTTTTAGCAGGATCGACCTCAATTCCTCTTTCGTTCACAACAAGCCTCGGCAACTTACCGGACAGCACTCCACAAGTGCACTGATTCGTACTCAACCTCAGTCTGAATTGTCTCGATCTGGTCAAACAACTTGGCCAGATCCACCAGATGCCCCTCTTCTGCTTGGGACTTTGCTATCATGTCATCAACATAGCATTCGATTTCATGACGAATCATATCATGAAACAAAGTCACTCTGATACGTGGCACCGGCGTTCTGCTCCTCTAGAGGACAGTCTTCTCTCAATGGTAGCTTATGCACAACGACATCGGTATCCAACCCTGGCATATCTTGACACAACCAGGCGAAGGTATCCACATGCTCTTTCAACAGGGCTACCATGCTGCTCTTGACATTTACCTCCAAAGCGGCCCCAACTTTCACTTCTTTTCTGACCTCGGCGGTGCCTGGATTGAATCTCTCCTCGTGCGGTTGAATCGCCTTCTCCTCTTGTTTCAACCACCTGGCTAATTCCAGCAGATCACAATCTTCTTCGCCTTATTCTTCGGCATGATAGATCGGATTGTCGAAGTCATACAGAGGTGTAACCGAATTGTTATCAATGAGATCAGGAGGATAGTCACTTTTGAGGTCGGAACAAGACGAATCAAAAGGAAAGAAAAATGAAAATAAACATTGCCATTTTTATTTTTTAAACTGCAAAAATAAATGAAAAACAGGGAACACCGCTTTTAATCACAAAAACATCCATTTATTACTGATGCAAACTGTTGCAAAATGAAACACATGAGATGGCCCTTACAATGGACCATTAGTTTCGGGTAAAACGTATGGCTTTCATGCAAACAAAATTGAAAAACAGAAATACTACACTTCAGGATGAGTGACAGTGGCGATCTTTGAGGCCTTCCAATTCCCTGGTACGCACGACTTTATCCACGACTCGAGCTCGCGGTCACTGTCGATCTTTTCACCCACTATACAGGCGTGACCTGGATCCAGCATTCCGGCACTAACGAATATGAACGGTGGACGACGTCCTCTGTTTTGTCTAGACGACTCTTGATCTGGCTGATAACCAACCCCGAACATATCCGCTTTCACCACAATGTCTATGATCTTTCCCCAGCCTAGGGCTTCTCCGTTCTTCACCACTTCCATGGCCTGCTTGTAAGAAGAAATGGACAGCTTCTTCTCTTTCTCAGCAACAATGGCGTTCTCCACCTTGACGGTTTCAACTGCCTGACTCGGTGTTTCAAATTTTCCACTGTCCATTTCTACTTCCATCATTCCCTGGATCATTTCCCCCATCACTACACACCCATTTGTGGCGACAGCCGCACAACAGTTATCAATACTAGGGAAAGCTCCTCTCTTCATCAGATGTCTCGGGACCACAGACATGGGAGTTTTTAACTGATCCCTCTCAGTTACCTCTATTCTTCTCTTGCTCTCTGACATCACCTTCACCCCGCGGGACCTGGAACAGGGTTAGGGTTAACATTCAGTGTTGGCGCCAAACTGATGGCCTTAGAATCCACCATGTCCTGGACGACGTGCTTGAAAGCTCTAGAACCCTCAATGTTGTGTCCGGGTACCCCAGAATGGAACTCGCACCTGGCATTCTCGTCGTAGTTTGCAGGCCTCTGACGTAGTTCTACAGGAATCAATATCCTCGGCCGAACTAACCCAAGATCCTTCAACCTCTTGAACAGAAGGGTATAAGTCACGGGTGGTTTATCAAACTGACGATCCGTCCCCTTCTTCACTTGGCTCTTAGCTTTATGCGCCTTCTGTTGAGGTAGTGGTTGTTGCTGTGGTACAGATGGATTACCAACAGGAGTGGTTACAGCGGCAACATAAGGGTGGTAACGATCCTTACCATGTTCCTTTCGGGCAGGCACACCACCTGATTCAACCTCCTCCTTGGGCTGACCATTACCAAAGGGTTTCTGTACCACAGATGACGGAGCCTTTCCCTGAACTTTCTCCTTTATCATCCAGCTTTCAATCCTTTCCAACCTCTCATCCATTGCCTTCTGCCCCAAGGCGAGCCCCTGCACGACTTTGAACAACTCTCTCATCATCTCTTTCAATTCGAGAATGTCGGCGTTAGGCGGATCCATCAGCTTGGATTTGTGGAGTCTGGCCAAATATCTGAACGGAAGAGCTATGCGCACCAGTTAAACACTGACACCTACAAAACAGCAAGCAGGTTAGTATGACTCACACATGCAATGTCTATCCGTACTAGGAATGTCCTTTGATTCTAGCTTCATTGAGACGGATAATATTTCAACAACAACATTCTGACATCCGGATGTCTCTCGACCAGAATCTCAATCAAAAATTGACCCTGAGTACGGATAGACATGGGTTAAATGCAGATGAATGCGAAATGGGAATGATGCAAATGCATGCAGGCAGGTCACTGTGCCATCTTCCAAGTCAACTGAGGATCAATTGTACTGGACCGGTCTCTGAACTGATTACAATCATCTGAGGGCCCGAGTAACCATAAATCCAACTTGGGAGGTTCCGAAATAAACGGAACCGGGGAATATATCACTATCATCGAGGAAATCCACTGAACGGATAACAACCAGATCCTCTGAACCAATATCCTCAAATTCAACCCGGGGATCCGAAATAAACGGAACCCGTTGATAGATATCACGGACAGAATTCTGGCGTGTCAGAGATAGATATTCATAAGTCCAACTGAACCATAGTCACCATCAGTACCTGCAAATGATTCAATCCCGCCCCACTCACGGGTGTCATCTAGGCCAGGGTAAGGTCGAGAGAAACGCAGCATAAATAACCCTTTCATAGAATATCATCATGTACACACCCGAAGTATGTAACAATAATACCCCAACAGAGTCTGAACTGCTCGTGATATCAAGTTCCGCTAAGTGGCGCAATACCACCCGCTTCCCATGAATCACTTTATTCCTAGGTGTCCTAGATTTCACTCATAGCCTGGGTATTGGGCCTTTTACCTCTTGTAACTCCCACCCCAACAGAGAGACAAACACAGCACAGCCAGATGAACAGATAAAAATGATGAATGCACACATAAATGCAAACATAAATGCAAATATATACAAATAAATGCAATAAATGAAACAGCAAAAGCAACCAAACCCTATCCTAGAGAGCGCTAGGAGAGACTCACTTAGGGAAGATGGACCAGCAAGAGGTCGACTTCACTGTTAGGTTCCCCAGTAGAGTCGCCAGCTGTTGCATTACGCGAAAACCGGCGGGAAAACGAAACAACAGAGCCGCCACCGTGCGTTATTTATCCCAAAAGAGGGAAAGGAAACGCTCGAAGTAAACCTGGAAAAGACATGGTCTCACGACCAGAGAGAGATGGGATCGGGAGTCGGTTATGCGAAGGGAAGGTATTAGCACCCCTACGCATCCGTCGTACACGACGGGATCCACGCACAATAGAACGGATAAGGTTGCTAGAAAAACTGCTCAAACAAACTGCACACACAGGCTGAAAGGAGACACAGAAAGACAAAAGAAACTAACTCGGCAGGATATCGCATCCTGGGCCTACGTAGTCTATCAAGCACAAACATCAGAGTCGACGTAGTTCGGGACGGGGAAACGTGCTTGCTAGGATGTCGCATCCTATGCATACGTATCTTCTCTAACCAGAGAAGAATCAGAGCACTCGTAGCTCGGCTAACGCACGCCAAACAAAACCACACAGGAAACCGACTGCCAATCGCTGGACTTACGTCAGACTCCACACAAACAGGCAAACATGGAAACCGAATGCCAATCGCTGGACTTACATCAGACTCCGAACTAACAAACACACACAGGAAACCAACTGCCAATCGCTGGACTTATGTCAGACTCCAACAAGCAAACAAGACACAGGAAACCAATTGCTAATCGCTGGACTTATGTCAAACTCCTACTCACACAATGGGTTGAAAAAGAAAAAGGGCGCCCGGAGAGATCAGCTCATCTCCTGCCTACGTACCTCATCTGGTATGAGGATCAGGGCGACGTAGTTCCCCTACACAGGGAAAAAGGACTAGCCTAACCAGATACAAAGGGAGACACAAACTACTAGGGAGACTACGACTCGAGCCTAGAAGTTATCATGCATACCATCCCTATGTTAAGGTTGCTATCTAACTTGCACAGGGAGCAAGCTATCCTAAACAGCACAGGCAAATACATACAAGCACAAAAAGCAAGCACACACACTATATGCACACAATTGGGCTCATACAAGGTTAGGCTGTGAAACACAAGCCAACTAGAATCGGGTGTAGTTAGCTCTTAACCCTAACATTGAGAGTTAGGGTGAAGCAGATGAAATAGGAAGTGAGGGTAAGACCTCACAGCTCTTATCCCTGGCCTGGGAGAGCTTCAGACAAATGAAAGTGCGGGAGTTCAGAAAGTAGGAACTCTTCTCTGCATATGACTGGCACAACAAAGATCTTGGGCTATTATCCACAATGCATCAACACCAGGTGTGTGAGCAAAGTGAATGACACACTGAGTAGCAGGAGATGGATTACACATCTCTTTTATCTGCCAATTGCCTCATAAGAGGACTTTTCCTTCTTGGCACAAAGATAAACAAACACAAGCATTGCCTCTTAAGGAGGGCTTCAGACAGGTGCCTGCCCACATAACAGGACAGGTCTTCCAGACTACATGAAGTCAAAGAGTTATACCTCAATGGTTAAGCAACCAAGCAAAGCAAAAGCAAGTTCAAAGGAACTCAAAGCAACTTAGGTACCTGAAAAAATCTAACCCAATCAGTATACAAGTCAAACAAACAAACGGACAATCAATCACACAATCAGACAGATAAGGCATTAAGCAACAATGAGCAAGGCACAAGTTATTAAGCCACTTGGTCTCAAAGCCTAAAAAACAACTCAAGGTTAGTCAACATTTATAGCAAACATCAATGCTCAAGGGAGTGAACCACTTCAATCATAGCAATGTGCTTCTTAACCTGAAATCCACAACCCAAACAGTGAGTCCAAACCACTAGGTCAAAGCCTAGGGTCAAAAGAGGGTCAAACATTCAAAACAGAACATGAAACTTAACATGAATCAACTTCATTCAATCAAGAACACAATCCAAAAGGTCCCATATCAATATCATTCACCAAATTCATTTCATGAACCAAACATGGCAAGGTATGCAAATTGTAACCACATTGTGACATCAGAAGAAACAAATGCACATTAAATCAAAAATGATTCAAACAATATTGGAAAAATTCATGAGTGAACGGGACATGTAACATGATCATCACACAAAAAATGAGATGCATTGGACATCATTAAGCATGGCAACCACATAGCATAAGTCAAGACAAGCACAACAAGCACATGTGTGACACAAAATGTCACACCAACTTAGCATAGGCCTAAAACAAAGATGGATTATGGTAAAAACCTCAAACCAAAGCCAAAACACCACTCAACATGTCTAGAACTAGTGTGCAAAGTTTCACATTCATTGGATAAGGAACACGCGTTTCATGATCAAATGAAATTCAAGGCAATTCAAAAGCTCACATATGACCATCCAGAATGAAAAATCTCAATTAAATCAGAAATGATCCCAAAAATTCCAACAAAATTCATGATCAATCACAACATCTATAATATGCATCATACAATAAATCAAGGCAATTGGATTTCATTTGGCATGGCAAACTCATCAATCAAGTTGAACATCACAAGGTGTGACACAAATTGTCACACCTACCTTAGCATGATCATAAAACAGAAATGGTGAATGATAAAAATACCAACTCAACACCAAAATGTCAAGCAATGAGTCTAGTTATAGCATGCAAGATTTCATGAGCATTGGACAAGAATCAAGCATTTCACAAATGATATGGCAAGGCAATGTCAAGAATGGACATGTATTCAATCTCCTTAGGCAAAATAATTTCCAGGCCATGCACAATTTATGAAAAAATAATCAAAAAAACTAGAGAGATAATATGACACAATGCAAAAAACAACATAATTTTTGGAGCAATTTTCAATTATATGTAAATTTTTAAAGATGATAAAAAAATTAAAAAAGTAACATGAAGCAATGCATATGGCAAAGGAGAAAAATGAATGAAGCAAATGAATGTTGCTGCAACCTAGAATCGAACCGAGACACAATTTGAATATGCTGGCGCCAAATGATGAAACGCGTCGTTTCATTAAACGACGTGTCATGGTCAAAGCTGAACGTGCATGGTCAAACGCATGGGGACGAATCAAAACGCCCAGCAAGCGAGGACGTGGACCAGTCATATGTTAACCCTAACTAAAACATGCAAGCCACGGATTTCTGTTGCCAAAGAGATCAAAATCATTCCCTAAACATGAACAACATCGTCTTCCTCATGAAACAACAATGACACATGATAAAAATACCAAATCAACACCATAATTTCAAGCAAAGTGTCTAGTTTCAACATGTAAAATTTCATGAGCATTGGATAAAAGCTCAGCATTTCACAAATGATATGGCAAGGCAAGGTACAAAGTGCATACATGTTTACAAACCCTAGCACAAAATAATTTCTAGCCATGCACAATTTATGGAAAAATGATGATAAAATAGTAGACAAAAAATGCAACATGATGCAAAAAACCTCATATTTTTTGGATGAATTTTCAAATTGATGTGAATTTTTAAAGATGGAGAAAAATTAAAAAATGCATGAAGCATGGTACATGAATATATGGAGGGAAAAGGAAAAATATAATGAAGCAAATGAATGCTGCTGCAACCTAGAATCGAACCGAGACACAATTTGAATATGCTGGCGCCAAATGATGAAACGCGTCGTTTCATTAAACGACGTGTCATGGTAAAAGGTGAACGTGCATGGTCAAACGCATGGGGACGAATCAAAACGCCCAACAAGCGAGGACGTGGACCAGTCATATGTTAACCCTAACTAAAACATGCAAGCCACGGATTTCTCTTGCCAAAGAGATCAAAACCGTTCCCTAAACATGAACAGCATCGTCTTCCTCATGAACCATGAACAGTACATATGCAGCAAGAACAATTTCTCCAGAATTCATAATCAAGCATACTATTGTGTAGATCCTTCAATATACAACAATAATCCACAACTAATTCATCAAGAATCATCAAGACATGCATGAATCGAATCAATCAAGTTTCATCATCACAACTTAAATCACCTATATCTAACTCAAAACAGCATGGAATTGCATGATTTAAAGCTCAGCATCAGCAGTGTACTTAGATCTACAACCTTATAGCAAGAAAAATCAAAATTATGAGATGCGATTCATGACCTCTTGAAGACCAGATCTGGAATTGGAGAGATTCAGGCTATGTAATGGCTTTAATGTTCCTCTAGAATGCTTGTGCAAGTAATTGGAAGAGAGATTGCAACTCAATTGTACACGAATCTACCAGAAATTCAAATCACCATTGTTGTTCAAGCTTGAAGAATGCTTTGATGCAGCTCTGTTTTCTTCAGTTCCACGTGCCAATTCACTCAAGAACACTTCATAAACAAGGATCAAGTAATGGAAATGGATGTTGTTTGAAGAAATTTGAAGAAAATTTTGAGAGAAAATTTTGAGAAATTTTTCTAGATCTGAAAAAATGGTTATGGTTAATGCTGAAACAGTTAGGGTTTGTGTTATATACCTCCTCCTAATCATGCTCTTAATCATGTTTAAGCAAATGGTAATTGGAATTAGCAAGTATGAGGTGCATATGCAAATTTGGTTTTTCACCTTATGCATGGTGTGCATGTGAACAGTGCACGAAAATGTCATTCAAATTCACTTCAAAATCTGTCTTGGAGCCAATGGAAGTGGAAAAAAGATTAAATAATGTACCAATTTTAAATTCCATAATTTCCCTCCAAAAATCAAGTGAATTTCCAAATGATCATATGATGATAATGCATGTCATGTAATGCAAGATTTGGAAAGTAGAGGTCAAAAGAAGAATGTACAAAAAAGAGCCACTTGAATTGGAGTTTTGGTTGAGAAGTTATGCCCATTTGAATCTTCAAGTACACCTTGCCATGTTTTGATCATATCTCTTCAACCACACATGAGAAATTCATGATCTTGGACTGTTTGGAAATGGGAGAGAAAGATCTTCAACTATCATGTTGGACAAAATTTCGTTTGAAGCTTTATTGATGATGTAATCTTGAGTTGAAAACCTTTCCATTTTTGGCAAATTCAAATTACAGGTCACCTGCTATTTTTGGAAAGTCTTGATCTGACCTCAAATTCTTCAATGTTGATGTTTGAAATGTCAAATGAGACTTGTTTACACATGAATGAGGCATCTCTAACCATCTCCCACCTCCAAATCCATAATTGAACTGATAGTTGACTTCTGTTGACTTTTTAGGGTTTCAGATGACTTGCACATTGACTGATGAGCTTTGAACCTTCAATTCTTGGCCAAACCACTTTAAAATGACCCATAGGTCACATGAACCCAATGTACCAACCCTAGGGCTTGGATTCCATAGAAAATGCACTTGTTGCCTTGCACAGTTGAATCTTCTGACCAGTCTGACTGATGACATGTGATGGACTATGCAAATGTTAATGCAATATTAATGACCTAAAATGAAAATGTATTTACAAATGGGAGGTGCAAATTTGAGGTGCTACAGCTGCCCCTATTCAATCAACTGGGAACCTGAACGGATGAGAGCAATGGTTGTCAGACCTTCAAGGTACACAGGGATTGAATACCAAAGAACCGTAGAAGTTTGCACTCTGCGGGGATTCAAGAACAGACTGTTCACCAACGGAAGCTTCCACTGGGATCTGATATTCGTCACTGAACCGGACAAGACGTCTACCAATGACTTCACTGGGGATTTTGATTTTTCAGAAAAGGAACCACGACCCTTCATCGAAAGATGATGGATGGGACCAAAGAAATCACAACTAGACGCCAACGGACGACTAGGAAAAACTCGACGTTTACCGAAACCAACGGAGAGGTGACCAGACATCAACGGATGAATGGGAGAAAGGTACAACTAGACGCCAATGGACGACTAGGAAAAACTCGACGTTTACCGAAACCAAATGAGAGGTGACCAGACATCAACGGATGAATGGGAGAAAGGTACAACCATACGTCAACGGACGAATAGGAAAAACTCAACGTTTACCGAAACCAACGGAGAGGTGACCAGACATCAACGGATGAATGGGAAGGACTCGACCAGACGTCAACGGACAAACGGGAGAAGCTCGACGTTTATCGACACCAACGGAGAGGTAACACAGACATCAACGGATGACCTGTGGGGAGGATACAACTAGACGCCAATGGACGAATAGGAAAAACTCAACGTTTATCGAAACCAACGGAGAGGTGACCAGACATCAACGGATGACCTGGGAGAGAAATACATATAGATGTCAACGGACAACTAGGAAAAACTCGACGTTTATCGAAACCAACGGAGAGGTGACCAGACATCAACGGATGACCTGGGAAAGAAATACATCTAGATGTCAACGGACAACTAGGAAAAACTCGACGTTTACCGAAACCAACGGAGAGGTGACCAGACATCAACGGATGAATGGGAGAAGCTCGACGTTTATCGACACCAACGGAGAGGTGACCAGACATCCACGGATGAATGGGAAAAACTCGACCAGACATCGACGGACGAACGGGAGAAGCTCGACGTTTATCGACACCAACGGAGAGGTGACCAGACATCAACGGATGAATGGGAAAGACTCGACCAGACGTCAACGGAAGAACGGGAGAAGCTCGACGTTTATTGACACCAACGGAGAGGGTGACCAGACATCAACGGATGAATGGGAAGACTCGACCAGACGTCAACGGACGAACGGGAGAAGCTCGACGTTTATCGACACCAACGGAGAAGGTGACTCACTGGGGATCAAGGTCACGACAGGGAGCAGACAGGAAGGAACACCAAGGATACCGGGTTGTAGGCATAAAACAGGTGACCGACCAAAGCGTGAATTGGTTTGTATTCCAAAACACTCATCATCCTGAAGAGAGCGAAAGCAAACTTGTTAAAGGATGGACATTCGATTCCACAAGGAACACGAATCTTACTCAGTTGGGAAGGACCAAACTTCGACCAAAGAGCGCATGAGATGTATTATCTATAGTCGTCAAAACGTAGATAATATACTCACATGGAAGATTATCCATAACCGGGTTGTAGGTTGTTAAATGGATAAATCAACCGAAATCGTGAATTGGTTTGTGTTCCAAAACACTCATCATCCTGAAGAGAGCGAAAGCAAACTTGTTAAAGGATGGATATTTCGATTCCACAAGGAATACGAATCTTACTCAACTGGGAAGGACAAAATTTCGACCAAAGAGCGCATGAGATGTATTATCTATAGCCGTCAAAACGTAGATAATATACTCGCATGGAAGATTATCCATAACCGGGTTGTAGGTTGTTAAATGGATAAATCAACCGAAAAGAAAGGCATCGGGATACCAGGACTAGGTATGTAAAGATGACCAATCTAAAGGGGAAACCACAAACATTACCGGCAAATGGTGAATGAAAGAGAACCCACCGAGGATAAAATTGCTTACTCGGAGCAATTACCCAAAAGGAAGGGGAAGACCCGCTGGGGATAATATTGCTTAATCAAAGCAAATATCCAAAAGGGAAAAGGACTATCAATACCGAAAACTGGATAATGATAACCGCAAAGAGGGGATTACATCTACCGGTTCGTAGGTAGAAAACCACAGAAAAGTAACCGTCATCGACTAGGATGAGCACAAGGGTTGACTCCACAACGGGGAGAACAGAGGATTCACATCTACCAGTTAGTAGGTAGAAGACCACAAAGATAGGACTTACAACTACCGGTTGGTGGGTAGAAGCCAACAAATTCCGCTGAGGATAAGATGAATGAGTGCCGGTTAGTGAGCAATTATTCATTTATACCACAGGGAAGCACAAGAGATAGCCACAAGGAGCCAATTTAGGATCGATCCAAAATGGCAAATTGAATCAAGATTCATCCTAATGAGGAAGGAACTCAATAGGGAAAACCCATCCCGTTATGTGTGTTGGGAGGGAACGGAAACAACCGTCGTCCACGAGGATATAACTCAGTGGGGAGTGCAGAAGGAAATGACAGACACTTTCTGCCTAAGGGGTCGACTCTATATGGAGAGATCAGACACACCCACATCTGCTTGGGGAATCGACTCAAGCTTGCTGGGAATACCCACTCAACTAAGGAGTCACTTGTTGGGAAAACACCAACCTCTCAACCATGCTGGGGAACCCAATTCTGAAATCAATCCAATGGCGCGATGCTAAAATCTTTCCGACAACCCATTCTCGGATGGTCACCATGGCCTAGGGCTAATGGATATGTTTGCAATGCTGATGCATGAGTTTTTTAGCGCAATGCTCCATAATCATGGAAATGCTACGCACTAATGATGCAATATGCTATGCTTATCTAAATGATGAATGCATAAAAACACATCTCCTCCAGAGACAACATCGGGGAGCTCCAGGAACTATGCTGAGGATTTCAATACCACGTCAATTTCAACCCTGCTGGGGAAAGACAAACCTTGCCGGGGATGACCTCCATCGAACTCGAACTGCTCGGGGATTACCCTGCTAAGGGAAAACACCAATGCTCATCTCTAATGGGGATAATTTCACCGAACCCGATCCGCTTGGGGACCTTGCTGGGGGAAAACCATCAACACAACCTCCGCTGGGAAGACAGTAACCTTCAGACTTGCTGAGGAGACACCGGTCTCGAATATGCTAGGGAGATGACACTCTCAAATCCACTGGGGAGACACGGCCTATTGGACACGGACCACCCTTCGACTCGTCGAACACTGGTGTTCACCATCCCACCACAGTGTTGACTTTCCACTTTTGAGAGCTCGTAGACTCATCCAGTCTCTTCTGATTCATCTTGTATTCTCGGCTTCATTTTGCTTCGAGACAAACGATCTCCTCAGATTCGGGCTACCTCTCTAGTCTGCAGACTTTGAAGAGTCTTCTTGATTGCCCTCTAGGATCGTCGCCCTTCTTTCGTCGTCCTTTCACCGTTCCTCCATCCCTTGCCTCTGATTGAACTCTGCGGGGATCTTTTGTCAAAGTATTCCACATCACAACCTGCAAGTGAGTGAACCTAGCTAACAGCACCTGCAAAAGAGATTGTCAGATAAAAGTGTGCCCCAGGCGTGCCAACATTTCAACACCCAGGTCACTCAAACTTCCGAATAAGATTTCCAGATTCCAATCTTATAAGCATGCATCGGAAGGGACCTCTATGTTTCAAAAATGCAAATATTCTTATAAAAAATAAACGGATGTTTTCGCAATCAAAGCGGTAATGAAGACAAAAACAAAATTATTTGACTGAACACGCATTTTATTGACTGAAAAAAAAAGTGGCTCAGAACCGAGCAACACACAGGAAGCAATCCCTGAAAAGAGGTGATTGCGAACAAAAGGAAAAATCTATCCTAATGGCAATGTGAAACCGTGATCTCATCGGGTTCCAACTCAGTTACACCCCATATGTCCTCAAGACCTTCCGCACTTTCTGTCTTCTGAACAAGATGCTTCCGATCGATCTCTGTCAGAGATTATCCAAGTCATATCCAAAGCACAAACGATCATGCTGGACGCAGTTGTTCGTTTCATTCCCTTTTTTGCCTGGACCGCCCTTTCGGGTTTTCAGTCCACCGGGATACCCTTTTTTGCCCAAGTCGCCCTTGTGGGGTTTTCGACTTGCCGGGTGTACAAATTCTTTTCATTTTTTATCCCTAACTTTTGCCCGAACCTTTTCCCTTTTTTTTTGGTTCGCCGGGATGCCCATTTTTGCCTGGACTCTTTATTCTTTTCGTCCAACGGGTCTCTTTTTACGAAGTATCTTTTAACTACGTCCGCATTCCCAGGGGATGGAGAATCCTCGCCATCCATGGTCGTCAACAACAAGGCTCTGTCAGAGAAAACCTTCTTGACCACGAATGGACATTCATAACTGTATATCCACTTGCCCCACGATTGTTGAGGAGGAAGGATCCTTTTCAATACCAGCTCTTCCACGTGGTACGCACGAGGTCGCACTTTTCAATCAACAACACGCTTCATTCACTGGGTACAACTGCCCCATGACAAGTAACTGCCAGCCTCTTTTCCTCAGTCAGGCTCGACGCGTCATACCGAGTCCTTATCCACTCAGCCTTCTCTAATTTCTCATCCATCAGGACTCTCCACAATGGGATCTAGACTTCAGTAGGTAATACCACTTCTATCCCATACACGAGCGAGCGCGGCGTTGCCCCAGTAGACGTACGCACCGAAGATTGATACCCAGGATACAAGCTTCATAGTCAGCCATCATTGTTGGTGCCTTCAAATGTTATCCGGGCAACAAAAGGAATGTGGGATCTTTTCGGCATAACCAACACGGCACTAACTCATTCACATTAACCCCATCAGAAATCAGAATCCGTTCGGATTCGGGGTCAGGCCCCTCCTCCGGGATCGGTTCCTCACAATCTTTCAATTTGAGCACCTCGAGATGTCCTCATCAGGGAACTCAAACTTCCTTGGTTGATAATCCTCAATGGGTTGCGGGGCGATGTAATCGGACAATACACTTCCCTCGATTGCTTTTTGAGAGGTATACTGAATATCGTATTCAATCAGGATCATTTGCCCTCTCGCAACCTGTCCAGTCAATGTTGACTTCTCAAACGCATACTTGATCAGATCCACCTCGAAATCCACAAAGTGGTATGAACCAGCATATACTGTCTCAGTCGGCGAGTAGCCTATGCCAAAGTACAATAAGTTTTCTCGAGCAGTGAATGTATTGTTTCACAGTCGATAAACTTTTTGCTAAGGTAAATTGTATGCTCTTTTCGACCAGACTCGTCATGCTGACCCACTACGCACCTCACAGACCCCTCGAGGGCTGTCAAGTACCAGATTAACAGTTGTTCCTTCCATGGGAGGCATCAGAATCAGAGGTTCCTGCAACTTATTCTTTTATCTTTCAATGCCCCTTGGCAATCATTATCCACCTGATCGTTTGATCTTTTTTTTCAACAGTTTGAATGGGTTCCCACGTGGCTATCAGATGAGATATGAACCGTGAAATGCAATTCAATCTATCTAATAAACCATAAACCTTCTTTTGTTTTCGGTTCAGGCATTTTTCGTATTGCTTTTTCTTCTTTTTCTCTTTTTTTTCTTTGTTTTTTTTAGCAGGATCGACCTCGATTCCTCTTATCCGCTCATAATAAACCTCAGCAGTTTACCGGACAGCACTCCACAAGTGCACTGATTCGGACTCAACCTCAGTCTGAGTTGTCTCAACCGCTCAAACAACTTGGCCAGATCCACCAGATGCCCCTCTTCTGCTTGGGACTTTGCTATCATGTCATCAACATAGCATTCGATTTTATGACGAATCATATCATGAAACAAAGTCACTCTGATACGTGGCACCGGCGTTCTGCTCCTCTAGAGGGCAGTCTTCTCTCAATGGTAGTTTATGCACAACGACATCGGTATCCAACCCTGGCATATCCTGACACGACCAGGCGAAGGTATCCACATGCTCTTTCAACAGGGCTACCATGCTACTCTTAACATTTACCTCCAAAGCGGCCCCGACTTTCACTTCTTTTCTGACCTCGGCGGTGCCTGGATTGAATCTCTCCTCGTGCGGTTGAATCGCCTTCTCCTCTTGTTTCAACCACCTGGCTAATTCCAGCAAATCACAATCTTCTTCGCCTTATTCTTCGGCATGATAGATCGGATTGTCGAAGTCATACAGAGGTGTAACCGAATTGTTATCAATGAGATCAGGAGGATAGTCACTTTTGAGGTCGGAACAAGACGAATCAAAAGGAAAGAAAAATGAAAATAAACATTGCCATTTTTATTTTTTATACTGCAAAAATAAATGAAAAACAGGGAACACCGCTTTTAATCACAAAAACATCCATTTATTACTGATGCAAACTGTTGCAAAATGAAACACATGAGATGGCCCTTACAATGGACCATTACGTTTCGGGCAAAACGTATGGCTTTCATGCAAACAAAATTGAAAAACAGAAATACTACACTTCAGGATGAGTGACAGTGGCGATCTTTGAGGCCTTCCAATTCCCTGGTATGCACGACTTTATCCACGACTCGAGCTCGCGGTCACGGTCAATCTCTTCACCCACTATATAGGCGTGACCTGGATCCAGCATTCTGACACTGACGAATGTGAATGGTGGACGACGTCCTCTGTTTTTTCTGAACGACTCTTGATCTGGCTGATAGCCAACCCCGAACATATCCGCTTTCACCACAATGTCTATGATCTTCCCCCAGCCTAGGGCTTCTCCGTTCTTCACCACTTCCACGGCCTGTTTGTAAGAAGAAATGGACAGCTTCTTCTCTTTCTCAGCAAGAATGGCGTTCTCCACCTTGACGGTTTCAACTGCCTGACCTAGTGTTTCAAATTTTCCACCGTCCATTTCTACTTCCGACATCTTCTGAGTCGTCTCCCTCATCATTGCACACCCATTTGTGGCAACAGCCGCACAACAGTTATCAGTACTAGGGAAAGCTCCACTCTTCATCAGATGTTTTGAGACCACAGACACTGAAGTTTTTAACTGATCCCCCTCAGTCACCTCTATTCCCCTCTTGTCCTTTGGCATCACTTTCACCCCCACGGGACCTGGCACAGGGTTAGCGTTAACATTCAGTGTTGGCGCTAAACTGATGGCCTTAGAATCCACCATGTCCTGGACGACGTGCTTGAAAGCTCTACAACCCTCAATGTTATGTCCTGGTGTCCCAGAATGGAACTCGCACCTGGCATTCTCATCGTAATTTGCAGGCCTCCGATGCGGTTCTACAGGAATCAATATCCTTGGCCGAACTAACCCCAGATCCCTCAACCTCTTGAATAGAAGGGTATAAGTCATGGGTGGCTTATCAAACTGACGATCTGTCCCCTTCTTCACTTGGCTCTTAGCTTTCTGCGCCTTCTGTTGAGGTAGTGGTTGTTGCTGTGGTACCGATGGACTACCAACAGTAGTGGTTGCAATGGCAGCATAAGGGTGGTACCGATCCTTACCGTGCTCCTTTTGGGCAGGCACACCACCTGATTCGACCTTCTTGAGCTGACTATTACCAGAGGGTTTCTGTACCACGGATGACGGAGCCTTTCCCTGAACTTTCTCCTTTATCATCCAGCTTTCAATCCTTCCCAACCTCTCAGCAATTGCCTTCTGCCCCAAGGCGATCCCCTGTACGACTTTGAACAAATCTCCCATCATCTTTTTTAACTCGAGAATGTCGGCGTTGGGCGGATCCATCAGCTTGGACTTGTCGGGTCTGGCAGGACGTCTGAGTGGGAAAGCTAGGTGCACTGGTTAGATACTGACACCTACAAAACAGAAAACAGGTTAATATGACTCACGCATGCGATGTCTATCCGTACTAGGAAAATTCCGTCCTTTGATTCTAGCTTCATTGAGTCGGATAATATTTCATCAACAACATTCTGACATCCGGATGTCTCTCGACCAGAATCTTAATCAAAAAAATGGACCCTGAGTACGGATAGACATGGGTTAAATGCAGATGAATGCGAAATGGGAATGATGCAAATGCATGCAGGCAGGTCACTGTGCCATCTTCCAAGTCAACTGAGGATCAATTGTACTGGACCGGTCTCTGAACTGATTACAATCATCTGAGGGCCCGAGTAACCATAAATCCAACTTGGGAGGTTCCGAAATAAACGGAACCGGGGAATATATCACTATCATCGAGGAAATCCACTGAACGGATAACAACCAGATCCTCTGAACCAATATCCTCAAATTCAACCCGGGGATCCGAAATAAACGGAACCCGCTGATAGATATCACGAACAGAATTCCGGCGTGTCAGAGATAGATATCCATAAGTCCAACTGAACCATAGTCACCATCAGTACCTGCAAATGATTCAATCCCTCCCCACTCATGGGTGTCATCTAGGCCAGGGTAAGGTCGAGAGAAACGCAGCATAAATAACCCTTTCATAGAATATCATCATGTACACACCCGAAGTATGTAACGATAATACCCCAACAGAGTCTGAACTGCTCGTGATATCAAGTTCCGCTAAGTGGCGCAATACCACCCGCTTCCCATGAATCACTTTATTCCTAGGTGTCCTAGATTTCACTCATAGCCTGGGTATTGGGCCTTTTACCTCTTGTAACTCCCACCCCAACAGAGAGACAAACACAACACAGCCAGATGAACAGATAAAAATGATGAATGCACACATAAATGCAAACATAAATGCAAATATATACAAATAAATGCAATAAATGAAACAGCAAAAGCAACCAAACCCTATCCTAGAGAGCGCTTGGAGAGACTCGCTTAGGGAAGATGGACCAGCAAGAGGTCGACTTCACTGTTAGCTTCCCCGGCAGAGTCGCCAGCTGTCGCATTACGTGAAAAACCGGCGGGAAAACGAAACAATAGAGCCGCCACCGTGCGTTATTTATCCCAAAAGAGGGAAAGGAAACGCTCGAAGTAAACCTAGAAAAGACATGGTCTCGCGACCAAAGAGAGATGGGATCGGGAGTCGGTTATGCGAAGGGAAGGTATTAGCACCCCTACGCATCCGTCGTACTCGACGGGATCCACGCACAAAAGAACGGATAAGGTTGCTAAAAACTGCTCAAACATCACACACAGGATGAAAGGAGACACATAAAGACAAGAGAAACTAACTCGGCAGGATATCGCATCCTGGGCCTACGTAGTCTGTCAGGCACAGACATCAGAGTCGACGTAGTTCGGGACAGGGGAAAAGGACTAGCCTAACCAGATACAAAGGGAGACACAAACTACTAGGGAGACTACGACTCGAGCCTAGAAGTTATCATGCATACCATCCCTATGTTAAGGTTTCTATCTAACTTGCACAGGGAGCAAGCTATCCTAAACAGCACAGGCAAATACATACAAGCACAAAAAGCAAGCACACACACTATATGCACACAATTGGGCTCATACAAGGTTAGGCTGTGAAACACAAGCCAACTGGAATCGGGTGTAGTTAGCTCTTAACCCTAACATTGAGAGTTAGGGTGAAGCAGATGAAATAGGAAGTGAGGGTAAGACCTCACAGCTCTTATCCATGGCCTGGGAGAGCTTCAGACAAATGAAAGTGCGAGAGTTTAGAAAGTAGGAACTCTTCTCCGCATATGACTGACATAACAAAGATCTTGGGCTATTATCCACAATGCATCAACACCAAGTGTGTGAGCAAAGTGAATGACACACTGAGTAGTAGGAGATGGATTACACATCTCTTTTATCTGCCAATTGCCTCATAAGAGGACTTTTCCTGCTTGGCACAAAGATAAACAAACACAAGCATTGCCTCTTAAGGAGGGCTTCAGACAGGTGCCTGCCCACATAACAGGACAGGTCTTCCAGACTACATGAAGTCAAAGAGTTATACCTCAATGGTTAAGCAACCAAGTAAAGCAAAAGCAAGTTCAAAGGAACTCAAAGCAACTTATGTACCTGAAAAAATCTAACCCAATCAGTATACAAGTCAAACAAACAAACGGACAGTCAATCACACAATCAGACAGATAAGGCATTAAGCAACAATGAGCAAGGCACAAGTTATTAAGCCACTTGGTCTCAAAGCCTACAAAACAACTCAAGGTTAGTCAACATTTAGAGAAAACATCAATGCTCAAGGGAGTGAACGACTTCAATCATAGCAATCCCTGGCCTGGGAGAGCTTCAGACAAATGAAAGTGCGGGAGTTCAGAAAGTAGGAACTCTTCTCCGCATATGACTGACACAACAAAGATCTTGGGCTATTATCCACAATGCATCAACACCAGGTGTGTGAGCAAAGTGAATGACACACTGAGTAGCAGGAGATGGATTACACATCTATTTTATCTACCAATTACCTCATAAGATGACTTTTCCTGCTTGGCACAAAGATAAACAAACACAAGCATTGCCTCTTAAGGAGGGCTTCAGACAGGTGCCTGCCCACATAACAGGACAGGTCTTCCAGACTACATGAAGTCAAAGAGTTATACCTCAATGGTTAAGCAACCAAGCAAAGCAAAAGCAATTTCAAAGGAACTCAAAGCAACTTAGGTACCTGAAAAAATCTAACCCAATCAGTATACAAGTCAAACAAACAAACGGACAGTCAATCACACAATCAGACAGATAAGGCATTAAGCAACAATGAGCAAGGCACAAGTTATTAAGCCACTTGGTATCAAAGCCTACAAAACAACTCAAGGTTAGTCAATATTTAGAGCAAACATCAATGCTCAAGGGAGTGAACCACTTCAATCATAGCAATGTGCTTCTTAACCTGAAATCCACAACCCAAACAGTGAGTCCAAACCACTAGGTCAAAGCCTAGGGTCAAAAGAGGGTCAAACATTCAAAACAGAACATGAATCAACTTCATTCAATTAAGAACACAATCCAAAAGGTCCCATATCAATATCATTCACCAAATTCATTTCATGAACCAAACATGGCAAGGTATGCAAATTGTAACCACATTGTGACATCAGAAGAAACAAATGCACATTAAATCAAAAATGATTCAAACAATATTGGAAAAATTCATGAGTAAACGGGACATGTAACATGATCATCACACAAAAAATTAGAGGCATTGGACATCATTAAGCATGGCAACCACATAGCATAAGTCAAGACAAGCACAACAAGCACATGTGTGACACAAAATGTCACACCAATTTAGCATAGGCCTAAAACAGAGATGGATTATGGTAAAAACCTCAAACCAAAGCCAAAACACCACTCAACATGTCTAGAACTAGTGTGAAAAGTTTCACATTCATTGGATAAGGAACAAGCGTTTCATGATCAAATGAAATTCAAGGCAATTCAAAAGCTCACATATGACCATCCAGAATGAAAAATCTCAATTAAATCAGAAATGATCCCAAAATTTCCGACAAAATTCATGATCAATCACAACATCTATAATATGCATCATACAAAAAATCAAGGCAATTGGATTTCATTTGGCATGGCAAACTCATCAATCAAGTTGAACATCACAAGGTGTGACACAAATTGTCACACCTACCTTAGCATGATCATAAAACAGAAATGGTGAATGATAAAAATACCAACTCAACACCAAAATGTCAAGAAATGAGTCTAGTTATAGCATGCAAAATTTCATGAGCATTGGACAAGAATCAAGCATTTCACAAATGATATGGCAAGGCAATGTCAAGAATGGACATGTATTCAATCTCCTTAGGCAAAATAATTTCCAGGCCATGCACAATTTATGAAAAAATAATCAAAAAATACTAGAGAGAAAATATGACATAATGCAAAAAACCACATAATTTTTGTAGCAATTTTCAAATATATGTGAATTTTTAAAGATGATGAAAAAATTAAAAAAGTAACATGAAGCAATGCATATGGCAAAGGAGAAAAATGAATGAAGCAAATGAATGCAACTGCAACCTAGAATCGAACCGAGACACAATTTCAATATGCTGGCGCCAAATGATGAAACGCGTTGTTTCATTAAACGACGTGTCATGGTCAAAGCTGAACGTGCATGGTCAAACGCATGGGGACGAATCAAAACGCCCAGCAAGCGAGGACGTGGACCAGTCATATGTTAACCCTAACTAAAACATGCAAGCCACGGATTTCTGTTGCCAAAGAGATCAAAATCATTCCCTAAACATGAACAACATCATCTTCCTCATGAACCATGAACAGTACATATGCAGCAAGAACAATTTCTCCAGAATTCATAATCAAGCATACTATTGTGTAGATCCTTCAATATACAACAATAATCCACAACTAATTCATCAAGAATCATCAAGACATGCATGAATCAAATCAATCAAGTTTCATCATCACAACTTAAATCACCTATATCTAACTCAAAACAGCATGGAATTGCATGATTTAAAGTTCAGCATCATCAGTGTACTTAGATCTACAACCTTATAGCAAGAAAAATCAAAATTATGAGACGCGATTCATGACCTCTTGAAGACCAGATCTGGAATTGGAGAGATTCAGGCTATGTAATGGCTTTAATGTTCCTCTAGAATGCTTGTGCAAGTAATTGGAAGAGAGATTGCAACTCAATTGTACACAAATCTACCAGAAATTCAAATCACCATTGTTGTTCAAGCTTGAAGAATGCTTTGATGCAGCTCTGTTTTCTTCAGTTCCACGTGCCAATTCACTCAAGAACACTTCATAAACAAGGATCAAGCAATGGAAATGGATGTTGTTTGAAGAAAATTTTGAGAGAAAATTTTGAGAAATTTTTCTAGATCTGAAAAAATGGTTATGGTTAATGCTGAAACAGTTAGGGTTTGTGTTATATACCTCCTCCTAATCATGCTCTTAATCATGTTTAAGCAAATGGTAATTGGAATTAGCAAGAATGAGGTGCATATGCAAATTTGGTTTTTCACCTTATGCATGGTGTGCATGTGAACAGTGCATGAAAATGTCATTCAAATTCACTTCAAAATCTGTCTTGGAGCCAATGGAAGTGGAAAAAAGATCAAATAATGTACCAATTTTAAATTCCATAATTTCCCTCCAAAAATCAAGTGAATTTCCAAATGATCATATGATGATAATGCATGTCATGTAATGCAATATTTGGAAAGTAGAGGTCAAAAGAAGAATGTACAAAAAAGAGCCACTTGAATTGGAGTTTTGGTTGAGAAGTTATGCCCATTTGAATCTTCAAGTACACCTTGCCATATTTTGATCATATCTCTTCAACCACACATGAGAAATTCATGATCTTAGACTTTTTGGAAATGGGAGAGAAAGATCTTCAACTTTCATGTTGGACAAAATTTCGTTTGAAGCTTTATTGATGATGTAATCTTGAGTTGAAAACCTTTCCATTTTTGGCAAATTCAAATTACAGGTCACCTGCTAGTTTTGGAAAGTCTTGATCTGACCTCAAATTCTTCAATGTTGATGTTTGAAATGTCAAATGAGACTTGTTTACACATGAATGAGGCATCTCTAACCATCTCCCACCTCCCACCTCCAAATCCATAATTGAACTGACAGTTGACTTCTGTTGACTTTTTAGGGTTTCGGATGATTTGCACATTGACTGATGAGCTTTGAACCTTCAATTCTTGGCCAAACCACTTCAAAATGACCCATAGGTCACATGAACCCAATGTACCAACCCTAGGGCTTGGGTTCCATAGAAAATGCACTTGTTGCCTTGCACAGTTGAATCTTCTGACCAGTCTGACTGATGACATGTGATGGACTATGCAAATGTTAATGCAATGTTAATGACCTAAAATGAAAATGTATGTACAAATGGGAGGTGCAAATTTGAGGTGCTACAGTCACTCTACCCAAGAAAAAAATTTTACTACTTCGAATTAAAATAATTAGTCGTATAAAAACCTCAAACTCTATGAAGTTCTATGCCTCTCCCTAAGCCTAGTGACTTTCTATTTTAGACTCCCATAAATATGAGAATCCACTCACTTTCTTCAATAACTAACCCCAAGTGATCAAACTCAATAACAAGTATATTGATTGTTGAATTTATAACTCAACTAAGACAAACCAACAACTATGTCAAGTTACTGAAACATAGAGTGATGTACAATAGTATATTCAACATTAATCCTTTTGAGGGCATTAACGTGGAATACAAGAAACATTTTTTTCTCAATCTTATGGACTTGTCATCTTGGAACAAAGTTTTACAACTTGCACACCTCAAACATGAGGTTTGAGTCTCCTTAAATAGCAATGCTTCTTCTGAGCTTTTTCCAATAGATATTTGATTTGATTTCGTTCTGAATAAATGTAGATTTTGTTGGATATGATTTGTTTCATAAAAATCTCCAACAAAAAATATGATTTGTTTTTAGTTCAAATATAAATTTCTATTTAAATTTATTTGATCTTCAACCGTTGTCAAACAAATCACACAAACGCATTGCTAAAATATAGCAACAAATATGATTGAATCTTAACCAAAAATTCGGTCCAAAAATGCAACAACATTGGCCTATTGAACAAGGGCCAAATGTTGCACAAATGTTAGAACATCGTGTTCCACATGTGTCTCTTCTTCACCACAATTGCAATAACATTTGTCTGTTTAAAGAGGCCAGATGTTGCAACACACTCTTTTTCACCACAACTGCAATAACATCTATCAGAGACCAAATGTTATAGCACACCCTTCTTTACCACAACTGCAATAACATTTGTCAGAGACCAGATGTTGCAACACACATGTTGGAACATCATGTTCCACATGTTACACTAGTACATCCAAAATAACTCTTTGTATAAGACTTATTTGTAGAGTAATTATTGGATCAAATCTTCCTTCAAGGTGAATTTAATCAAATCTTATTTGATTGAATCAAATTCAAATTTTTCAAGTTGATTTTGGACTATCAACACAAACTTCTTCTAAAAAACAAGGTTCTGCATTTTTTGAAGAAGTCAACACCACAACTCTTATGAATGACATTTGAAGATAGAAAGAACTCAACCCTTATACCGAGATGATACATACTCACATGTTGAATATCTTACTTAACTAGTTATGTCAAATACTTTAGCTAAATCTTGGAACCTCTTACTTAATTACGTTTGTCAAATACTTTATTTGAACAACTCTTACTTAATTGTTTATAAAAAACATTTTAGCTGAACAACTCTTCTTAACAACAAACTCAAATATTAAAACACATATTAATATATCTTATTTCATATATTAGCTAAAATACATCTCGTATAAATATTGTTTTCCTTAATATAGTCAACCAAGAGAAACTATAGTAATTTTTTACTTTTGGGAGAACACATTTGAACGAAAAGCTTACCTTTCTTGAAATACTACGCATCCTCATGTTTCGTGAAACATGTTACATGTGCTTGGTATTGAAAACCACGAGTTTTTCTTGGGGAAGGATCATTTATGGTATCTTGAATTTGATAAGGAAGCAAGACGTGTTAAGCTTCTAAAAAATCTATATTTGTATATTTCATTTTGTTGTTCCCATTACCTTTAGAACCATTAAACCTCTTGTGTATTTTCTTGGCTTGCATGAATGTCGGTCCTCTTGAGAAGTTCGAGGGCTTTGAATTGTGGTACAAGTGTCCAACAATATAATTTGATCCGTACAAGTTGTATCTGTTATGGAATGTGATACGGCTGTCAGAAAGTTACTAGCCAACAGAACTTAACATATAAAAACAAATAAAAATCTTTAGAACCCTATAGTCATTAAATTTAGTGGCAGATTTATGAAGTAAATTCATATTTTTCATCTCTTAATTTTACTCGTTAATTTTTTTATTTTTAAATATGCTCCAAAATAGCCTTTTATGTAATTTACTTGTCAAAATTTTAATAAGTAAACTAATTGTCTAATGATTGACATATCATTTATGAAAAAGAGTGTCCGCCTATCGCATTATAAAATCTCGTTTGTGGAAGGTAGAATTAATCCTCTTAAATTATACCAAAATTTCAAAAAAAAAATCACAATATCATTCTTCGATAGATTTTTTAAACATCAAAATGATGTCATTCTAATATAAACCTCTAATAAAGGATCAGAATTTAATGAGTTGAAAAACTTCGCAATCACGCAATTATAATTGTTTGATTTATATTTGACGATCTTGATTTAAATTTGATTATTTTTAGCATCAAATGAAAATCAAACCGCAACTAACAAAATCATGACTTTGTAAAGATAGTTAAACAAAATATTGACTGCGCGTGAAGGCATTGATGACAACATATTCGATTTTTTAACAAGAGGGGTAAATGTGAACCTTTGTTATTTTTAAATAGACAAATGTTATTTCTTCATCCAATCACATTCTACACTTAAAGAAGATGGAAGTATAAGAGATAAAAAGAAAAAAATGATATGATATGTAGTGATAGAGAGATAGATGTTGGTGCATGAGGTGATAAAGATGAATAATGGAAATAAGAGAGAGAGAAGAGAGAATAATAAGAAACTTTCACCACTCTAAAACGGTTATAAATGCTACACACGCTACACGGCTACAGAATGTAAAAGAAGGATAATAGTAAATGTTCATACTACTCACTTGCTTAAATATAAGTGGGACTTAAGAGAAATACTAAAATACCATTTAACAAACTTTGTCTACAAGTTACTGAAAATGAATTAATTCTAACATCATCCCTTAATTCATATTCCGCTTAACCAAAACTACAAACATCAATTCGATCCCTTAAGCGGAGAAATTGATCAGTCTTGATCACCTTCGTCAGAACACCCAGCATCTGCTTATGGGTGTTATAGTGCACAACTTCTAGCACTCCATTCTAAACCTGACTTTCAGAAAGTGATACTTAGTCTCAATATGCTTGCTTCTCCTATGCAACACTGGATTCTTGACAAGATTGATTGCAGAATTATTATCGATCATCAACTTCAGAGGCTTGTTTACTTTGATCTTTAGATCCTGCAGTAAATTCAGAAGCCACACAACTTGACATGCAATTACAACACCTGCAATATATTCTGCTTCACAAGTTAACAAAGCAATAACTAGTTGCTTCTTGGAATACCAAGAAATAGGACTTCCCATAAACTTAAACAAGTATCCAGAAGTACTTCTCATGTCAACTTTGTCTTCACACCAATCAGAATCCGAGTAACTCAAAAGTTATGAGTCAGTTTCAACACCAGAAGGGAACAAAACTCCATACTTAAGAGTTTCCTTTATATACCTTAGAATCCTGACAACAACTTGGTAATGAGACAACTTCGGTTTACTCATAAACATACTCACCATTCCAACTGCATAGCCAATATCAAGTATGGTATTATACAAATACCTTAGAGAGCCTACCAACTACTTGAACTGTGTCGCATCTACATCATCACCATCAGAATCATAATCCAATTTTTGATTTGTATCAGCAAGTGTGACATCAATTTTATAATTCAACAACTCAAATCTCTTCAGAAGCTCAAGTTCTTCTTTCATGGACTTCAGCCAGAATTTTTGCTTGAGAGCTTCTTCCGTACTTACGGGTTCAGAGTCTACTAACATGGCACACTGAATAACTTCCCCTTCAGAGTCTACTTCAGTATCTTGCAGCATGTCAAACTCTGTAAACCTTCTCGGAATGTTTCTGATTCTTTGTGGCCTCTAAACTTTTTAAGAACCTTCTGATTCTAGAATAGTATCAGATGATGCAAACTTTCTCTGAGTGTTTTTTATTCTCTGAACTTGTTCAGAACCTTCTGATTATGGAACAATATCAAATGTTGGAACTCCAAAAGTACCGACTTCAGAAGCATGACCACCTTCAAAATCTGGAATATTCCCAGAATCTGGACTACCACCAGAATGTGAATCACCATCAGTATATGGATCACCAAAATTTGAATCACAATCAGAATCTAGATCATAATCACATTTTTCCTCAGAATCAAGAAGACTCTGACTCACCTTTAGATTCAGAATCAATATCTTCATAATTTAACTTTGCATCGGAGTTGGATTGAGACTTGCTCCAATCCCATAGTTTTGAATCTTCCATAATAATATCTCTGATGACTTCAACCTTATTATTGAATGTACAATAAAGTTTATAAGCACTTGTACTGTGATACCCCACCAGTAATATCACATTGCTTCTATCATCTAGCTTCTTTCTAGTAGCATATGGAACATGTTTATAACAGACATAACCAAATACTCTAAAATGACTCAAACTTTACTTATCTCCAGTCCACCTCTCAAAAGGAGCAATTTCCTTCAGCTTCTTGGTTGGACACTTGTTGAGCACATATGCCGCAGTGGCAACAACTTCTCCCCACAAAGTATTAGGAAGCTTCATCTCCTTCAGCATGCTCCTTTTCATATCAAGCAAAGTTCGGTTTTCCTTTCAGCAAGATCATTGTGTTGAGGAGTATATGGAGCAGTCACTTCATGCCTAATTCCATTCTCCTCACATAACTTCTTGAACTCTGTAGATTTATACTCACCTCCACCACCAATTCTGAGAATCTTTAGAGTCTGACCACTCTGTTTCTCAGCCTTGATTCTGAATTTCTTATATTCAACAAACACCTCTTGTTTGAACTTTATAATGGATACCCATGTCATCCTTGTGAACTCATCCACAAATGAAACAAAGTATTTATTCCCTCCTAGTGAAGGTTTTAGAAATGGTAGACACACATCACAATGCACTGCTCATGAAGCATATTTTGCTCTTGGAGATACTTCTGATGCAAATGGCAGTCTTGGTTGCTTCCCTCTCATGCACACATTGCATGACTTTTCGAGTTTCTTAATTGTAGGAATTACACATACCTGTTTCTTTGAATTCAGATGCCCTAAGCTTATGAAGTTCAAATGACCAAATCTTTTGTGCCACAACTCACTTTCCTTCATAACACTTATTACGCTAAGGCATTCAGAGTTTGCAGTTTTAACATTCACCTTGAATGTTCTATTCCTTCCATATTCTGACTCCATAGTCAACTTCTGATTATAGTCATGCAACTTCAAAAGATTGTCCTTCATGGTAACTGAGAATCCCTTTTCAATTAATTGACCTACACTAATCGGATTTGCCATTATTCAGAGTCACTCTAACATTCCTCATTCCTTCAGCATTCAGATGCTTATCATTAGCACATCTGATCTTGGTCCTCTTCCCAAAGTTAAAATCAACCAACCATTTCTTATTTCCAGTAAGATGGTTTGAACAACTAGTGTCCATATACCTCCAGTCTTCTAGAGACGTACTATCAGAGTCAGAAGCCATTAATAACACATGTTCATCATCAGTACTTCTGGCTATATTCGCTTCTTCTGGTTTCCTCTCCTCTTTGACCAACATTCTACAGCGAAGTGGCAAAACTTCTTACAACAGTAACACTTAACTTTTATCTTGTCATACTTCTCCTTTCCCTTCTAACTCCCAGAAGTTGAGGTTTCTGACTTCTGAGACCTACCATATCTTTTCTTGGCTTCTGACCAAGACTGCTTCTGCTCTTGCTTGACAAAAGAAGCTTTCAGAATCTGCTCTACCTCTCTCTCAGAGGTTCTTTCAGTCAGATGAAGCTCTTGTGCCTCTAGACTAATATGCAGCTCTTCTATTCTCATGGTGCTCAGATCCTTAGAATGTTCAATTGCTACAACAATGTAATCAAACTGAGGAGTAATAAATCTAAGTACCTTTTCAATGATACTTTCTTCAGAGAGAGTTTCTCCATACGACTTTATCTCATTTGTGATCAGAATTACTCTAGAGATGTAGTCAGGTACCTTCTCATTGTTCTTCATGTTGAGATTCTCATACTGCTTATATAGAGACTGAAGCTTCACCTTCTTCACTAATGCATCACCGCCATAGCACCACACCAATGTGTCCCACACAACTTTCACTGTCGTTGAATCAACGATTTTCTCAAACACGTTCACATCCACACACTGATGGATGTAGAACAATGCCTTCTGATCCTTCTTCCTTATATCATGTTGAGAATTTCTTTATGCATTCGTTGCATTTTCTGGAAGTGTAGCGTAACCTTTATTGACGAGATCAAGAACATCTTGATCTCCAAATAACACACACACATATGAATCATCCAATAATTCCAGTTCTTGCCATTGAACACTGGAAGCTTGGTACTCATATTACCATTTCCGTTCATCTTTAACCTTGTGCAATACACTCAGATCTCACCTAAACAAACTGTTTCCCAATCCTGCATAATCAAGATATGTGATTCTGTTACAATTCTGATCAGAAATTCAACACGAATTCTCCGAACAGAAATCAATCACACAACGCATCAGTGTTTCACTTGTGTTTCCTGTGGTGTTTCCCTATGGATCTGAACCGGAGCGCTAGATACCAATTGTTGGTGCACAAGGTGATAAAGAGGAATAATGAAAATAACAGAGAGAATAGTGAATAATAACAATTTCCACTATTCTAAAACAATTACAAATGCTACACGTACTACACTGCTCCAGACTGCAAAAGAAGGATAATGATAAATGTTCATACCACTAACTTGTTTAAATACAAGTGGGACTTAAGAAAAATACTAAAATACCCTTTAACAAATTTTGTCTATAAGTTACTAAAAATGAATTAATTTTAACAATAGAGAGAATAAAAAAGTTAAATAGGTGTTTATTTTTTAGAGGTGTACAAAAGTCATTACCATTTAAATATGATATGTATTTGTTAGTTTTGTAAGTGATGATTCGAATCATATTAATAGAACTATTGATAAAAAATCATTCTCATTCTATGATATCTAATCTAATTTAAGTCAATTTTAAAGATTATTTGAATCATATCTAATTTTTATAAAACATGAAACATAAATACGATAATTATTAGGAAGCATGACATCCATATAAGGTAATGAAGAAAAGCTCAAAATGTGTATGCTATTAAAAAACAATTATTACAAAATGAGATGGTTACATCGCACACACGCAGTCACACACGCATGCTCACACGCGCACACACATACACGCGCACACACACACACATCAATCTTATCGTGTTCGAAGAAGTAATCGGTAGTAATACTCTCTTCTTATGAGACCAAGTACATTGTCGCTTCGTTGTGTGCGTGCCAAGCCGTGTGGTCAATGAATCTATTAAAGGAGTTAGGCAACAATGAGGGTGATGCTGTAACGCTCATGGTTAATAAAGTTTTTCTGCTATAAATCTTCTAAGAATCCAATTCACTAATTCAAGTGATGTGACTGGTTACTGCGAGACTGTGACTAGTTACAAAGTGGTGTATTTTTTACTTTTATTGTTGGTATAACTGATTAAACATTCACAATAATCGGTTATCAATGTTATGTCTTTTAATTGTTGAAACAGTTGTGACCGATTACAAATTTTGCATGGTGGTAAATTCAATTTTTAACGTTGTTATTTGTATTCTAATCAATTGTATTTTGTATATATACCCAAAGAGTATCTCAATCAATGTTTAATCTTAATGTCAATTATCACCCTCAATTATCCATATTTAATCGCTCTATTTTTCATCAACCAAGCGTGTGATTTCAAATTCTAATAAATTTATCAAAAATAATAAAATCACAAAGTAACTTATTTCGTTGGTTAATAGTAGCAAGATGCACTTTCAAAAGTATATAAATATTAAAAACTGGGAACAATCGGAATCCAAAAACTAAATAAGGTAAATAAAACTAACATGATGACTGAAGCTTAAAGTGAATATGTAATATAGCTACTTTTGAATCTAGAGTATGAGAGTAAATTTGAATACATGGTTGATGAATTGAGATAAACATCGTATAAACAGAAAGTCATAAACCAAGGGCCCTACATATTAGGTGAAAAACCAACCCAAATTGTGTGAAACCTCCTATAAAGTAAATGAATGAATGAATATTAAAAAATTTCTTTGTACTTGTTTTGGAACTCATCATTTTGTGTTTTGTGTTTACTCTCTTTTCCATGCGTGTCGTGTGTATATAAGTTAAACTCACATGCTTAAGAAAAGCATCTCATGCATCCTCTCAACAAAAGAAGATGGAGCTTATAAAAATAATCACTTTTCTAAACCTTTTCTTCTCTTCTCTACAACCAACTTTTTCTTCTTTACAAACTCAATCACATACAACAATTCAGCATCAAGGTAAGCACTCCATCAAAACATCTGTTTGTCTGCCTATCTTTCTGTATGTTTGCATATATCAACATAACCTTTTAACATTTTGATATATTTCTTGCTGTAATTAATTTTCTCTACTCTAAATAAATATTATATAGGAATATTAAATGCACACCGGAAGCTTTATCTACCAATAATACTGCATAGAAAGCCAACATTCACCGAAAAGGTACGTAATACATAAATATGAAGTAGCTTCTTTAGTCATAATTATTTTTTTCATCATTTATGCTATACTTTATTTTTAACTATATGTTCCTATTTATAAGTAGGTTAAAGAATCTGATGAAGCTATAGATCTTGTATCACACAAGAAGGAAGATTCGCTTCCTACAGGTAATAATCAAACTATGAAATAAGTTACTATAAATAGTGATGAATGCATTGAATGCAAAATGTTTTGTTTGTGATGCTAGCTTTCGTTTATGTCATTTTTCATATCATAAAAGCTTATCAAGTATTAGGTATACTAAAACCAAACCTGCAGGCTCTCTTTACCTATCCTTGTTGGTGCACAAAATAAAGCTAGGTTTTTATCAAGCATGGGTAAACAAAAGTTTTTTTCTTTTTCTCAAACAAAGCTAAAACTTTATTTTAAAAATTAGAAACTCTTTCCCTCATACTTAGGGATGTCAAACGAGCATGGAAAATTTAGATTTGTCATACAAGATGTGGTGAGACGGACAAATATATTTGAAGGTGCGGACTAAAACATTGATTCACTCTTAAAAAGATAACGATAAAACGGACATGTATGAATGGCGTGATTTTGCCACCCCTACCTTTACTCATATACATATCAATAAACATTGATTTAGAGATAACATGTTTACGAAATTGTGGAACCTTACAGGGAAAGAAAAGAAGAAAAAGCAAAAGATGGCGGTAGGCAGGAAAGGAACAAGACAAGAGTGGATGGAGTCAGAAGATCCATCAGAATACTTTACTATGGATTACAACCGTGTTAAAAGACGCCGTCCAATACACAACAAGTAATTGTCGGTTGCTCCATAAACCTATAACAACTCTTTAAGGTTACAGTTTTGCTAAATCTGTGTAATATTACGATTTTTGTTTTTTTACTTAAAGGTGCTTTCATGTTTGGTGACAAAGAATTCTTTTATTTTTTTCCTTTGTAAAACAACTGGCGCCTTTGAAGTTGCCTTAATTTGTGGGTCTTGTCGTAAGAACAATTTTGATTAGAGTTTTGGTTTGACCATTTTTTGCACTCAACTGGAGGGAGTATTGATTTTGATATGTTTTATTGTTTTTGAATAAAACTGTTTTTATTTTTAAAATTGATTTTAGTTTTAAGTTGAAAATTTTACCTCTTGATTTAAGAATTGATTTAAATTTATGGTTCAACTTATTTTTAAATAAATGACTTCAAAATAAATTTTGTGGTTATAGAATTGACTCTTTTGCTCAAATTGCTATTTAATTCACTTGTTCATAGAATTATTTTATTTTATATTCAATTTTATAAAATCAACACAAAATTTTATTATATATTAAAAATATCTAACTATTGTGACGATGATCACTCCTTCTGTCCAGCTTTGATCTCCTCTTCTAATTTTGTTGTCGTGCCATCTGCCAACACAAAAGATTGTGCAAGCACTCACATGAAAACATTCTTCTAAGAGAATTGTTATTTTCAAATATAAAATAATGATAGGTCGGGTCACAAATCCATTTCCTCAAATAATTTATGAATGATTCGAATTTATTTACGAATATATATAATATAATCCATAACAATCGATATAGTTTTGATTCAGGTATCGATTTGAATTTTATTATTCGCAAATTCATTGACCCAACTTATTGATATGACTTTGTAATTTCTTATTATTTTTATTATTTTTAAAATATAAATATAAATTAATATCTTATAATAATCATAAGGTTTTTAATTTTTTTTATTCTTTATCGATAATACTTCTAGAACAATGAGTTTATATAATTCTAAAATTAAATATTATTTCTTATTTTCTTTTATAAATTTTTTAATTTTTTATAGTTTATGAAAATAACGTGTTTAGTTGAATTGTATACGATTATCAAATATTATATCATGTTGATGAAGTTTATTAAATATTATATGATGTGTTCCATTGAATTTGAGTATTATAAATATGTATGATTGTATTAAGTTGTGTTATATATTTTTCTAAACGAATAAAAAAACTCATAAAAAATATTTTTTATTTGAAAAATAATTCGCGAATTCAATCCAACTCATAAAAAAACTAGTCGGTTCTGATCGATTTTGACAATGAAATTGAACGGGCTGAATAATGGAATAGGTTTCAATCCAATCCAACTCGTGTAACCCCTATATAGCATATTAAATATATGTAATTATAAATCAAGAGTATATATATCATTATGTAGTTAACACAAGTAATTAAGTATGCATTCATAATCAAGGTTATGCGAGCTCACGACTTATGCGACATAATTAAGATTTATTATCAAACTAGCTCATACTAGACTCGCACTCCATTAAATTATATTTTTTCTTTCGTATCACAATGAGTGATTTAGTTAATCATTTCATACAGATTAAAAAAAATGAATAAATAAAAGAGAAAATGACATTTTTACAAAAATATTATTTATCAAATATTGATAATGATAAAAGTAATACTAATTAGAAGATATAATTAAAAGTATGTATTGAAAATTCAAATTTGATCATTTATTTTGAGAAATTTTTATTCTAAATGTGTCATTTATTATAGGACGGATGGAATAACTTATTATCAATAAATCATGAAATTTATGAAAATTTATGGACATTTTAATATCAACAAAGATCATTAAACATAACATTCATCATCAAGCATTATCAAATATTTTCTTTTCAATCATTTAATTAAGTATATACACTTAATTATTCATCACCCATTGATTATTAAGGGTGTGATTGATCTTGCTAAAAAAGAAAAGGAACTAGACTAGACAACTTATATATTACCATGTTTGAATTAGAAAATGGTTATCGAACTAAAAAAAAGCGTTAGCAAAGGACATACCTGACAAAAACAAGAATCTTGTAACTCACTAAATAATGTTACAACTTTTTTGTCATGTACTATATAGTATCTATCTATAATAAGTCAATTGTCTAAATTTAGTATTCTACCCTTTCTTTTCTAAAGTTTTACACTTTAAAAAGGACTATATAGTACATGACTTATTATAGATAGATACTATAATAAGTCAATTGTCTAAATCTATCTATAATAAGTAAACTCTAAATGTTTCAATTAAAACATTTTTATATTTTTCATTATATTACATGTGACATGTTCCTATTAGTTTAATCACACTATCTCTGATCCATTTCTTCTAACATGTCAAGTGTTCAATTCGATTTCCTTCACTTTTTCAGTTTTATTTTAAAATTTGTTTTTTTCCATCTTCTCTTTCCCTTTAATTTTTTTAAATAAAAATTAAAAGAAATTGAACCCTTTTTTAATGAATGAGTAGAAATATAAGAAAATTTTTAATTTTTAAAATAAAAAATTTAGTCTCAACAATAAAACATAATTATTTTATAATTATTAAAATATAATTCATAGATATTAAAAATAATTCATAATTAAAAAATTAACAAATTATTTTATAAAATTGTTTAAACGACTGACAAGTCATTATCAACACAATACATGTTTTATTTTTAATCAATTATTACTTTTATTTGAGAGACGAAATTCTTATTTTCAAATATCAAACTTTTTTATACAATAATTGTTAATTTTACGATTAAGTAACTCATTTCAAATTTATATATGTACCTAAATATATTTTATTAAATTAGATAGTACTCAATAGTGGTGTAGACAACTGACTTTTCATCTTATGTGTCACTACTAGAACAATCATATTTTATTTTAATCAACAATTATTTTTATTTGAGAGATAAAATCTTTATTTTCAAATGTCAAACTTTTATTTGTTTCTTTCTCCATCTCAGGTTTTTATTTTTAATTTTGTACGAATATTTAATAAGATTGAGTTTATATGATCATTTTCATTTTACAATTATGTAACTCGTTTCAAATTTATATATATAACTAAATACATTTTATATCGTATCAAATTGGATAATATTTCATAGTCATGCAGACAACTCCATCTCACGGGTTATTATCAATATAATACATGTTTTACTCTTAATCAACATTATTGAATTTATAGAATCATTGTTCATTTTACAATTAAGTAAGTTATTTCATTAACGTGTATATCTATATGAATTTTATACCGTATAAAATATATTTACGCATGCGGATGCATGGGTATCTTGCTAGTTCTATCTGGTATTTACACTTTTTCTATCAAATATATTAAAATAATACTCTCTCTCTTCTCTCTCCTCTCTCCTCTCTCTCGCTCTCTCTCTCTCTCTCTCTCTCTCTCTCTCTTCTCTCTCTCCTCTCTCTCTCTATTATATATCATATATATATATATATATATATATATAATATATATATATATATATATATATATATATATATTATATATATATATATATATATATATATATATATTATATATATATATATATGCATCGCAGAAATACCACTCAAACAACCGGAAACATTGCCCCAAAAGATTCAGGCTAGATCTCAAATCACCAAAAGCACCATCGACCGTAAGAATCAACCAAGATAAGCACCAAAAACCACGACCAACACCAACTCTAGAATCAAGACAAAATATTTGATTCGCTATTAGTTAAGGCAAGGGATATGATTTTGAAGCTAGTCAGAGAAACCACATGCTTTCACCTCTATTATACCTAAAAATCATTTACACACCAAAAAAATACTACTTTTCTCCACTTCTTTAACCGATGTTAAAGCATGGGAAAATACGATATCATTACAGACCATCCAAATAGACCATATAACAACATGGAAAATCATAGAAAAACCACCACTAAACTTAACCATACCTTATAAATAGATGAAAAACTCAAAAAGAAACGTAAGATATCTAAGGCTTTGTTTGGGAGTTTGTAGGAGAGGGGAAGAGAAGGCTTTCATAAATGACTTTTTTCTTAAAAACATAGTAAAATATTTGACATTTTCTGAAAAAAATGATTTTGTATATAATTATAAAATAGTGTTTATCATTACTATATTTTCAATTTTCAGAATACTATAACAACATAAAATATATTTGGAAAATTTATGTAAGCCTTCCAAAATTCTCCTTCAATACAAATTTTGAGTTTCCCCGAATTAGGGTTTTTTTGGTGTTATGAATAAAAAAAACCTTCCAAAACCCTCCCAACTAAAATCCTTCAATTATTTATACTCAATCCTTCTCTTTTTTTCAAGCCATCCTCTTCATTCCCTTCTAAACTCCCAAACAGACCCTTAGAGAACCATCTGACAACCCAACCACTAAAAGATCTTATACCAAACTATCGAAGCAAGATTACAAGTGACAAAAATATGGGAAAATCACTTGATCAAACCCTCATACAGGTGACAAGAGATACCGTCAGGATCAGTGATCACCTCTGTTAGGTTCTGTGTTTTGTGATTGACAGTATTTTGTTAAAACAAGTGAAATAGCAAGATGTTGGACACAATGTCTTGACATTCTTGTACAACATCATGGCGTACTGTTGTTTCAGTTTCTTGGAAGATTTGTTTTTCAGCATGTGTTTAATGAAGATTCTTTGATGATTTGATTCACGCATTCTGTGGTTCAAAATGCATATTTTAGAAGCTCAAAGATCGGTTCCAGCTGTGCAATGTTTCTTAAGAATGATTGTAAAAAAAATTAAGGAGACATTAGATCAGATTTGATTTGATTCTGCAGAAGATTGTGCAGAATGGATGTCAAAATATTTAAGGAAACATTTGATTTTATTCTGTAGAAGATTGTATATAATGGATGTAAAAACATTTAAGGAAACATTAGATTTGATTATGCAGAATGGATGTCAAAATATTTAAGGAGACATCAGATTTAATTTGATCAGATTTGATTTGTTTTGATCTGCTGGTTTTTTAGCCCGAAGCCCATGCTATTCTGGGGCTATTTAAAGGACAATTATAAACCTAAAAAAAACTAAGTTGCATATGTAATAGTCTCTGTTAGGGTTTAATTTGTTCATTGTTATTTGTAAGTCATTCTTGTATCACTTAGATGCTTGAATTGGACTGAGTTTTGAATTGTAATTGTGAACCACTCATAAGCTTTCAAGCAAGAGTGAATTATGTTTCATTGGAAGTGTGTCTTTTGTTTATCGTTAGAAGTTGTTATCACTGTTGTGTGATTGAATGGAAGTGAGAATGGTCTCATATTTAGGAGAGTCTTAGATAGAAATTCCAGGGGTAATGCATAGGTGAGAAGTTTATAAAATCAGAGGTTGTTTAGAACTTCAAACTAATACTATTATAGTGCATTTCCTTCCTGGCTTGGATTCCTCCAGATGTAGGTGACGTTACACCGAACTGGGTTAACAATTTACATGTGTTATTTAATTCCTGCTTTTTACTTTAACATTGTAATTGTTTCTGGTGTGACATGTTCTGATCTTGGTGTCGTGACATCGTATACGACATTTGTTATATATGTACCCGGATTTCAATTGGTATCAGAGCATGCACCCTGTTCTGTTTTGGGTGAGCTTCGGGGATATATTTTCTGGTACTATGTTCAAGGAAGAAGGATTTTTCAATAGACCACCTATTATGGATAGCACCAACTATGTTTATTGGAAGGTGCGTATGATGAATTTTCTAAGATCTATGGATAACAGAACCTGGAAAGCAGTTATCAAAGATTGGGAACATCCTGTGTTACAGGACAAAGATGGGAAGAACACAACTAAGTTGAAGCCTAAAGAGGACTGGTTAAAGGAAGAAGATGAACTTGCTCTTGACAACTCCAAAGCTTTGAATGCCTTGTTCAATGGAGTTAAAAATATATATTTAGGTTAATAAATACTTGTACTGTGGACAAAGATGCATGGGAAATCCTCAGAGCCACTCATGAAGGCACATCAAAAGTAAAAATGTCAAGACTTCAAATTCTCACCACCAAATTTGAGAGTCTCGGGATGAAAGATGATGAGTGTATTCATGATTTTCACATGAATATTCTTGATATTTCCAATTCATATAGTGCCTTGGGAGAGAAGATGTCAGAAGAGAAGCTGGTTAGAAAAATTCTCAGATCGTTTCCTAAGAAGTTTGACATGAAGATCACATTTATTGAAGAAGCCCAAGACATTTGCAACATGAAAGTGGATGAGCTTATTCAGTCACTTCAAACTTTTGAATTGGCTATCAGTGATATATCTAAAAAGAAGAACAAAAGCATAGTTTTTATCTCCAATATAGAGGATGAAGAGGATCAATGTGACTTGGAGACTGATGAAGGAATTTCTAATGCCAACTTATTTCTTAGGAGGAAATTCAATAAGGTGTCGAAGAAAATCGATAGGAAGTCAAGACCTGATGTCAAGAACATGTCATTCGACATCAGTAAGAACAATGATTCTCGTAGAAAATCAAGAACAAAAGAAAATGCCAATCAAGGAAAAGGTATTCAGTGTCATGAATGTGAGGGTATTGGTCACACTAGATCAAAATGTCCCACGTATCTCAAGAAACAAAAGAAGGGCTTGTCTGTTTCTTGGTCTGATGATTCTATAGGTGAAACTGATGATAAAACTGTTAAACATGTTACAACTTTCACTAGTAGATATGAATATGATGGAGATTCTTGTGATGAGGATGTCTCTTATGAAGAATTGATTACTTCCTACAAATAGCTTTGTGACTGAAGTGAAGAGGTGTGTAAGACAGGAGAAGAGCAAAAGAGAATCATAGCTTGACTATAGGCTGAAAAAGAGAAACTTTTATCTACTGTTACTGATCTTGAAAATGAGGTAACTCTATTGTCTTCTAAACTTGAAAACATGACCAAATCCATAAGAATGTTGAACAATGGGTCTGATATGCTAGATGAAATTATTTAATTTGGAAAAGGGGCTCAAAACTTAAAAGGTTTAGGTTTTAATTAACAATATCAAAATAAACAAGGAAAAACGCCTTTGACAAAATTTATTCCTCCAGAAAGGAAGTATGGTCCCCTGATGACCGACCAAATGTTACAACATCCTGCCAGACATCAAGAAACTCAAACTAAAGTCAAGTTTTTGACTTGGAAATGTCATTATTATGGTAAATATGGACATATAAAGCCTTTTTGCTATAAAGTGTATGGTTATCCAAAACATCCAACATATCGTAGGGCCAATCATGTAATGATTAAAACTAGAAAGGAGTGGAAACCTAAGGTTTTTGTCTCTAGTCTTATATCCCATACTTCTCTTACAGCTTCATCTAGACAAGACTGGTACTTTGACAGTGGTTGTTCAAGACACATGACAAGGATCAAGAAGTATTTGGTGGACATTAATTCTTATTCCTTTAGTTTTGTCACGTTTGGTGATAGAGCTAAAGGTGAAATCAAGGGTATAGGAAAGATAGGTTGCACTAGTCTTCCTAGACTAGATGATGTTTTGCTTGTTGTCATACCCCAAAATTTGCCCATCAATATTTCAAGACATTTTTCAAGGCATTCCGAATCATTTTTATGACACTGATCTCAAATGGACAAAAGCCCAGCTCGCGAACGGCCCGATCCAGAAAATGGCCCAAAACTGGCCTGTTCGCTACGCGTTCGCTACCAGCTCGCCTAGCGAACGTTCGCTACCAGCTCGCCTAGCGAAGCAAACGTTCGCTACCAGCTCGCCTAGCGAGGCTGACAGACAACAAAAAATTTCGGGCTTCGTTATGAGCCCATTAGGTCATGAAAAATGGCATTATAAATACCAGCACTTCAGTAACGAAAAGAGGACGGAAAAACAGAGGAAGACGGACGGAAACCCTGGCACGGAAACCCTGGAGGCTACTTTAGAGAGTTCCGAGTGAAGAAACCCTGAAGGCCGCTTCCCCGCCCCGAAGCTACCGCCGCCCAACTCAATCCGGCTCGCCAATTCAAGGTTGCAATTCGATTGCAAACAGGTTTGCATTACTATTATCGTGTTATTTTCTTAATTTGCATGTGATACCGCTTTATGTTCTTAACTTGCATGTGATAATATAATTGAATTCATAAACATATTTGAGGTTTTGCATGTGAATTTAAGTGTGCCTGGATATTGTGAATGCTGAACCATATAATTATGTGTTGGATGCCATAAGCCATGCCGCAGGTTGAAGTCATACGGTTCTGAAATTCAAAACCCGCAGCCGCTCGCTAGCACATCGCTAAGCGAGCACGCAGCGAGTGTTCGCTAGACCTTCGCTAGGCGAAGCAGAGGCGAACAAGGGCAGCCGCCAATATTTTGTTTGTTATGTCTTATGCGTATCTGGTCGATTCTATGTTAATTATACACTGTTTTCTTGCTGCTGTTTTTCTTTACGGTGTAATCCTCGATTGCACCCGGATTTGGTATGCTAACCCGTTTGTTGAATTTTGCAAAGGTTCATATGTCCCAGAAAAAAGATCGCCGTTTAGGTCTTCCACTTTATTTGTGGGATACCCTTGGGGAGACTCACCCTAAATTGCTTAATTAATTTTAATGTGTTAATTTTAATAATTAATTTAATAATTAATTTTAATGTATTAATTTTAATGTATTTTTAATGTATTGATTTTAATGTGGAGATTCATCATAATCACCTAATTAACTTTACAATATGGCCTTTAAATATGTGATCTTGGACCTCTCTTTTGCCTTACGATATTACGGTATTACGGTCATGTCCCGCGAATATGGGGATACACTTAGCAATGGCCCTTCGATTAAATCATCATAAAATAAATCATAGTCCCTCGGATGTTGCCTTTGAAAATACAATTTTGTCCCTCGATGACCCTTCGGTGTAGCCTACGGTTAAATGATGATCGTCCCTTCGAATGCTAAGGTATCCTTACAACTGTTGCCTTCAATGACCTATCGATGACCCTACGATGACCCTTTAACATCCAAAGGGTAAAATTACTTACTTCTCAATAGTAAGGACAGTTTTACCCTCATAAGGATAGGAAACGTTCATAACGACCTCAGGAAGGTATAACTCTCAATTACTGGATCATAACCTAAAACATTTTCCACCCCTCACACTTTACACTTTACAAATCCTAGAAAATCACCACTTGGTATACATTCATACTAGAATCATTACCGAGTTATATTTTTCTAAACCATTTTCAAAATCAAATGAGATAAATACTTTGTATACATTCATACGAGAATCATTACAAAGTTAAACTCTCTTTCAAACATTTTCTAAACAATTCACCAACACTTTTCAGACAAAAATATAAGTGATCCAGCAATTAAGAGCCCATGGATAACCATGGATACAAAGGGTGCTAACACCTTCCCTTTGTATAATGTACCTCCCGAACCCAAAATCTATTGAGGTCTTTCCTGTTCTTTTCCACCTTTCCTTATTGGATAAAAGAAAAGTCGGTGGCGACTCTTGCTATCCGCGACATTGCGATAAAAAGCAAAACACCCAAAAGTCAGTTCACCGTATGACAGAACTGGCGACTCTGCTGGGGATACTTTAAAAAGAGAGGTTACCTTAAAAACAAGATCACTTATTTAAAATTGTCTGATTTACTTTTAAGGGATTGCTTGGGTATTCTTGAGTGAAAGATCCTACACCCGGATCTAGTGTACCTTAGGTAAGTAGCAATAGATCATCGCGACTATCCGGCGTATACTGGAATGGTTAAAATGATGGCTACGGTTAATGTGACACTTTGGTTGTCCTGATGTTCCTCATGTTACTTGAGGAAAAATTTGGCTTCCGCGTGGTGTCATTAAAGCATTAACCAGACCTTTAGAACCCTAATTGACTCATCCTGGCCATTAGAAAGTAGTGAGATAACTGACTTCGGTTCCGACTGGGGTTGGTTGAGACTCGATACTACACTCTTTGAGATTGGACTTTAGGGAAGCTTTGGTCAACCACTTGGTGTTGCACTGAAGTGGACTTGATGGAAGGTCAATGATTGGAGATCCTTTTAGAACCCGGTTACTCTTCTAGGACAGGTTGAACCAACTAAACTTCAGTGGGGAGGGTACTTACCTATGGAACTCATGCAAGCCTTAAAACCTAGGAATGATGGTTGTGTGACTTGCTTGTGCTTGTTATTTATTTAACCTCATAACATCATAACATCATAACGTCATGACATCATAACATTGTACTAACCATTTCAAGGACTTAGGGATTTAACTTTGCTCTGTTTTGTATGAAAAAAAAAAACAAAAAAAAAACAAAAAAAAAAAACAAAAAAAAAAGTTTCCCTTTTCGGTAGTTTATGCAAAGTTAAATTCCAAAAGGCCTTGAAAACATTTCATGCATTGCATAGCATAACATAGCATAACAGGTACTCTAAAGGGATCAGTGTTCTCACGGTTTTCCTCCACACAGAAAAATGGACCTCGAACAAACTGTCAAGGATCTCCATGCTCAGAATGCTCAACTCCAGGAGATGATCTTGAACTTATCCAGGGGGCAGGAGGAACTGAAGGCTCTTTTGCTCGAGAAAAAGAAAGACCAGAAACCTGTGAGTTACATTAACCCGGGAAGAAGGCAGTTTACCAAGCTCAATATGACTTTAGCACAAGCACTGCAAAGTATGCTAAAGGTAAACTTAATCACTCTCCGAGATCCTCCTGCAAAATCCAACACTACTTCTCCTCGTTATAATCCCAATGCCAGGTGTGCATATCACTCCGATAGCCCCGGGCATGATACAAACGATTGTTGGTCGTTGAAGAATAAAATTCAGGATATGATCGACGCCGGAGAATTTGAATTTGATCCGCCTGAGACTCCTAATGTCATCACTGCTCCTCTGCCTAATCAGGACGAGACTGTCAATGCTGTGGAAGATACTGATAACGATTGCAACTTGGATAGCTGGATTTTCCCAACAATTGGTGACGGACTCGACAATTGGAAGGCTGAAGACACTATCCCGATTTCCTTTAGTCAGGAGTAATTGTTATTGCTATTTTGGTGTTTTAAAGCATTGTGTCTATACCCGGGGCACAATAGCTAATTTTTCAAGGGTTTTGTCATTTTCATAAGCATATTCATATTCAATAGATCAATGGACTTTTTGCATTCAAATATTGCGCTCTTTATCTTTCCTGTCATTTTTTAAACAAGCTATGTTTTCTTGCACACACGCACGTAACAGTTTTCCGATCCATATCCACTCTGGATCCTGTTGGTAATGACTCTGCTACTGTTCATTATGACTTTGAAAATCCGATCTACCAAGCCGAGGATGGAAGTGAGGAAGATTGTGAAGTCCCTGGAGAACTTGCCAGACTGGTACTACAAGAAGAAAAGACCATACAGCCGCAGGAGGAATCAATTGAAATTGCAAATCTGGGTACTGAAATAGACAAGAAAGAAGTCAGAGGTTTCTTGGGGGCACTCGAATTACATTGCCCGATTCATTCCACACTTGACTGCTACCTGCAAACCCATCTTCAAATTACTGAGAAAAAAATCAAGAGATGGTATGGAATGATGAATGCCAAGAAGCTTTTGACAAAATCAAGAAGTATCTCCAAGAACCTCCAATTCTAATGCTACCAGTTGAAGGAAGACCTCTAATCATGTATTTGGCCGTGTTAGAAAATTCAATAAGGTGGGTTGGGGCAACATGACGAGTCTGGTCGAAAAGAGCATGTCATACACTGCCTTAGCAAAAGGTACCGACTGTGAAACAAGATACTCACGGCTCGAGAAAGCTTGCTGCGCTTTGGCCTAGGCTGCTCGCCGACTAAGACAGTATATGTTGAATCATACCACTTTATTGATTTCTAAGATGGATTCTATCAAATATCTACTTGAGAAACCTGCTGTCTCCTGAGAGAGTTATCACTGATAATGGTACTAAATTGAACTCTACACGCAGTTCAAAATAAAGCACCATAACTCTTCTCCGTACCGGCCAAAGACGAACGGCGCCGTGGAGGCTGCTAACAATATCAAGAATATAACAGTAACATACAAAGACCGGCAGGAGATGTTACCTTTTGCTCTTCATGGTTACCGCACTTCGACAGGGGCAACCCCTTTCTCTTTAGTCTATGGAATGGAAGCCGTTTTACCAGTGGAAGTTCAGATTCCCTCTCTAAGAATTGCGAAAGATGCAGGCTTAGATGAGGATGAATGGATTCAAACTCGACTCGATCAGATAAATCTGATTGATAAAAAGAGACTTGCGGCTGTTTGTCATAGGCAGATATATCAGAAGCGCATGACCCAAGCATTTAACAAAAAGGTCAAGAGACAGGTGTACCAACTTGGCGCCTTGGTGGTCAAGTATCATTCTACCACAAGGTGATCCCAGGGGCAAATGAACTCCCACATACGAAGGGCCATTTGTAGTTAAGAAGGTATTCTCTGGTGGAGCCATGATACTTGCTACAATGGATGGCGAAGATTTCCCGCATCCTGTGAACGCGGACATAGTTAAAAAAATACTACGCATAAAAGAGACCCGCTAGGTCGACGTACCTAGGCAAAAGTAAGGGCATCCCGGCGAACCAAAAGGGTTCGGGCAAAAATTAGGGATAAATATATAAAGACGTATACCCGGCAAGTCGGAAACCTGAAAAGGAGGCTTGGGCAAAAAAGGGTATCCCGGTGGACTGAAAACCTGAAAAGGCGGTCCAGGCAAAAATTAGGGATTAAAGCGTATGACTATGTCCCGTTCTCTGTCAGCTTCAACCAAGTTCAAGGGACTGAACAAGCCAATCACTTCTATCCGACAGCAGGAGATGAGATGCTTGAAGACATAATGACAGTGGTGGAATTAGAATCGATAGGACTTTTTTCTGCATAGCTTTCTCTTTGTTTGCCTGACAATTTCCTCTTACTAGGATTTCTGTCTCCTTGTACTCAGATTGCCTATTTATTGGCCCTCTTTCAAAATCGATACAATTTCATTTCCAAAAAGATGCTTTTGTTTTACTTTCTCTGTTTTGCTTGCATAAACGTCCATTGATTTAATTTGAATTGATATGTGCATTTGAATATGATCAATGTTTATCAAAATACATGCATAAAATAACAATGGCAATTACTAAAGGACTTCAGGATCGAGGCAAAAGGTCTAACCAGGCTTTCCAATGGATCTGTTGCCAATTCTATTCCCCGGCTAAGCCAGTTATTCCCCAGAAGAAATGGGCATCGCTAGACTGGTCATCTCTTCTACCCCCAGCCAGGCTCTGTTGAATATCTCTGCCATCAGATAAAGGTCAAATACCCCCAGCTAAGAAAGGGTCATCAATACAAATATCTCCGACCAGAAGACTGAGATTTATTCCCCCAGTAGAGTCCCCTGGAAGAACATTTCAGACGCATAGTGCACTCATTACATCATTTCACATCACATACCTACATACAATTTTCATTCCGCATCATATACATTACATCATTTCATAACATAGCTCGCATTTATTCCAGACGCATAATTCACTCATTACATCATTTCACAGCACGCGCATGCATACGACATTTGCATCTCATGCATCATGACATGGCATGAAGCTAACTTTATTTTTCAGGTTAATTATCCTCTTGATACAATCAAAACAAAGGTCCATTCAGACGGACAGCTTTATCAATTACATTCAGAAGTCAACTACATCTTTCAGATACTCCATGTCAACATTCATTCTGACATCCTCCTAACGATGGCATTTATGAGCTCATCCCAGACATTTATTGCAAGTACAACATATACAGATATCATCAGATACAGCCTAACATACGGTTCATTCTGATTCAGCCCAACATATGATTCCTTCAACTATTTCAAGACGGTCTAATGTGCGACCCAATTAGACCTTCGTCTCCTCAGATGCTACCTAGTGTACGGTACATTTCTGAAGTGTAGTCTAGTGTACGACTACCCCTTTTTTATCATCAGATTCAGCCTAATGGACGGCTCATTCTGCTCAGATACGGTCTAATGTACGACCCAATTTGACCTTCGTCTCCTCAGATGCTACCTAGTGTACGGTACATTTCTGAAGTGTAGTCTAGTGTACGACTGCCCCCTTTTTATCATCAGATTCAGCCTAATGGACGGCTTAGTCTGCTCAGATACGGTCTAATGTACGACCCAATTTGACCTTCGTCTCCTCAGATGCTACCTAGTGTACGGTACATTTCTGAAGTGTAGTCTAGTGTACGACTACCCCCTTTTTATCATCAGATTCAGCCTAATGGACGGCTCAGTCTGCTCAGATACGGTCTAATGTACGACCCAATTTGACCTTCGTCTCCTCAGATGCTACCTAGTGTACGGTACATTTCTGAAGTGTAGTCTAGTGTACGACTACCCCTTTTATCATCAGATTCAGCCTAATGGACGACTCATCCTGCAACTCCAATACAGTCTATCATAAGACCCATTTGGATCTTCAACTACTCCCAACACGGTCTAATGTACGACCCAGTTGGACCTTCACTTCTCAGGTACTGCCTAGCATACGGTCCATCCTGATTCATCTCAACACATGACTCCTTCAACTCAGATACGATCTAGCGTACGATCCATTCTGACCTTCAACAACTCAGATACGATCTAGCGTACGATCCATTCTGACCTTCAACAACTCAGATACGATCTAGCGTACGATCCATTCTGACCTTCAACCACTCAAATACAGTCTAATGTACGACCAAGTTAGACCAGATGCTGCTCAGATACAGTCTAATGTACGACCAAGTTAGACCAGATGCGGCTCAAATACAGTCTAATGTACGACCCAGTTAGACCTTCAAGTCAGATTCTGCAAATACAGTCTAATGTACGACCAAGTTAGACCTTCATCTCCTCAGATGCTACCTTCGGACAGGTACATTTCTGAATAGTAGTCTAGTATACGGCTACTCCCTTGCTCAGATGCTACCTTCGGACAGGTACATTTCTGAATGGTAGTCTGGTATACGGCTACTTCCCTTGCTCAGGTGCTACCTTCGGATAGGTACATTCCTGAATGGTAGTCTGGTATACGGCTACTCCCCTTGCTCAGGTGCTACCTTCGGACAGGTACATTCCTGAATGGTAGTCTGGTATACGGCTACTCCCCTTGCTCAGGTGCTACCTTCGGACAGGTACATTCCTGAATGGTAGTCTGGTATACGGCTACTCCCCTTGCTCAGGTGCTACCTTCGGACAGGTATATTCCTGAATGGTAGTCTGGTATACGGCTACTCCCCTTGCTCAGGTGCTACCTTCGGACAGGTACATTCCTGAATGGTAGTCTGGTATACGGCTACTCCCCTTGCTCAGGTGCTACCTTCGGACAGGTACATTCCTGAATGGTAGTCTGGTATACGGCTACTCCCCTTGCTCAGGTGCTACCTTCGGACAGGTACATTCCTGAATGGTAGTCTGGTATACGGCTACTCCCCTTGCTCAGGTGCTACCTTCGGACATGTATATTCCTGAATGGTAGTCTGGTATACGGCTACTCCCCTTGCTCAGGTGCTACCTTCGGACAGGTACATTCCTGAATGGTAGTCTGGTATATGGCTACTCCCCTTGCTCAGGTGCTACCTTCGGACAGGTACATTCCTGAATGGTAGTCTGGTATACGGCTACTCCCCTTGCTCAGGTGCTACCTTCGGACAGGTACATTCCTGAATGGTAGTCTGGTATACGGCTACCCCCTTTACTCAGATGCTACCTTCGGACAGGTACATTTCTGAATGGTAGTCTGGTATACGACTACTCCCTCTTCAAGCAGATTCAGCCTAACGGACGGCTCATTCTGCAATTCAGAACCGATCTAGCGTACGATCCGTTCTGATCTTTCATCCCCATCAAAGTCATCCGCCTAACGAACAACTCACTCTGGTACTCAGATATGGTCCAGTATATGATCCATTCTGATCCCTTATCCCCAGCAGTATATAGCATACTCTGACTCCCCAGCAAAGTCAACAGCATGATGGATGATTCACTATACGGTCTAGCGTATGACCCGGTATGACATCCATGTCTTCAGACATCGTCTAACGTACGACACAATCAGAAGCTCGTCATCGAACTACCTGGATGGCATCTTTAAGCCCATCCCATCGAGACTAATGGACAAGCGCAAATTTTTGGGGCATTCTAGTGTTCAATAATCTTTCACCTCCAGACCGCGAACGGCACATACCATTCTACTCTCTCGGTTCAAGAATATTGAACAGGGGCAGCTGTCATACCCCAAAATTTGCCCATCAATATTTCAAGACATTTTTCAAGGCATTCCGAATCATTTTTATGACACTGATCTCAAATGGACAAAAGCCCAGCTCGCGAACGGCCCGATCCAGAAAATGGCCCAAAACTGGCCTGTTCGCTACGCGTTCGCTACCAGCTCGCCTAGCGAACGTTCGCTACCAGCTCGCCTAGCGAACGTTCTCTACCAGCTCGCCTAGCGAAGCAAACGTTCGCTACCAGCTCGCCTAGCGAGGCTGACAGACAACAAAAAATTTCGGGCTTCGTTCTGAGCCCATTAGGTCATGAAAAATGGCATTATAAATACCAGCACTTCAGTAACGAAAAGAGGACGGAAAAACAGAGGAAGACAGACGGAAACCCTGGCACGGAAACCCTGGAGGCTACTTTAGAGAGTTCCGAGTGAAGAAACCCTGAAGGCCGCTTCCCCGCCCCGAAGCTACCGCCGCCCAACTCAATCCGGCTCGCCAATTCAAGGTTGCAATTCGATTGCAAACAGGTTTGCATTACTATTATCGTGTTATTTTCTTAATTTGCATGTGATACCGCTTTATGTTCTTAACTTGCATGTGATAATATAATTGAATTCATAAACATATTTGAGGTTTTGCATGTGAATTTAAGTGTGCCTGGATATTGTGAATGCTGAACCATATAATTATGTGTTGGATGCCATAAGCCATGCCGCAGGTTGAAGTCATACGGTTCTGAAATTCAAAACCCGCAGCCGCTCGCTAGCACATCGCTAAGCGAGCACGCAGCGAGTGTTCGCTAGACCTTCGCTAGGCGAAGCAGAGGCGAACAAGGGCAGCCGCCAATATTTTGTTTGTTATGTCTTATGCGTATCTGGTCGATTCTATGTTAATTATACACTGTTTTCTTGCTGCTGTTTTCTTTTACGGTGTAATCCTCGATTGCACCCGGATTTGGTATGCTAACCCGTTTGTTGAATTTTGCAAAGGTTCATATGTCCCAGAAAAAAGATCGCCGTTTAGGTCTTCCACTTTATTTGTGGGATACCCTTGGGGAGACTCACCCTAAATTGCTTAATTAATTTTAATGTGTTAATTTTAATAATTAATTTTAATAATTAATTTTAATGTATTAATTTTAATGTATTATTTTTAATGTATTGATTTTAATGTGGAGATTCATCATAATCACCTAATTAACTTTACAATATGGCCTTTAAATATGTGATCTTGGACCTCTCTTTTGCCTTACGATATTACGGTATTACGGTCATGTCCCGCGAATATGGGGATACACTTAGCAATGGCCCTTCGATTAAATCATCATAAAATAAATCATAGTCCCTCGGATGTTGCCTTCGAAAATACAATTTTGTCCCTCGATGACCCTTCGGTGTAGCCTACGGTTAAATGATGATCGTCCCTTCGAATGCTAAGGTATCCTTACAACTGTTGCCTTCAATGACCTATCGATGACCCTACGATGACCCTTTAACATCCAAAGGGTAAAATTACTTACTTCTCAATAGTAAGGACAGTTTTACCCTCATAAGGATAGGAAACGTTCATAACGACCTCAGGAAGGTATAACTCTCAATTACTGGATCATAACCTAAAACATTTTCCACCCCTCACACTTTACACTTTACAAATCCTAGAAAATCACCACTTGGTATACATTCATACTAGAATCATTACCGAGTTATATTTTTCTAAACCATTTTCAAAATCAAATGAGATAAATACTTTGTATACATTCATACGAGAATCATTACAAAGTTAAACTCTCTTTCAAACATTTTCTAAACAATTCACCAACACTTTTCAGACAAAAATATAAGTGATCCAGCAATTAAGAGCCCATGGATAACCATGGATACAAAGGGTGCTAACACCTTCCCTTTGTATAATGTACCTCCCGAACCCAAAATCTATTGAGGTCTTTCCTGTTCTTTTCCACCTTTCCTTATTGGATAAAAGAAAAGTCGGTGGCGACTCTTGCTATCCGCGACATTGCGATAAAAAGCAAAACACCCAAAAGTCAGATCACCGTATGACACTTGTGAAAGGACTGATTGCAAATCTCATCAGCATTAGTCAGTTATGTGATCAAGGTTTAAACGTCAATTTCACCAAGTCAAAATGTTTGGTTACAAATGAGAAGAATGATGTTCTGATGAGAGGAATTAGGTCTAAAGACAATTGTTATTTATAGATACCACAAGAAACTACTTGTTCTTCCACATGCCTAATGTCCATGGAAGATGAAGTCGAGATATAGCACCAGAAGCTTGGTCATCTGAATCTCAAAGGGATATCTCTTGGTTACTCTGCAAATAATAGAGCTTACAGGGTATTTAACTCCAGAACCAAGGGCATGATGGAATCCATTAATGTTATGGTTAATGATTCAATTATTGTAAAAGGGACTAATGTTGATGAAGATGTTGGAACATCATCTCAGCAAACTGATGCTTCAGAAAATGTGGAAGACATTAAGTCCAACATTGAGCCAGCAAGGACTGAATCAGATAACCCTCAAGCCAACAAAGGTACCTCTATCAGAATTCAGAAAGATCGTCCAAAGGAACTCATTATTAGAAATCTTAGTGAAGGGATCACCACTAGATCCAAAGATATGATATCCAATGCTTGCTTTGTCTCAAAGTCTGAACCTAAAAATGTGAAGAAGGCCTTGACTGATGAATTTTGGATTAATGCTAATGAGAGAAAAAATAATTCTAGAGGATGCTTCTTTTTGGGAAATAATCATATATCTTGGTTTAGCAAGAAACAAAATTGTGTGTCCATGTCTACTGCTGAAGCTAAGTATATTGCAGCAGAAAGCAGTTGCTCTCAATTGATTTAGATGAAGCAAATGCTAAAAGAATATAATGTCAAGCAGGATGTCATGACATTATACTGTGAAAATCTGAGTGCAATTAATATATCCAAGAATCCAATTCAATATAGCAGGACAAATCATATTGATATTCGTCATCATTTTATTATGGATCTTGTTAAGGACAAAATTGTTACTCTTGAGCATGTGGCCACTGTGAAACAACTGGAAGATATATTTACTAAAGCTTTGGATGCAAGTCAGTTTGAGAAGTTAATGGGAGAATTAGGAATTTTCATGTTTCAAGAGTTGTAGCAATTACTGATGTGGAGGCGTGCAAACAATATTTTCTCTTCCATTCATTTAGTGGTGCATGAAACTCTAGTTGATAGTAAGAAAGATGACTATGATGATAAAATTATGTTTGTTGAGGGGGAGAAAAATATGTCCAAAGAAAAAGATGTTACGGTATGAAGAATGATAAATCTATTAATATTATAAATGTTGATGATCTAGCTTCTGATGATGAGCCTATTAGAAAGATATTGGCTCAAAGTATTGCTAAAAGATTAAGGAATAGAATAGGGAATGGTGTTGCATATGCAAGCAAGCCATCTAAGGCTCCCAAGAAAAGTGATGTTGTTGGACCTGCTAAAGGTTGGAGCAAGGTTATGGCTCATACTAAGAAAATGAATGAAGCACCTTCAAGTGACTCTGAGTATGGTGTCGAACAGAATGTCCAAGACATCATGCATCTAAAGAAAGCTGTTGGGAAAAATGTCCCTGCTAATGTGTTTAAAGTTCCCATTGACAACATCCCTTTTCACTCTATTGAGAATGTTGAAAAATGGAAGTTTGTGTACCAAAGGAGGTTGGCTTTGGAAAGAGAACTTGGAAAGGAAGCCCTTGAATTTAAGGAGGTAGTAAGTCTTATTGAGAATGCAAGATTAATGAAGGGTATTGATGGGTTTGGTAAGTGTTATGAAATGTTAGTAAAGAAGTTCATTGTGAACATTCCTATGGATTATGACAATAAGAAGAGTAAGAAGTACATAAAGGTGTGTGTGAGAGGTAGATGTGTGGAGTTTTCTCCTGAGGTGATTAACAAGTTGATCAGTGAATTTTAATGCACATTCTCCTATGTTTGTTCTTAAACATTTCTTTGATTTCCTTTGCTTACTTTTATGTTTTATAATGTTTTTATATTTTAGTTTATTTTTATTGTTATTTGACTTTCGTATTTAATTTTCAGCTTTAACAGTCTACACTAAAACGATCATAACTGGAGCTCAGGGTATCTGATTGACGCGTTCCAATAATCGCCGGAAAGATAAGAGAAAGAGATACAACTTTAGTGTTGAAGTCGAAGTCAGATTCGGAGCGCTTATTTTCCAGAATTTCGTTTGAAGCTGCAGCATTAGTTTTATTTTAGTTTTGGGTCCCTGGGTTATGTATTTGACCCAGTTGGGTTGTAAATGGATTGCCTTGGTTTTCCCCTAATACCTAGCAGCTGAAAACACTATTCATGTTTTTTACTATTCACAGATTATTTTTCTTACGCTTGAAAGAACCGTAATGGAGAACTAATCTATCCGGACGAATTTGTTGTATTCAGGTTCACTACTTTGAGATTGTTATAATTGCAATTAGAATTCTATTCCTTTCAATAATATTATATGATTGTTGTTTGCTTAATCCGATTTCCATGTAATATTGTTGGTTAAATTTGAATGATATATGTTCTTGACTTTTGATCGGAATTCAACTCTACTTAACCGTTAAATTTGCGATATCCATAACCGTATGCTTAATCCGACAATAAGAATATATACCTTACAGTGTCGATCATGCTTGTTGAATGATATTGTGTTTAAATAGGATAGAAGCCGTAGTTGTAGCAATCGATGATAAGTTGAACCTGACACAGTGAATCTGTTTGTTTTATAATCACCTATTTTATAACAGATTATTTCAATAATCACTTATTTAATAATCGTTTCTTTTTCCCTTAATCAATCCTGAATCCAACCCCCCCTAAATCGATTTACCTTTGGTTAGTAATAATCAAGAATCCTTGAGAGACGATTCGAGTCATTGTCGCTATACTACGTTTTCAAAATAACTCGGTCTTGATCCGCGCGCGACAGCGTATCAAATTGGCGCCGTTGCCGGGGATTCTTGTGATTATTAATCAATATTAGAGTCATGGGTTTAGTGTTCTTGCGTTTAGGCCATAGGTTCCTCGCGGTTTTGGCCAATTTGCATCTAGAGTCAAAAAATTCGGTTTTTGGAAAAATTGAGTCCGATCGAAAATATGTTCCGTCTATTAGGAGTAGAAAATTCACCCGATCTTTTGTCCCATACCACAAAGTAGTTACGAGTTTCCAGCCTCAAATCGCCAAAAAAACCTTTTTTTTTTCTATTTTTAATGAATTTTTTACTGTTTTGATAGAGTCGAAAAAATCCAAAAAAATTCTCAAAATTCTAATTTTAAGTCATTAGATTTATTTCGGTGTTATTTTAATTTTCTAAATTTATTTTAATAGTTTTCCTTCATTATGTTTGTTTTTTACTATTAGGGACATTGTTGGCATTTTCACAATTGTTGTTGCATTGCTGTACATTAGTCCTGGCTACTACGTCTTCTTGTTCTGAGCTTTTTGATTTCGATCCTGAGATAGAGAGAACTTTGCACACACGTCGTAGAGCAGGCCAGGCTAGCAATAGTTCACCACCCACAATTGAGTCTGATTCTGATTCTGATTACTTTCATAACTTGTTTGATTTAGATTCTGATTTTTTTTTTTGATATGGTTGACCAAAGAACTTTAAGGCAGTTAGTTGCCCCTGTTGTGAATTATAATGGCATGTGTATTGAATATCCTGAAGCTGACACTCCTTTTGAACTAAAATCTGGTTTGATACACTTGTTGCCAAAGTTTAATGGTCTTGCAGGTGAGGATCCATATAAACATCTCAAAGAATTCCAGGTTGTGTGCTCTACACCGTTGAGGCCTGAAGGAATAACTAAAGACCATATTAAACTTCGAGCTTTTCCTTTTTCATTGCAGGGTGCAACAAATGATTGGATATATTATCTTGAGCCAAATTCGATCACAAGCTGGAATGCTCTAAAAAGAATGTTCTTAGAGAGATACTTCCCTGCCTCCAGAGCAACCTCGATCAGAAAAGAGATTTGTGGTATTAGACAGGATAATGAGTCACTTGCTGAGTATTGGGAAAGATTCAAGAAATTAGTATCTAGTTGTCCTCAACACCAGATCACCGAACAATTGCTCATTCAGTACTTTTATGAAGGTTTGTTACTAATGGATATGAATATTCTTGATGCTGCTAGCGGTGGAGCACTCGTCGATAAAACTCCAGCCGCCGCCAAAGCTTTGATCGAAAATATGTCCCTTAACTCCCAACAATTTACAACCAGAAACAATTCTGTCCAAGCAAAGGGTGTGAACGAAATTCAGGTTTCCTCCAACAAAGCTTTAGAAACTAGAATTGACGAGCTCACCTCTTTAGTGAAACAGTTGGCAGTAGGTAAGACTCAAGCGGCAAACATGTGTGGTATTTGTACTTCTCCTGAGCATCCAACTGATACTTGTCCTATTTTGCATGATGAATCGGTCATTGAGTTGCCTCAAGCTTATGCAGCAAACCTTTATAATCAAGGCAACAATCAGAACAGGTACAACAACATTCCTGACCTATCCACCAATAAATACCACCCCAATTGGAGGAACCATCCCAACCTTCGATATGGGAACCAGCAGCCAACCCAACCAGCAACTACCCCCCAAGCTACCATTTCTACACCATCTAGACCTTCATTAGAGGACCTGGTCAAACAACTAGCTGTTAATAATCTTCAGTTTCAACAAGAGAATAGAATCTAGTATTCAAACCTTGCAGACACAGATTGGACAGCTTACCACCTCAATGAATGTCATGCAATCCCAAGGATCAAACCAACTTCCTGCCCAAGTAGTTGTGAATCCAAAAGGTCCTAATGCAAATGCTAGCGCAATTTCTTTGAGGTCCGGAAAGGTCACAGAACCAGCCCCCGAAAAAAATGAAAAAATTCTTGAGGTAACATCTGAACTTTCTTCACCTTCGTCACCTTCTTCTGTTGTGGTAGAAACTGAAAAGAATAAAAAAAGAATATGTACCACCAGTCCCCTTTCCACATAGAGTTCTGAAAAATAAAAGAATTGAGAAAGGAGACAAAGAGAGGGAGATCTTGGATGTTTTTAGAAAAGTTGCGGTAAACATTCCACTTCTTGATGTCATTAACCAGGTTCCTAAGTATGCAAAGTTTCTGAAAGATTTCTGTACAAACAAGAGGCGGATGAAAGGTGGTGAGAGAGTCAACTTGGGAAGAAATATTTCTTCTTTTATTCAGCCCAAGCCCCATTCTAAAAAAGTTACAGGCGAGAAAAATGTTTCAGCCATCTCTCAGGTCTTGCCACAAAAGTGCAAGGACCCGGGAACTTTTACTATTCCTTGTACCATCGAAGATAAGCAATTCGATAATTGCATGCTTGATTTGGGAGCGGGCATTAATGTTATGCCTACTGTCATACCCCAATTTTGTCCTACCTTCATTTTACTCTGCCTATTTATTTTTTTATTCATCTCCATATTCATCAGTATGACATGTTCATCTAGTCATATGTTTTCATCAATTTACAGAAAATCATATATTTGCATATATTTGACCTTTTTCTTTTTTTTTTGTATTTCGATTGCATCTCTTAAACTACATTATTTCATTATTGTAAGTAACCACTCTTTTTTTTCTCTCTCTTTCCTTGTTATTTTGATTTATCATTTCACTTTAAAATAATCATGTTATTGTATTAATAAATATATTGTATTTCGTTTTTAACAACCATTTTCTCATTTTAATAATAACCATTTATTTCATTTTTTTTCGTATAAAAAAAAACCATCTCATTTTTATAAATAACCCCACTTATCATCTTATGCCCATTTTTGATAAACCAATTATATTTATTTTATTTTGATTTTTATATAGGTTATTAGTTAATTCAATAAGAGGTATCAAATTAAATTTAAATTGAATTCGTCACCATTAGCTTGCACAAAAAATTATTAGCATAATAAGATCATATTAATCAAAATGCACATGTAGCATACAGTAGATTTTCTTTTCACTCCGTCAAATGACTAAGTTCATCACATGTAACAATAGATCTTTATTTTTACTGTAGCTAATAATTAAGCCCATTTCATAACAAATTACAAGTTTTCTCATTTACATTGATTAGATTACAAGTCCATGAGGCCTACACACATCATGATTTGTATCTTGCAATAACAGTAACATTGTGTTTAAAATAAAGTTCTACATCAGTAAAAGCAGGAAGAAAAATTCACAGTGCAGAAGAAGACAAGAAACACAAAAAATATCTGCATCAGCTACTCAATGAGTTCTTGATCACCCTCCTCAATCCCACTCACTTGCACAAAATCGGGGATCCTTCTAACAAATTGATTCCATTCTGATCCAAAATTTCCAGCTGGGTTCTCTTCCCTCATTGATCTATAAATAAGAGCTCACTCCATCACTGAAAGAGAGGAGAGCGTTGTTATTCTGCTGAAATTTACTCAACAAAACCCTCACCATAAACCGTCGCCGGTAACCACCGTCCATCGCCCTTCCTCTCTCACAACCACCACGAGCTCAACATTCGTTCTCTCTATCTCCGTCTCGCAGCCACATCTCTCTCACCATGCAAATCAACACCCCCACATGACCGTCAAATCCTCCTACCGCCAACGACCTCATAACCGCCGCTCAAACCTCCATTACCGACGAAACAACTCTTCTCCGGAAACCAACAATCCACCGTCCTTCAACCATAAACAATCTTCCGCCGTCCTTCACCGACCATACCAACAACCAAAAGTCACCGCCTTTGGAATAAACGGTTCCACCATGTTGTTTTCTCTTCAGATCTAAACCTCAACCATCCTTCGTGTAAAATCCACACCTCCGACTGTTCATCTTCTCCAACCTCGCGGTCCATCAACTCACCGCCATCACCGCCGACACACACCGCTCAACCGCGTTGTCCACCACCACCGGATTTTCAGATCGATGGAACCACTGAGAAATAAAGCCTCGAAGAAAAGTTAGAGGCGCTCCAGCAGTAGTTACGGTAATCAGCTCGGCGTCGGTAACCCTTTAATTTCGAGTTTATGCTTTAATTTGATTTTGAACTATTCCGATTTGATAGTGCATTGTGTATCGCTGATATCATTTTGTGTCGATGAACATTTCGCTGCTTGTCCTTAATTCACTTTGCCAAAATATAATGCTGATAAGTTTTGAGTTGCATTTGCTGTGAATATGGTGAGGATAAGTGTTGAGACTCAGGCCGTTTTAGTTGTATTGCTGTTGGGATGATGTAAATAGTTTGTTTTGTTGTTGCGTTTTCAAGCCAAATGATTGTTAAGTATTAATGGGTTGAAATTCAAATAAATTACATTTTCTTATTTGTTTGTAGGCGATTCATGTTATACTTACAGTAAATATTTTCATAGCGACTTGATAAGAGTTTTCAATGTTGTTACAATTACTTATATTTTCTGGACTCATTTGGAGAGTTTGTGTGAACAATAAATTAAGAGCAATGATACTGTTGCAACCTCGTTTGTCAAAGAATGCATAATGGAAGTTTGAAAAGTCAGCCTAATTTATTCTTCCATTAACAAAATTATGTAAATAATATCATTTATTATCCATTCTCTTATAGTATTATCATTTGGGCCATGTGAATGATTATAAGAGTAGCCCACTCGTTAGTTATTTTGTGTATTTTTGTGTCTTCACCAAATGTTGTTCTCGTTGCGTTTTAAACCAATTGGTATAGTGTAAATACAATAATGTGGTTACTATTTGGTTTTATTATGATTAAATCAGAATTAGGACTCATTTTCACGGATTCGACATTTCATGTCGATATACCGCCAAAGTCTCAATAAATCAAAGGAATATTTCACCGCGTTTTCATCTTTACATACGACGTTTCAAATTGTCGCAATGTATAAACCGGTTTGAGCACACCGATTCAATTTTAATAAATCAACATTGTCACTTATTCTCATTTGTTTTTTTTAAATAATAATTAATTGAACTTTTGTTTGATTAATTCATTTTTATTAATTAATCTTAATTAACTTAATTATTTGGGATAATTAAATAATTTTGATAATTAATTTTAATTAATTCAATAAACCCACTTAATCAAATTCGGATGAGTTAATAATTAAAGGATTTTCTTTTCCATCATCATTTCATAATCACTTTCAATTTTATTTCAACTCATCATCAACCCAAACCAATTTCAAAAAGCACCAACCACAATTCTCGATTCAAAGTCGAGCCCACTTTCAAATACCCTTGTAAGTCGATCGCTTTTAAGCATCGCCATCAACCTCACATAGCTTACTCTTGGGCTTCCTTACAATGAGACCTACTTGGCTATTGATTAATCGAGTAGATGAATAATACACTTCATTTCATTCATAAACACAAATTCAAATCATTTTTCCAAACCATTCAATTTCAAAAGAATTTTATCTTTTAAACATAAACATTGGGATGAAAAGGAGAATAGTAAGCTTCCGCTTCACTATCTCTCGACTATTCGAATAATTGGCGTACGCCATATTGCTCGGATTTTCGTCATTCATTTAAAACCCTAAAACTCCATAAAATTAAAATCACTCCCCCAATTAATTATAAATTCTAAAAGCTTTATTTTTAATAATTAATCTTTGAATGAAAAGGAGAATAGTGAGCATCCGCTTCATTATCTCTCGATTATTCGAATAATTGGCGTACGCCATATTGCTCGAATCTTCGTCATCAAATTAAAACCTACCAAAATTCAAATTATTTTCACAAATCCAATACGACATCTAAAGACATATCTTTTTACAATTTAAACTTCGGATGATAAAAGAGGGGAGGCGTACGCCTCACCCTCTCTCGATTATTTGAATAATTGGCGTACGCCATATTGCACAAATTATCGACTTCCGACTAAAACACGTTAAATAAACTTGGATAAAGGAATAAGGGGCGTACGCCTCATAATTCTTTGAATAAGCTAGTAGGGGGCGTACGCCTCACTACTGTGCATATTCAACATCCACAAACAAACTTTCAAAATAATTCGAACGAAAAGGGACTAGAAGGCGGACGCCTTATTATTTCTCGAAAGAATTGGACGATTGGTGAACACCACATTTCTCAATCTTTCGTCGTTCTTCAAAACATCTCAAAACAAATCAAACTAACTTCTCGCCCCCGCGTGATCGAAATCAAACCAATCAAACACCCAAACACATAAATTCAACTTGTCACCCCCGCGTGACCAAAACCTTTCTCTCAAAAAGAACACTGTCAATCCTTTCTAATGCGCATAACAAACCAGCGCTTAAGCCTCCGCCGAGAGTAGACAAGCCAGCGTTTAGCCTTTAGAACGCCGACCTACACAGTCGTTCAAACAAAACACACCAAAATCGTAGTACCCCGAACTACAAATGCTCTGACTTCCTTATTGCACCATAAGGATACGTAGGCACGAGATTGCGAGATCTTGGCGAGCACACTAATAAAAAACCTCCCCGTTCTCCTTTTGAGGTCTTCATCCATCTCTATTAAATATTTAATTACTCGAAGAAAGCAAATAACAGTCAACTAACATTCAAATAGCAAATTAGACTAAAAGGTTCCCGTTGAGTACAACGGATGTGAGGGGTGCTAATACCTTCCCCTTGCGTAATCGACTCCCGAACCCGAATATGGTTGTGACGACCATTATTCCATTTTTCAAAGGTTTTATCGATATTTTCCTATTCCTTAATTGGAATAAATAAAGTTCGGTGGCGACTCTGTTCGAACAACATTTTTCCGCGTCCTATCGCGAGGGATCGCATTATCATTTTTCGAGATGCGACACCTACTTCTATTTATAATAATCTTTGTCTTGGTCCTTTGCAACATACAGGTTTAGTCGTTCAGTTGGCGAACAGGAGCAATGCCTGCCCTGCTGGTATAGTGGAAGATGTCCTTGTTCAAGTTAACGATTTGATTTTTCATGCAGATTTTTACATCCTGGACATGGAAGGAGAAACTAAGTCAAGCAGGGCTCCCATCATTTTAGGCAGACCATTCATGAAAACAGCGAAGACAAAAATTGATGTTGATGATGGAACCATGTCCATGGAATTTGGTGACATTGTCGCAAAATTTAACATCTTCGATGCCATGAAACATCCCTTGGAGGAGTACTTTGTTTTTCATATTGAGTTGATATCTAATTTGGTTGATGAAACTTATTTTGAATTGTTTTCACTTGATTTTCCATCCTTACTTGGATTTGATGATGTTTACTCATGTGCTGATTGTACTAACACTAACATTTGTGTTGTATGTGCTGAGATTGATGTTGCCTTACAGGGTGACATGTTTCGTACATGTGAAGTTGTTATAAATGAAGTTGTTTATGCAGCTGATGCTCTCGACATCCCGGCTTCCCCAAACGCCCCATCCATCGAGTAACCCCCATCCTTAGAGCTGAAACAACTCCCGGATAATATGAAATACGCTTATTTGGAGAGTGATGAAAAACTCCCTGTTATTATTTCTTCTAACCTTGATTCCGATCAGGAAAATAAACTTTTGCAGGTTTTGAAGAAGCACAAGAAGGCAATTGGCTGGACATTAGCTGACATCCCATGTATTAGTCCTTCCATGTGTATGCACATGATTTTACTTGAGGACGGTGCTAAAACGGTAAGGCAGCCCCAAAGGAGGCTTAATCCTTTGATTCCTGATGTGGTAAAGAAAGAGGTAACCAAACTCTTGCAAGCAGGTATCATTTATCCTATCTCTGACAGTAAATGGGTAAGCCCAGTGCAGGTCGTACCTAAGAAATCTGGACTCACAGTGGTGAAAAATGAAAAGAATGTACTTGTTCCCACTAGAGTTCAGAATAGATGGAGAGTTTGTATTGATTACAGGAGGTTGAACCAAACTACCAGAAAGGGTCACTTTCCTTTGCCGTTCATTGACCAAATGCTTGAACGGCTAGCTGGTAAATCACATTATTATTTTCTTGATGGTTTTTCAAGTTACTTTCAGATTCATATTGCACCTGAAGATCAAGAAAAGACCACTTTCACGTGCCCATTCGGTATATTTGCTTACAGGAGGATGCCTTTTGGTCTTTGCAATGCTCCTGGCACTTTCCAACTGTAGCGGGGTATTCGTTACCATTAGAGATATTGACTAAATCCAAGGTAAACCATACATGTCGAGTCGCCACCGCACTTCTATTTATCCAAAGGAATGGTTAGAAAGCGAACAAAAACCTAAAAGTTTTATCGAATAAAAAACTAGTAAAAATGTCAGAGATCTGGGTAAGGGGGTTGGTTATGCAATGGGAAGGTTTTAAGCACCCAAAACATCCTAGGTACTCCTAGGGAGCCCTTTTCACACTTGTTGTAAGGTTGGTATTTTGTGAAAACTTGTTTGTGCAAACATGATTGAAGATATAAGAAGAGAATATACAAGTTATTTACATTTTGTGTTTGGATGGATAAACCCATTGCCTACGTACCATCTTAAAAAAAGATTAGGATAAGAACCTCGTAGTTCGGGGTAAAAATCTCAAAATGAGTTGGTGAATTGATTGGTCCAAAAGCCTTAAGGTCTTTTTTTATCCAAGGGAGAAAACTCAACCTAAAACCACAAATCCACCATGTGAGGATAGCTTCAACATGCTAGTGAGGGGTTAACCCTATAATAAACATGGAAGACTCATTGTCCATCACTAAGGATATAGGTGAGTATTACATCTATCTCAAGGATAACTCAAACCTAATAGCTAAAGGTTATGAAAAGTTTTGATTAAGAAAGTGGCCATTGAAACCACAAAAAGGTATTTAAATGAGTGGAATTTACCAATGAAAAGTATTTACAAAATATGGTCAAAGTTGACTTAAAAGTTCATTTCAAAATAAGTGTTATGAAAAGAAAGTTTGAAAATCAAAAGCATAAGGCTTAGGTTTCTAATGTTTGAAAAGACATGTTAGATGTTTGCACAAAAAGTTTTGGCTTGGGTTAGAGTGGAGGGAAGAAGAATGGCTAAAATCCTAATCATACAAGAGATGAGAGATAAGAAACAAGACCACAAATGGAGTTCCTCTCTTGAGATCATACTGATGATCCAAGTAGCTCGCATCCTTTGGAATATGCAAGCAAAATAATTGTAAGCTCAAGCAATCAATATAAGCAAACAAGCTCTTAGAAGATCCCCAATGGCTCTTGTATCTTGCACTTTGGATGAACATGGCAATGGTTCTTCAATTTGAGTTCTCATAGAATTCCCTAGCACAAAAGCACACACATCAAAGAGTTTTATGAAGCAAATCAAGAATGGTCAAGAGTGAGTTTAGAGGTTTGGTCCTTCTAATCCATCTTCAACATTAAGGTCCTTTTACTCCAATTTTCATAAGAAATATCCTAGAAACTAAGTCCATTTGTCCATTTCTTTGCATTTGGTCCACAACAATCAAAACGAAACACAAGCACAATAATATATACACAATTATATGCTCAAGTGAGCAAAAGGCAAATTGCATTAACATAAACATGTGCTCAAATGAGCAAAGGGGGAAAAGCAAATGAATAATATGTACAAGAATATTAAATTGCATAAATGTAAAGTGCAATAAGTAAATGTTCATAGTTAATGGTTAATGTTAGTAGATAGTGTGTCATAAGGAAAATTTAGCGCTATGTTAATTGGACTTATGTATAAGTCACAACTATCTGAGGCTGGTCAAGAATAATGTAGGCAACAACACAAGTTAGAGGTCTTGATTAGTGAATCAAACTCCAACAACTTGCCATGCCAAAAAGAAGATGAGAAATGATCTTGTATTGATTTAGGTCCTTTGCATGATTTAGGAAGCAATTTATCCTTAATGCAAAGCCATTCACTTGATCCATGATCAAGATGAATTAGATTTGGATCAAGGAAGATTAAACCTCCATGTATCAATGCTAACCACCAATCTTTAACTCATTGATCAAAAAGAAGAAAGAAGAAGAAGAAGAAGAAGAATGAAAAATTAAAGTGCATTAAATGAAATGGAATGTATTAATCAACAAGCATTGACCAAAGATAGAGAAGATCAAGGTCAAATAATAGAAAACAGAAGCAAAATGAGGATTATAAGTCAAGAAACAAATGAAATATTTTTGGCATTTTTTAACATTAAAATAAAACTTGAATTAAAATAATAAAGAAAGGTCAAACTTCAAACTCACTTCAAATCATCTTTGAAAAGTCCAAGTGAATTATCCCAAGTTCAACAAGGTCAAACAAAGTTTGACAAAAAATTTCAGCATTTTTAAAAGTCAGAAACTATTTTAAATCAATTAAAAATGCATAAAAATAACCTAATAGAACTAAAATCTCAAATAAATCTCAAATCAATTAATAAATTGATGAGAATATTTTTCATAGATCTATCATCATTCAAAGAGGTTGGAAAAATATTTTTGTATTTTTTGAATATAAAAAACTATTTTAAATGAATTAAAAATAACAAGAAAAGAGAAAATTATTAAAAAATATCAAATGATAAAATAAAAAATATTAAAAATCATTTTTAGAAAGTAGAAATTAAATGGAGAAGAATGAAATTGGTCCCATAATTTTTGGACCAATAATGAGAGAGATATGAATTTTAGAAATAAAATGGAATTAAAAGAAATAAAATAAAATAAAATCAGAAATTAGAAAATGTGGAAAAACACATAGCGTTGGATGATAGCTCATTAAATGAGCTAGCAGATCATGTGGACTACATGCGCGCATCCACCATGCGCTTCAGTCAAATGAATCACACGTAGCCAAATAAAAAGTCATAACATTGGGTGGATGAGATTAGATCTGGAAAAAGTAATGGATGGTCCTAATCTGATTTGGAGACCAGACGGTGGCCAGCGCCACCGTCTTCTCCGGCCATCTTTCGGCCAAACCAAAATTTGCAGAAATTAAAACATCAACCAAAATGCACGATCCAGGTACCATTCGAAAGCTGGGGTGATGTACATCACCCCTATGCCACTCAATTCCACTCTAGATCTCTAGATTGAGAGAAATCAGAGGTGGAAATTCTGTGGTGTTCAAGTGAACTTAATGATTTTCAAAAATTGAAAGCATAGCAATGTTGACTTTATGCAGAGGACTTTAGATCACACAAGAACAAAGCAAATAGAGCAATATACAAGCTGGTTCGAAGCAAATAACAGTTGAAGTAAACCTTTGAAATGCAAGGATTTGAGTCAAGATCTTTGGATTCTTTTGCAAACAGTTAGCACTATGGATCAAGAGGAGAAGGTTTGGGAACTTTGAGATCTAAAGATTGATCAATGAAATCAAAATTCAGATCTGAAAAATTTGAATAGAAAAGAGATAGTTCCTTTGGTGAGGGTTGAGTTTTGAGTTCAGCAGCAATTGGGGCGCCTTAAGGTTGAAGAAATGAGAAGCCAAGGCATTGTATTTATAGCTGAGCAAGGCTGAGTTGCATGATCAAATCGTGTGCATGGATGGAAAGGGCCTCCATGCACGGGCCTGTACAGGCGCATGAAGGGCCTAATTCCACTTTGAATTGCAAGCTTATGTCAAAGGGAATGAGAATGGACATGCAGATTGGACTGTATGAGCTCGTGCATGGCAATTGAAATGATTTTCACATAATGCACTATTTCATTGAAGCCTTCGAAAATGCCATGTCCAAAATTAAAATGCAACCTTATGAGTAATGGTTGGAAAGCTTATTGCATAAGGAACAAATGTTATGTTGATCAAAACTCCGTTTGGGCCTTGGAAATTAATGAAAATTGAACTTGAAGTGTAGGGTGCAAAACATGCATATGTGAAATTTTCAAAATAGGCCAAAGTTCAAGCCCTTCTGTCTCCATGATGCATGCTCCAAATTGCAAAATCTTCAACATGAACGTTGTAGATATTTTCAAGGAAATCAATTTGGGCTTAAAGTTTGCATCATTTGGATTTTTGATGAAGAAGTTATGGGCACTTGAAGTTGGACCTTTTCACATTTCAATGCATTTGGTCCAAAGTGACCTATAATGTTTTGCATTATCACATGTATTTCCTTTGAGATTTTGCAATTTTTCTCAACATAACATTTGAATTAGACATCTTAAGCTTTCCAATTCACTTGATCCCACCTCAAAATCATGAAAAATGAAGGAGTTGTGTCCTTGGGAAGTTGACCCAAAATTAGGGTTTCAGTCAAAATGACCTATAATGTTTTGGAATGGATGATGACTTTCCAAGCTTCAAATCAATTTTTGATGAACATGAAAGTTGTTCATATGGTCCTTAAGAACATTGTTGCTTTTTTGGTCATCTCCATTTGACCAACACATAAAAAGTTAGGTCTTAGGGTATTTCAAAATAGTCAGATAAATTGACTGATCAACTTCTCAAGTCCAAAACTCATATCTTGATGAATTGATGATTGAGGACACTCAAATAAGTTCAAATATGCATGAAATGATGAATTAAAGAACTTACCTTGATTGTATTTGACCATGGGTTGAGGTTGCTTCATGAACAAGGCATAGTTGATGAACAGATGAATTAGGGTTTCCTTGGGAAACAAGCCTCAAACCCTTTGATTTTCTTTGATCAAAATGATGAATTGAGATACTTGGAAGGCATATTTGATGGATGAGAGCTTTGGGAACCATTGCCATGTTTACCTTTATCTCCTCTTGGCCATATCAATGCACTTAGGACCTCTTAGAAGCCTTTAGACCTTGTGACTGCTCAAGCTACAAACAAAAGGTGTTAGTGAAATATTTTTATGGTTTTGGTTAGTGAATAAAATGAGAAAAGCAATGATATACAATTCAAGTATGCTTGGTGATCTCAAACCAACTCACAAGAGGTCCCACCCAAAGGTTAGGAGCCAAGGTGCTTATGATCCTTGAGGCAATGCAAATGTAATGTTATGATGCCATGAGAGATCTTAGGGTCAAAATTAGGGTCTTACAGATTCCCCTATTTAAGGTCATTCTAGCCGGAGAAGTGAAGGTTAAAATCTTCGTCTCGACGAGGTAGAATGGGCTTAAATAATAACAAAGAGACGAATTTTGGTCCCTAAGAGACCTCATGATGCAAATGTATGTATGCAAAAAGGAAATACTCTGTGGAGATATGTGTCCACAAAGGAGAAAAGAAATCCGGAGAAACTGACAATCCATATGAGTAATACACTCAATGGGACAGAGACTCTGGAGACTCTAACGGGGATAAGACAAGGAAAAATGCGTGAGCAGGTCACGACTTAGAACTTGTTGAGAGATACGAGCCAAATTCCATGAGAATAAATCAATGGAAGGACTCGAGCTGACTCAAAGGTGCATGTATCAGGGAATATGCCAATACAGCAAAGTTATCCATAAAGGATACTTCGGATGAAAATCCGGTCTCAGATGGGGAAAATCCACTAAGGGACCTCGCTGGGGGAATGTCCAAACATGATTCATCTGAGGAAACAACAAGATGAGGTATTACCGGTCACTAGGTAATAAGCTCAAGGAGACATGTGATCGCAACACCAGTATAAGGGTGAGAGAACATCACACTCAGGGAGAATGAATATCTAAGACCGGTATAAGGGTGAGAGATATCAATTATCCAAAATCATCTGAGGAAAACCTAAAAAGGTATATTTCAACTCAGGAAATCTGACTCCACAGGGGACAAAAGTCATAATAGGGAGCAGAGAGGAAGGAACACCAGGGATACCGGTTACTGGGCATATAATAGGTGACCGACCAAGCGTGAATTGGGGAATATTTCCAAGACACTCATCATCCGAAAGGAGGGCTGAAAAGCAAACTCAACTACAGGATGGACATTCAAGTCCGCAAAAAGGGGATACGAATCTTACTCGACTGGGGAAGAGCAAAAGACTTCGACCAAAGAGTGCATGAGATATATTATCTATTACCGTCAGAACGTAGATAACATACTCGCATGGAAGATTATCCACAACCGGTTACTGGGTTAATAAAGGATAAATCGACCGAAAGAAAAGGCATCGGGATACCAAATACTAGGTATAAAGATGATGACCAATCAAATGGAGAGACTATCATTACCAATAAAAGGTAAATGACAGATGACCCGCTGGGGATGCATTGACAAAGACAATGATCCGGGAGATATACTCAAAAGGTGAAGGAATATCAATACCGAATGTTGGATAAAGATAACCGTCAGAGAGGGGATTACATCTACCACTATCAGGTAGAAACCCACGGAAGAGTAACCGTCATCGGTTAGGATGAACAAAAACAAGGTTAACTCTGCAAGGGGATAAAATAGGGTTTACAACTATCGGTATAAGGTAGAAAACCACAGACTCCGCCCGGGAAAAGATGGACAATTGCTGGTTACTGAGTAATCATTCCTCTAAACTACGGGGAAGTGCAAGGATAATCACAAGAGGCCAACTCTAGGAACAAACTAGAGAGGCACGATGAAACAAGACTCATCCCTATGAGGATATAACTCAAGGGGAACTCCATCCCAATACATGTGTTGGGAGGAAACAGAAACAACCATCATCCACGAGGACATAACTCAGTGGGGAATATGGAAGGAAGGATAAACACTTTCTACTTATGGGGCTGACTCTACATGGGGAGATCAGACACAAACATCTGCTTGGTGAAATATATATCACCGACTAGTAGGGGATAACAATCAAAGGTATTTATGGCAAATAATGTAACATGAATATTTGAATGTCAAAATTACATGCAGACATATATGCGTGGTTTATGTATGATGAATGCTGACAAAACAGACATATATAACACAAACAGATCCAACGATCGATGATTCAAACATCTGGTATTACATCTCGAGAGAGAAAGCCAGACCCACTGGAGAACATCCAATCTGATGGGGGCAAGAGATACCAGGAAATAAAGATCTCTACAAGGGAATGAGCATCAGTCACTCCAAGCTGGAGACAGGGGCCACTCATGGATAAAATCCGCCGCGGAAGCAACTCTACTTGGGGGAATTATCAGAGGAGATAATGGAACTCTTGTGGGGAACAACCACCAAACATCGTATTGTAACACCCCAAAATTTGCCCTCCTCATTCATGCATTCATTTAGCATTTCATATTGCATTTCATCATGGCAATCAGAATTAGATCCGAAAAAAAAAAAAAAAAACGATTTTTTTTTTTTTTTTTTAAAAAATAAAAATAAAAATAAAAATAAAAAAAAAATAATAATAATAAAAAAAATAAAATATAATAAATTTTTTGGACTTGGGTCTCTCTCATTTGAGCCCACAAAACCATGAAATTCAGTCTATAAATACCAAGGCTTCACTTGAGCAAAAGGAAGAGAAGCAAAATACTCTGAGTTTTCCTTGAAACAAAACCTGGAGAGAAACCTGACAGAGAACTCAGAGTAACCCCCAGGCAGCTCTGAAAAATTCAATCTGACTCACACACTTTCATTGCCTTGCAAACTCAGCCGTGCCATTTGATTTCAACCGGTCTCTCCCATCAGGTTTGCCTTATTCCCATGATTTTATGCTCTTAATTTGGATCATCTGAATGTATGAGGTATGATGGATGAATTTCATTATGTTTTTGCCCACGGGTTTAATTATGCATGAATGGGTGAAACCTATGCCTTGAATGTTTAATCACATGATTTCTGAAATGTATGCCACAGGGTTTGAGGTTTCTGAAACCATACTGTTATTCATGAAAAAAATGCTTATCGTGTTTCACTAACCCTTCTCTCCAGGAAGTGCAACCTGACAGATGTTCAAGCGGATCCATCAATTCTGATTGACATGCCTTTGCATTGCATAACATCATCTGCATATTTGCATCCAACATCTCATGCTTATTCATTTGCAGGGTATTCCCTTTCAAAACGGGGGTGTCTTAAAACTGAACAAGCAGTGCATCGCATACCATGCATATTAACCCTTGTCTGTTTTGCAGGTGTCACCGCAGTGTCTAATGTTTGTTCCCTGTATCAGGCAGTTATTGGTCCCAAGCGAGTTCACAGATACCCGACAAAGGAAAACCGTCCACGACTAGCGATGGACCAAGTACAGAAAGAGTTGGCTGATATGCGTGAAAGGATGGATCAGTTCATGACATTGATGACTGGTATGGCAGCAGGTCAAGAAAAGCTGAGGGAATTGGTTGGGCAACCGAGGCCTGAGGTGGAGATACTAAATGCTGAGGGAAACCCTGGTAACCCTGGGAACGCTGATAACCCTGTGAACACTGGTAACGCGGGTAACGCAAATGCTGATGGAAACCCGGGTAATGTTGGCAACACAGGGAATGTTGGAAATGGTATTGGCGGAAGGTACAATGTGAATCAAGGAATTCGGATTAACGGGCACCCCGTTACTGAAGATTATCAGTATGATCAATTTTCTTTGCACGACGAGGCCCTGGAGACCACTCGCCGTATGGATGAGCTTGCTGAGAAGCTCAAATCTTTGGAGTCTCAAAATTCCTTAGGCTTTGATGTCACAAATCTTGGTCTGGTTCAGGGAGTAAGGATTCCTCACAAGTTCAAACCCCCTACTTTTGAGAAATACAACGGGGCTTCTTGCCCACGCACTCATCTCCAATCTTATTTGGGAAGGTTGGGAGCTCACACGGAAGATGAAAAGCTGTGGATGTACTATTTTGAAGACAGTCTAACTGGAGCTTCTCGTGAATGGTACTCTCATTTGTCTCGTACTACCATCAAGAGCTGGAAAGACTTGGCAGAGGCTTTTTGTCAAGCAATATCAATACAACTTGGACATGGCTCCAAATCGGACCTTGTTGCAAGGTATGTCCCAGACTGCCAAGGAGACCTTTAGAGAATATGCTCAGCGTTGGAGACAGATTGTTGCGTCCGTCCAACCCCCTATGTCTGAAAGGGAGATGGCGGACATGTTCATGAACACTCTTCAAGGCAATTATATTGAGAGATTGGCTGCTTGCCCGTCAATCAGCTTTGCAGAGATAATAATTGCTGGAGAAAGAATCGAGAGTCTGTTGAAGATGGGCCGAATTCAAGACAATAATGTTTCCAACCCATCAGGTCCCAAGAGACCGTTTGCTGGTAACGGTCAGTGAAGAAAAGAAGGCGAGGCAAGCGTTGTGTATGCTGGCAGAGGCAGGGGTAGAGGACGCCCTAATTATTATCAAGATCAAGTGGCCGCAGTCACTATTCCAACACCTGTTCCTCAACCGCAATATCATCCGCAACAACAACCCAGGTACAACAATCAACAACAAGGAGGTAATCCGGGTCAGCAGAGACACTATCAACAACGTCCAAGGCAGATGGACCGGGTCATCGAGCCAATCCCAATGCTTTTTCAGTATTACTTCCCAAGCTGATTGACATGAATCTGGTTATGTTGAGAACTCTGGCCCCACCAATCGATCCCAATAATTTGCCTAGAGGTTATGATGTCAACGCCAGATGTGCTTTTCACTCCAACGCACCTGGCCATACTACAGATAATTGCAAGGCTCTCCAGTTAAAGGTACAAGATTTGAGAGATGCCCAGGCTATCAATTTTGCTCCGGTGCCTAATGTTATCCAGAACCTGATGCCGGCTCACGGCGGGCAGAGGATTAATGCTGTTGATAGTGGGGAAACTTTGAATTTGGTTTCTGATGTGACTAAGGTGAAGACTTCGCTATCGGTGGTTAAAGACCAACTTCTGAAAGGAGATATTTTCCCGGGCTGTGGGGAAGAATGCAGAAATTGTCAAGCTGCCGAAAACGGATGTGACAGTTTGAGAAGGGGTATTCAGCAACTGATAGATGAAGGTTGTCTTCAGTTCGATCAGGCCCGTCCAGTGAAGAATGATGTATCGACGGTGACGTTTTATTTCACTCCTGAAGAAATATATGTTCCCGAGAGACTCGCTCCGACAACAATATATTTCCCAGAAAGTACAGAACCAGCAGCGGTGAACATCGAAAGTTCAGCACCAGTCGCAATTTACTCTGACAGCCCTCAACCGACTTTGGTTGGTCCAATCACCATCACGGTACCAGGACCTGTTCCGTATGAGAAAGACAGTGCTATCCCGTGGCACTATGGGGCTGATATCTACTGCCAGGGGCAGAAAGTTTACGAAGAAGACATTGACATTGGTAGCTCCGCTGTAGACAATGTTGGAGGGGTTGGTGGCTTCACTCGCAGTGGACGCCTATTTGCACCATCAACATTACGCGCGAATACTGAAGCCGAGGCAGCTGCCAAGGCTAAAGGGAAACATGTATCCACCGAAGAGGTTACTACTGAGGAAGATCCTCCTAAGACCGCATTCGAGAAGGAAGTGGATGAGTTTATGAGGATTATCAAGAAAAGTGACTACAAGGTAGTCGACCAGCTAAATCAGACACCCTCAAAGATCTCCATTCTCTCACTATTGCTGTGCTCTGAGGCGCACAGAGCAACCTTGTTGAAAGTACTGAATATGGCCTATGTTCCACCGGAGATAACTGTTAACCAGCTGGAGTCGGTAGTTTCCAATGTAAACGCTAGCCGGGGGCTAGGTTTCACCGATAATGACCTGACATCTGAGGGCAGGAATCACAACAAAGCCTTGCATATCACAATGGAGTGCAAAGGGGTGATGCTTTCCCATGTTTTGGTTGATACAGGCTCTTCTCTGAATGTTCTTCCAAAGAAAGCCTTAATGAAGTTGGATTGCGATGACACCATCCTGAGGCCAAGTAACTTAGTTGTGAGGGCTTTTGATGGCTCTAAGAGAGCTGTTTTTGGCGGAGTTGAGTTGCCAGTTAAGATTGGACCGCAGGTGTTCAAGAGCACCTTTTATGTGATGGATATCCAGCCTGCCTACAGCTGTCTGCTAGGTCGGCCTTGGATTCATGCTGGCGACGCTGTTACTTCTACCCTCCACCAGAAGCTCAAATATGAACTAGAAGGTCAGATCGTCACTGTATGTGGTGAAGAGGATATTTTTGTTAGCCACCTGTCTACATTTAAGTATGTAGAGATGGACGGCGAGATGCACGAGATGCTGTGTCAGGGCTTCGAAGCCATAAACATCAATGAGGTCGCGCCCGAAGCTGTCTTTTCACCTGAGTTTGAGAAGGTCGGGACTTCTATCTCTTCATACAAGCAAGCTGTCGAAGTGGTTAAAGTTGGTAATGCCCAAGGCTGGGGCAAATTTGTGGAGCCAGTCATCAAAGAAGACAAGTTTGGATTGGGGTATGCTCCGGGATCTCAGAAGAATGAAACCGGTACTCTCTCCAGCGGGGTTTGGTTTTCCCCCACATCGTCAATGCTGCAGATGAAGACAAGGCTGACAGCGACTGTGACTTAGATAGCTGGATTTGCCCGTGTGTCCCGGGAGAAAAGCTCGACAATTGGTCGTCTGAAAAAACCGTTCGGGTTACTCTGCTGAAAGAGTGATTTTTATTATTTTCCTTTATTACATGCATAATAAAGTCTTACACTTTGCCCATGGTGTAACGGCTCATTTGTAGGGCCATCCATTTAGTTACGTTTCGCAATTATTTTTATCATCAATAAAGGACGGCTTTTGCAAACAATTTTGTGTTCCCTTTCTTTCAGTTTTTTTTTACTTTTTACAAAAAAAAATGGCAATGTTTCTTTTTTCGTTTTTCCTTTCTTTAAAAAAAAAATCTCTCATTCTAAGGTAAAGCATGATCCTCCATCATGCAGAGCCGACCACTCGGATCTCACTGCTAACGACACTGCTATGGCCAAGTATGACTTCGACAATCCTATCTATCAAGCCGAAGAAGGGGCTGAGGAAGATTGTGAATTGCCTGAAGGGTTAGCCAGATTGTTGAAACAGGAGGACCGAGCTATTACACCTTATCAGGAGGTGGTTGAGACCATCAACGTTGGTACCGCAGACGACAAGAAAGTGATCAAGATCGGGGCCAGTCTACAGGCCGAGAGGAAAGACCGTTGATCATGTATTTGACTGTGTTAGAAAGGTCAATGGGTTGTGTGCTCGGTCAGCATGACGAGTCAGGTCGAAAAGAGCATGCAATATACTACCTTAGCAAAAGTTTACCGACTGTGAACAAAGATACTCATTGCTCGAGAAAACTTGTCGCGCTTTGGCATGGGCTGCTCGCCGACTAAGACAGTATATGTTGACTCACACGACTCTATTGATATCAAAAATGGATCCAGTCAAGTATATTTTTGAAAAGCCATCACTTACCGGAAAGGTTACTAGGTGACAAATGATACTGACAGAGTATGACATCCAATACACTTCACAAAAAGCTATCAAGGGAAGTGTCTTGTCAGACTATCTTGCAAAGCAACCGATTGATGATTACCAACCTATGAGGTTTGACTTTCCTGATGAGGACATCATGTTTCTCAAATCGAAAGATTGAGAGGAACCACTCCCGGAGGAGGGGCCTGACCCTAAATCCAAATGGGTTATGATGTTTGATGGGGCGGTCCACGTCAATGGTCGCGGAGTTGGTGTAGTGTTGATCACACCGAAAGGGGGTTCATATGCCATTTGGTGCCAGAATAACTTTTCCCTGCACCAACAATGAAGCCGAATACGAAGCTTGTATCCTAAGACTTGAGGAAGTCGTCAATATACAGATTAAAACCCTGGATGTATATGGGGATTCAGCTTTGGTCATCAATCAAACCAACGGGAAATGGTATACACCTCAGCCTCATCTGGTTCCTTACAGAGACTACACGAGAAGATTGTTAACTTTCTTTTGAAGAAAACCAATTTGCTGATGCTTTGTTTACCTTGTCTTCGATGATTAAGGTGCTATGATGGAACTACGTACCCAGAATTGACGTATCTCGGTCAGAGACGAATGAAGAAAGCATTTGGTCAGAAAGTGCGCCCTCGGGGGTATCAAGTCGGTGAATTGGTACTCAAAATATTTCTTCCAACACAGATCACAGGGGCAAATGGACACCGAACTATGAGGGTTCGTACGTGGTTAAAAAAAATACTTCGCATAAAATAGACCCGCTGGACGATAAAAAGAATAGTCCAGGAAAAAAAAAGGGCATCCCGACGAACAAAAAAAAAAAGAGAATAAAGAGGTTCAGGCAAAAATTAGGGATATAAAAAAAGAGTACACCCGGTGAGTCGAAAACCCAAAAGGGCGGCTCAGGCAAAAATGGGTATCCCGATGGATTGAAAACCCAAAAATGGGGCGATCCAGGCAAAAGTTAGGGAATAAGCGAATGACTGTGATCTGAGTTCATTAGTGTTATATCACCGTTTCATTCAATCCGGCAATCTTCGAAGGTTAAAGATTGACTAATCATCCACTTCAGAAAGCAAGATGAGCAGAGCGTCTTGAGGACATACGAGTCATAGCAGAGTCGAAACTCAGTGGGACCCCGTATCCCCGTTGTCATTAGGATAGTTCTCTTTTTATAGCGATCACCTCTTTTCAGGGATCAGCTTCCTGATACCCTCGCCTATTCCTGGCACAAATTTTCTCCCCATTAAGAGTCGAATAATTCAGTTAAAGAGCCTCTTTATTTTTCATTTATCAGTTTGTTTGCAAAAATGTCAGAATTTTTGATAAAACATATTGCATATGAACATAATGGTGGCTTTTGCAGATGATTTGCACAGGAAAACATTTTAAATTGCTTTGAATGTGCTTAATCCCGAACGGTGAATTCAAACCGAGTAATTCCCCCGAGGCATACGTGTATTTTTGGTTGCAGGTCACAGGAACCGGATGCCAAGTCATGAATCCTCATCCCCAAGCGGTTGACAAAGTCTCTCCTCAGCAGAGCATGTTCCCCAATAGAGTTGACAGTATCCAGACTGTCTATCCCCAGTAGAGTTGAGAGTATCCAGACTATATATCCCCAGTGGAGTTGACAGTGTCAGACTGTATCTTCCTAGCAACAGCGGAGTGGTTGCATAACCAACAGATGAGAGGGTGGCGTTCCCAGTGTTCATCTCATTCCCCAACAGATTATTTTTAACAGATTTGTTAATCCCCAGCTTGAGGGCGATTATCAAGTTCATATCCCCAACAAAGGCCGTTTCCTACGACATTTCCCCAAGAAGTGTTTTCCCCACAGACTCTCCTCACAGAGCCTCGCCGAACAAAGTTTCCATAGTTGATACTCCCCCCGCAAGGTCAACTTTTCAAGAAACCAATTTATTTTTGGTGGCTCATTGGTCCCGGCAGACGGATCATTCCCCACAGAGCATTCAAGGATTGATCCAGCGATCTGTTCCCTACCGGAGTTTGCTTCCCCAAGCAGATTTCTTTTTACACCATGCATAACATTTGCATGCATATCATATCAAGCATACACATAAGCTGATAAACAGGTTCTTCCAAGCAAACTGAAGAATTACTTTACAACCAAGGTCATGAGATCCAGCCAGAGGATCAAGCGTGAGTGATCCAGCCTGAGGGTCATTTCGAAGATTCAGCCTGAGAATCGTGTTCCAGTGATCCAGCCTGAGAGTCATTTCGAAGATTCCCTAGTGAAGTCGCCTACAAGCTTTATTTCCCCAGCAAGTCTAATTGAGGAGTCGTTACAACATGTTCTAGCCCGAAGAATATGTACGAAGCCCAAAAGTGGAATATGCTCGAAGCTGCATATCTAATATGAAGGTTGGGTGTAGATTTCAAAAGAGGGTCAACCAGCGCATGCCTCAGATGCGGGATCCTAATGATGGGAATTTATCATCAAAACAATCCAGATCTAGCCAGAAGATCGAAGTCAGGTCTAGCCCGAAGACCGGAAATAGATTCAGCCAGAGAATCGAAACAATTCAGATCTAGCCAGAAGATCGAAGTAGATTCAGCCAGAGAATCAAAGGAAATAGATTCAGCCAGAGAATCGAAACAAAGGAGATCTAGCTAGAAGATCGAAGAAGATCTAGCCAGAAGATCGAAGTCAGGTCTAGCCCGAAGACCGGAAATAGATTCAGCCAGAGAATCGAAACAATTCAGATCTAGCCAGAAGATCGAAGTAGATTCAGCCAGAGAATCAAAGGAAATAGATTCAGCCAGAGAATCAAAACGAAGGAGATCTAGCCATAAGATCGAAGAAGATCTAGCCAGAAGATCAAAATCGTATCCAGCCCGAGGATCAAAATTAATATCCAACAAGAGGACTAAATTGGGTATAGGTTCAGCCAGAGGATCGAAACTCCAGATTAAGCTAGAGGATCGGAAGAAAAATAAATAGCACGGTGTATTTCCGCGTTTTTATGGTGTTCTCGGAGCGCAAATTTTCGGTCTGTCTTTGGTATTCAATCACAGCTCACCCCGTTTGTCTGATAAGCTGTTCGCTTTCATCCTACTCGGTTTAACTGATGATTGAATAGGGGCAGCTGTAACACCCCAAAATTTGCCCTCCTCATTCATGCATTCATTTAGCATTTCATATTGCATTTCATCATGTCAATTAGAATTAGATCCGGAAAAAAAAAAAAAAAAAAAAAAAAAAACGAAAAAAATAAATAAATAATTTTTTACAAAAAAAATAAATAAATAAAAATAATAATAAAAAAATAAATAAAATATAATAAAAAATTTGGACTTGGGTCTCTCTCATTTGAGCCCACAAAACCATGAAATTCAGTTTATAAATACCAAGGCTTCACTTGAGAAAAAGGAAGAGAAGCAAAATACTCTGAGTTTTCCTTGAAACAAAACCTGGAGAGAAACCTGACAGAGAACTCAGAGTAACCCCCAGGCAGCTCTGAAAAATTCAATCTGACTCACACACTTTCATTGCCTTGCAAACCCAACCGTGCCATTTGATTTCAACCGGTCTCTCCCATCAGGTTTGCCTTATTCCCATGATTTTATGCTCTTAATTTGGATCATCTGAATGTATGAGGTATGATGGATGAATTTCATTATGTTTTTGCCCACGGGTTTAATTATGCATGAATGGGTGAAACCTATGCCTTGAATGTTTAATCACATGATTTCTGAAATGTATGCCACAGGGTTTGAGGTTTCTGAAACCATACTGTTATTCATGAAAAAAATGCTTATCGTGTTTCACTAACCCTTTTGTTGAGTTTTTTGTGAGGGCTCACAGACTCTTGCAGAGATGGTTTGCGTGGTTTTCCCACTTTATTTGTGGGATACCCCCTGGAGGTTCATTCCGATTACCTGTACTGACTCACTTTTCTTTGATGGCATTGGCTTGGGAGGTCCCTGGGTTTCTTACTCCTTTAATTGCTGTTACTTCGGATCTTCATCCGTGTGGTACTTTTACCTCTTTTCCGCATTTTATTGCTTTCTTAGCTTGGAAGACCTCGATAGGAGGCATTTGGTTTCTTTTGTTTATTTACTTCTGAGCCCCTTGTTGGCACATTTACTTTATACATGTTTGTTTTGTATGTGTTCGTATCCCTGCAGGTAGCGCGGTTCCTTCATCAAGGACTGCCTTTTTTCCCTTGAGCACCCCAAACCCTAAAACCCAAAGCAACACGTTAACTCCTTCTACTACAGGCGAGTAAGTCTCCAAAGGTCGAGCATCTGGTAGATTGCGTAGTGACGTCGTTCGTCCAAAATCCAATCCATAACCCCGTAGTTAGCCGAACTACGTTTTGCTGTGATTCTCAGACCAGATGAGATACGTAGGCATAAGACGCGATCTCTTAGCGAGCACACATCCCCCCAACCCATAGGTCAGCCGAGCTACGAAGACTCTGATTCTCATATTCAGATGAGATACGTATGTAGTGGATGCGACATCCGCGCGAGTCATTTTCATTTAACCCTTTTTTTGGTAAACAGCACAAGATAAACTCACACCCTTTAGACAAGAACTACAAAAGTGGATCCCGTAGAGTACTACGGATGCGCAGGGGTGCTAATACCTTCCCTTCGCATAACTGACTCCCAAACCCAAGATTTGGTTGCGAGACCCCGTCTTGTCCTTTCCTTTTTCAGGTTTACTTCGAGCGTTTCCTTTCCCTCCTTTGGGATGAATAACGCACGGTGGCGACTCTTCTGTCTTTTTCTTTCGTCGGTTGTTTTTTTTTGCGCACTGTATTTTTCAGGTTGCGACACGTATTACTGAAGAAATGACATCTGCTGAGGAGGAAAGGATCATAACTCTGCTGAAGGAAAGATAGACTTCTTCGTTAACCACTCTGCTCGGGAGGAAACCACAAACAGGCTATGAAGGAAGAAGATACAATCATGCCGGGAATATGAACAAATGTCTTACCCTATTGGGAATCATGCCATCTTTGGGAGAGCACTGAAGACGTCCCAAGTATCCTTTTGTCATTGTGAATGTTCACTTTGTTTAAAAACAACTTATGAAAAATTTATTCATTTTAAAGTAATGACATTTCTCAATGAAAACATGCAAAACATTTGTTGAATAGGAACAAATAAGAGTGCAAATAATTGGATAAAGGCTCAAATTTATTTGATGGGATGGTAGTCTGCAAATGGCAAGACTCCATAGATCTTTACAAATTTGAAATTGGTGATATATATTGGAAAAGGGCTACTTTGAACATAATGACCATTTCTCCACCAACTCTGAATCCGATGTATTTGAAGCTTCAGTTGACAATGACTGAGCGAGAATCTCTGATAGATGACAACTTGTAGAACAAAGTCTTGTCAGGACGCAGTTACTTGCCAAATCCCTAATTTTTGCCTAGATTGCCCCAGGGTGAGGTGTTCAATCTAGCGGGATACATACTCATTTTTTATGTCTCTAACTTTTGCCTGGATCGCCCTTTCGGGTTTTCAATCCACCGAGACGCTCATTTTTGCCTAAGCCGCCCTTTCGGGTTTTCAACTTAGTGAGCTATTCTGTTTTTATTTTAGGCGAAGTATTTCTTGACTACATCTGAATTCACAGGACGAGTGAAATCCTCCCCATCCATAGTTGTGAGTATCAAAGCACCACCTGAAAAGGCTCTCTTAACAACATATGGACCTTCATAGTTTGGAGTCCACTTGCCCCTGGAATCGGGCGCGAAAGACAAGACTTTCTTGAGCACAAAGTCACCATCTCAAAACACACGAGGCTTGACCTTCTTATCAAAGGCTTTCTTCATCCTTTGCTGATATAACTGACCATGGCACATGGCAGTCAATCTCTTTTCTTCGATTAAATTCAGTTGGTCATAACGACTCTGAACCCATTCAGCATCAGTCAACTTGGCTTCCATCAAGACTCTCATTCATGGGATCTCCACCTCTACTGGGAGCACAACCTTCATGCCATAAACAAGAGAGAAAAGGGTTGCCCCTATTGAAGTGCGGACAGACTTACGATATCCATCAAAGCAAATGGCAATATCTCATGTCAATCTTTGTACGTGACAACCATCTTCTGGACAATTTTCTTGATATTCTTATTAGCAGCTTCAACAGCCCCATTCATCTTGGATCTGTAAGGGGAAGAATTATGATGTGCAATCTTGAACTCGCTACACAGCTCTTTCATCATCTTGTTGTTCAAGTTAGATCCATTGTCAGTAATGATCTTATCCAGCACGCCATATCGGCATATGAGTTGATTCTTAATAAACTTCACGACCACCTGCCTGGTCACATTTGCATATGATGCCGCTTCGACCCACTTGGTGAAGTAATCAATTGCTACGAGAATAAATCTGTGACCGTTGGACGCTTTTGGCTCTATCATGCCAATCATGTCAATTCCCCACATGGAGAAAGGCCATGGTGATGAAATCACATTCAGGAGTGTCGGGGGAATATGAATCTTATCCGCATAAATCTGACACTTATGGCATTTCTTCACATATTTGCAGCAGTCAGACTCCATTGTCAGCCAATAGTAGCCTGCTCTCAACATCTTTCTAGCCATGGCATGTCCGTTGGAATGAGTACCAAACAAACCCTCATGGACCTCAGTCATTAACAGGTCTGCTTCGTGTCTATCCACGCATCTGAGCAGAACCATGTCAAAGTTTCTCTTATAAAGTACATCGCCATTGAGGTAAAAACTGCCTGATAATCTTCTCAAAGTTTTTCTATCTTTCACAGATGCCCCAGGCGGGTAAATCTGGCTTTGAAGAAAGCACTTGATATCATAATACCATGGCTTATCATCTTGCACATCCTCTACTGCAAATACATGAGCTGGTCTGTCCAAGCGCATCACAGTGATATTGGGAACTTCATTCCAAAGTCTTACCATAATCATCGAAGCAAGTGTAGCAAGAGCATCTGCCATTCGATTCTCATCTCGAGGAATATGATGGAAGTCAACCTCAGTAAAGAATGTTGAAATCCTCCTCTCATAATCTCTATAGGGGATGAGGCCAGGCTGATTCGTCTCTCATTCACCCTTAATCTGATTAACAACAAGGGCCGAATCACCATAAACATCAAGATGCTTGATCCTAAGATCAATACACTCTTCCAATCCCATGATACAAGCCTCATACTCAGCCATATTATTCATGCATTTGAAAGTTAGCCTTGCTGTAAAAGGAAAATGTGTGCCCTGAGGAGTAATAATCACTGCCCTAATACCATTTCCATATTGATTTACAGCGCCATCAAACACCATGCTCCATCGGGAACCAGGCTCTGGCCCTTCATCGAGCGTAGGCTCATCACAATCTTTCATTTTCAAATACAGAATCTCCTCATCTGGGAAGTCATACTGAACTGACTGATAATCCTCGATTGGTTGATGTGCCAAGTGGTCAACCAAGATACTACCTTTTATAGCCTTCTGAGCTCGATACTCAATATCATACTCAGACAACAACATCTGCCAACGAGCAATCCTCCCAGTTAAAGCAGGCTTCTCAAAGATATACTTGATTGGATCCATTTTGGATATCAACCAAGTTGTATGATTCAACATATACTGGCGTAAGCGCTTAGCAGCCCAAGCCAAAGCACATCATGTTTTCTCAAGCATCGAGTATCGAGACTCACACTCAGTGAACTTCTTACTCAGGTAGTATATAGCATATTCTTTCTTTCCTAATTTGTCTTGCTGACCAAGGACACAACCCATTGAGTCTTCAAGAACTGTCAGATATATAATCAACGGTCTCCCTTCCACAGGCAGAGACAAAATCGGAGGCTCAGACAAATACTCTTTCATACTGTCAAAGGGCTTTTGGAAATCCTCAGTCCAATCATGAGACTGATCTTTCTGGAGGAGCTTGAATATCGGCGCACATGTGGCAGTCATGTGGGATATAAATCTGGAAATATAATTCAAGCGGCCAAGAAAACCTCGGACTTGCTTCTCAGTTTTGGGCGCAGGTATCTCTTGTATTGCTTTGACCTTCGCGGGATCAACCTCAATACCTCTTTCGCTGACAATAAAGCTCAATAACTTGCCGGAACGGACTCCAAATGTACACTTGTTAGGATTCAGACGAAGCTTATGAAGGAGAATTTGCGACCCAAAGCGCAGCGGAAATTAAAATTTCTCCTAAAGAGATCCTTACGAATGGTCATGATCAGTGATAGAATATTTACCTCTTGTGACGGTTGAAACCTTTGGTGCAGATCTCTTGAAACGATCAAAACCCTTTGATGCAGATCCACAAAACGATCACGAACGTTGAACGATGACAACGTCTCTACTCAGTCCACACGAACGGCTTCCTTCAATCTCAGTGCTAGCTGGTACGAATGAAGGCTTTGAGTGAGAGAGAAAGAGAGAGTGAAAACGAAAATAATGCAACCGCAAATTTTGCTTCTGCACAAGGGTTCTATTTATAGAACCACTTGTGTGGGCTTCAAGCTAAAAAGCCCACTTAAGTGTATTTTGGCCCATATCTTATAATATGCCCAAAATCACTTAAGCCCATGGTACCTTACCATATTTCGTATTCTACTCAAGTACACCGTACCTTACGATGTTCTATAATTCACTTAAGGGTACCGTACCTTACGATATTCCTTAGTTACTCTATCTCTCATCAATCCGTCCTTTGTGTGTGACCCTGTAGGTTTTCGCGGCGTTGGCAATTATATTAAATCATGTATTTAACATAATAAACAGTGAGCGGTATCTAGCAACACATCACTGCTACCCAAGACACGAAAATGTCATGTGATCTGACAATTCCTTCTGTGATAATAATTATGTGTATAATTACCCTTTTGCCCTTATGTCTATATTGAACACAGGGTATAGACCGTGTCATCCTTGTCCAGTTCAATATTGGGCCCATAGACATTTATCCTGTTATGCAGGATGGGCAAATTCCATCTAGGTCACTCATGTCCCTCAGCATGCTTCGTGGAGTACCCATCAACTGTCTTTATGGTTATCTAGTTACGGACAACGTTGGATCAGCAATAAAGCACTCGACTCCACACCTAGGATCCATAGTGGTTTCAGGTCGAAGAGTGGAATACACTATTATCACCATGAGAATAACTTATGACACTTTGCATAACGTTCTATATAGTATTCTCATAGCGGGTCAATCCGGTATAAATATTACTCCTAATATTCATACCTATGTTTAAGACTTGATAACTCTTTATCCATGATCCATGAGATGTGATCATCAGTCTACAAACATAATAGTCTTAATGCTTTAATGTTATCCCACTTCACACTAAAGCTCGACTACGGATACTTTAGGAATAGTGTCCTTATGTTTAATGTGTTCTCATGATTAAGTCACACTTAATACATTAAACGGACTATCTATTCCAGGGACTTTATTAATCAACCATAATAAAGAGAATGCCTTTTATTATTCGATACAAGTACCAAAATGTATTGGCCTCTAGGGCTTACACCAACAATCTCCCACTAGCACTAGAGCCAATCAGGTATACCCCTTATGCCCATTGATCTAGTATGGCCATCATGCTTCTGCTGCGCAAGAGGCTTTGTCAGTGGGTCAGCTATATTGTCAAGCGTAGGTACTTTACATATTTTCACACAACGCCTAAGTATGTATTTGGATCGTTGGTGAGATCTAGGCTCCTTAGCTTGTGCGATAACACCATTGTTATCATAATAGAGACCAATGGGATCCACAATGTTAGGGACTATGCCAAGTTTATTGATCCAAACAACTTCCGTTTTCTGCATTTGAGGCAGCAATATACTCGGCCTCGGTTGTAGAATCAGCAACTGTATCTTGCTTTGAACTTTTCAAGCTCACAGCGCCACCATTTCAGCAAAACACATAACCATTGGAATCATTCATATTAAAGCGTCTCAATACCTTGTCTATGTACTCTGACTTAGGCCAAGCATTTTATGATCTATCTCTATAGATTCTGATTCCTAATATATATAGGCTGCTTCACCTAGGTCCTTCATAGAAAAGCATTTCCCCACCCAAAACTTTACTTGTTGCAGGGTAGGGATATCGTTTCCAATAAGTAATATGTCATCTACATATAATACGAGGAAAACGATCATGCTCCCACTAACCTTCTTGTAGACACAAGGCTCATCTTCGTTCTTGATGAATCCATATCATCAAAACGAAGATTCCGTGAGTAGGTCACAGGCTCATCTTGATCCATGAGTAATACATCACCTAGATCAGATATCCATATATCTTAGTCAGGTGACGTATCCTGCCTGACCTACGCTGGTCTTGTTCTACTTGAGCAGGTTGCTCTTACACAACTACTTGTGTTTCCTGCTCTAATTCCTCCATAGGTGTATCGATACTTTGTGATTCTTGAATTTCTTCAAGTTCTACTTTCCTCCCACTGATTCCTTTGGAAATAAAATCCCTTTCTAGGAAAACTCAAGTTCGAGCGACAAACACTTTGCCCTCAGAAGGATTGTAGAAATAATATCCTCTTGTTTCTTTAGGATACCCCACAAATAAGCATTTGTCAGATTTGGGCTCAAGCTTAGTTGAAATTTGTCGTTTCACATAAACCTCGCAACCCCAAATCTTCATGTAAGACATATGTGGTTTCTTACCACTCCATATCTCATATGGTGTCTTATTAACCTTTTGGATGGAATACGGTTAAGTGTGTAAGCTGTTGTCAATAGTGCATGTCCGCAAATGGAGTTTGGAAGATCAACGTGACTCATCATGGATTTAACTCATTAGGTTTCATCCTTTTAGTATTAATGTTATAAGTTGGCATTATGAGATCAAGGACATATAGTCCATTGCTCATTTGTGCAGTAGCATAGAATATATCATTCAAATAAATTGAGCAACAATTGTTCTTTATTATAAATGAAAAACCAGACTTGTCCAAACAAGAAATGGAAATAATATTCCTGCTAATTGCAGATACATAATAACAGTTCTCTAACTGAATTATAAAACCACTAGGTAAAGTCAATACATAAGATCCTACGGCTAAAGTAGCAACCTTTGCTCCATTGCCAACTCGTAGGTCAACTTCACCTTTTGCCAAATCTCTACTCCCTTTCAGCCCCTGCACATTTGTACAAGTGTGAGAACCGCATCCAGTATCTAATACTCATGATGCATAAGTAGATGAATTAATAACAAAAATACCTGAAGTTGAAGTCTCTACTCCATTCTTCTTATCTTCCAGGTACTTTGGGCAGTTTCTCTTCCAGTGTCCGGTCTTACCGCAATGGAAGCAGGTGCCTTCTTTTGCTATGCCTCCACTAGGCTTCAAAGCAGCAGTGGGTCTGGGATTTGCAACTTCCTTGCCCTTCCCCTTATCACTCTGCTTAGTGGGCCTTTTGTTCTGCCTCTTTCCATTTCCGATCATCAGAATGGACTTCCCTTTTGACTTCAGATTCTGCTCAGCAGTTCTTAACATGGCTAGCAGTTCAGGAAGAGATTTGTCCATATCATTCATATTGAAATTTAGGACAAATTGACTGAAACTATCTGGCAACGATTGCAAGATCAAATCAGTCGCAAGTTCCTTTTCGAGGGGAAAGCCCAATCTCTCAAGGTTTTCCACATACCCAATCATCTTGAGTACATGGGGACCTACAGGGGCTCCCTCTGCTAACTTGCTTTGGAAAAGGGCTTTTCAAACTTCAAACCTCTCATGCCTTGCTTGCTCTTGATAGAGCAACTTCAGGTGTTCGATCATATCGAATGCTGACATGTTCTCATGTTGCTTTTGCAATTCTGAGTTCATGGTAGCCAGCATGAGACAAGCAGTTTCATTGGCATCATCGACATGCTTCTTATAAGCATCTCTTTCTGCCTTAGGTGCAGAACTAGGAGGTTCCTCTTCAGGAACAGGTGTCTCCAAGACATACAGCTTTTTATCATGTTTGAGGACAATCCTCAGGTTTCGGTGCCAATCCAGAAAATTTGTCCCAGACAATTTTTCCTTGTCAAGGATTGATCGCAAGATGTTGTTAGAGGTGTTTGCTGTCATGGTTATCTACATAAGGATTAAGAAAATATAAGTATCATTGACATATTTAATTAGGCCTTTAATCAAATATGCTCCCACTATTTTACTCAAAACAAATGACCCTCATCATTTGATTCGGAAAATCCCGTTGGAAGATTTTCTAGTGGGTCGAGATCCATATTTCACTTCGTTCTAAGTCCGCGTAGGCGGATTACACAAAACTAGGTTATTTAGGTAGGAACTCCTTCCAGTTGTATCTCATACAACTCTCGAAAATTTCAGTTGGGTGAATAACTCCTTATTCCAATCCATCATATGGATCATTCCCAACTCTTGCTTCTAAAACATATATGATATTATTATAATCAAGTTTGACCCATTGTCTTAGCAGTTGGATATTACAATTATCCCATCGCACCTTACCAATATAGAACATGCACCTCGCTTTGGCGAAACCTACATTATTCGATACTAGTCTTGATGAGTGCTAAAACTTGGAAAGCAAACATATATCATAATTTGTTTAGTTAAGTTTGACCCATTGTTTTAGCAGTTGGATATTACAATTATCCCATCGCACCTTACCAATATAGAACATGCACCTCGCTTTGGCGAAACCTACATTATTCGATACTAGTCTTGATGAGTGCTAAAACTTGGAAAGCATAAACTTAATATTTTAGTTTGAGGGAATTGCAATTGTTATGATCTCACCGGCTTGTTTATCATATAAATCGTCTCTCACATGCATCAACATACATTCACATGCATCAACATACATACACAATGAAACAGTTATGGCCCCTAGCGCAATTGTTCTCCCAAGCCAATGAGAGAACCTAAGCTAACCTAGTAACGATCTAAGCTTCTCCAAGCAAGATCCTCAAGGTTGTCCTCCTTTGATCTTGAATTCTTCTCTTTCTTCATATCATTATTCTCCTTTGATATTGAATTCTTCTCTTTCTTCATATCATTACATTACAGAAGAAACTCGTTTTACATACGAGGGATTGAGATGAGAAAAGAAGTTACATTAAAAGATCAAAAGGAGAGGCACGACACGCAGGTCGTATTTAAAAACCCAAAACAAAATAACGGAAGACTAAGGCCATAACTGATCACAACAAGGCAACAATAATAAACACATTATTATTATTATTATTAATCTCAATTCCTTTAATTAATTAAAACCAAATTAAATTTCGGCGACCGATCATACTACGCAGAGTTAGCCGGGGGTTCTGCTGAAATGGACATTGTTTTTGCATCAACACGACTCTTGTTGCCCAAAATTTCGGCGACCGATCATACTACACAAAATTTTAATGAACAATTCATTTGAAATGGACATTGTTTTTGCATCAACACAACTCTTGCGTAGGCACAAAATCAGAAACCCAAAATTTTGACTCTGGGAGTGTGACGACCGTCACAGGCGTGTGACGAGCGTCACAGGCCATGTGAGTGTGACGAGCGTCACAGGGCACGTTACGACCGTCACATATCAAAAACAGAAAAGCCTAAAATTCTGTGAGTGTGACGACCGTCATGGGTGTGTTACGACCGTCACACATCCAGTTTGTTACGCTTGTTACGCTCGTCACACGAGCCTCACGCAGCCAAAGTAACAAACTTTGAAACAGTCAACACGCTCGTCACACGAGCTTCACGCAGCCAAAATAATAGGACTTTGAAACAGTCTACGGACCTCTTCCAAAAACCCTAAATTCACAACTCTTTGACGGCACAACCCTTGCGCCGTCACCAACCCTAATGCGCCAATTTCATACCGTCAAACACACCTCGATTGTTGATTCAGTATGATTGATCAACAGGTCATTGCTTCACCATACTAATGTCGGATTCCGAAGCAAATGACCATTGATCGCTCAAAGGAAAACAATCATTTAGTGTTCGAATGAACGAAACAGAAACAGTATATCACATATACCGTATTTTGCATTAGGATTACTTATATCATATATAAGTTGATCGGTCTCAATTGTGTAACCTATGGACGATCGATGTATCGCTGCTTCACCATACTAATGTCGGATTCCGAAGCATAGTCAACATCAATCATCCAACTTATACACTCATGATGCCAAATTTAATTGCCCGTTTAATTAATTGATTCATTCTGTCTTTTAATCATATTAATACAGAAAGTAAACAGCTATCCGAGTCATGGTTTCGTAAGTGGCTCTGATACCACTGAAGGAGAATTTGCGACCCAAAGCGCAGCGGAAATTAAAATTTCTCCTAAAGAGATCCTTACGAATGGTCATGATCAGTGATAGAATATTTACCTCTTGTGACGGTTGAAACCTTTGGTGCAGATCTCTTGAAACGATCAAAACCCTTTGATGCAGATCCACAAAACGATCACGAACGTTGAACGATGACAACGTCTCTACTCAGTCCACACGAACGGCTTCCTTCAATCTCAGTGCTAGCTGGTACGAATGAAGGCTTTGAGTGAGAGAGAAAGAGAGAGTGAAAACGAAAATAATGCAACCGCAAATTTTGCTTCTGCACAAGGGTTCTATTTATAGAACCACTTGTGTGGGCTTCAAGCTAAAAAGCCCACTTAAGTGTATTTTGGCCCATATCTTATAATATGCCCAAAATCACTTAAGCCCATGGTACCTTACCATATTTCGTATTCTACTCAAGTACACCGTACCTTACGATGTTCTATAATTCACTTAAGGGTACCGTACCTTACGATATTCCTTAGTTACTCTATCTCTCATCAATCCGTCCTTTGTGTGTGACCCTGTAGGTTTTCGCGGCGTTGGCAATTATATTAAATCATGTATTTAACATAATAAACAGTGAGCGGTATCTAGCAACACATCACTGCTACCCAAGACACGAAAATGTCATGTGATCTGACAATTCCTTCTGTGATAATAATTATGTGTATAATTACCCTTTTGCCCTTATGTCTATATTGAACACAGGGTATAGACCGTGTCATCCTTGTCCAGTTCAATATTGGGCCCATAGACATTTATCCTGTTATGCAGGATGGGCAAATTCCATCTAGGTCACTCATGTCCCTCAGCATGCTTCGTGGAGTACCCATCAACTGTCTTTATGGTTATCCAGTTACGGACAACGTTGGATCAGCAATAAAGCACTCGACTCCACACCTAGGATCCATAGTGGTTTCAGGTCGAAGAGTGGAATACACTATTATCACCATGAGAATAACTTATGACACTTTGCATAACGTTCTATATAGTATTCTCATAGCGGGTCAATCCGGTATAAATATTACTCCTAATATTCATACCTATGTTTAAGACTTGATAACTCTTTATCCATGATCCATGAGATGTGATCATCAGTCTACAAACATAATAGTCTTAATGCTTTAATGTTATCCCACTTCACACTAAAGCTCGACTACGGATACTTTAGGAATAGTGTCCTTATGTTTAATGTGTTCTCATGATTAAGTCACACTTAATACATTAAACGGACTATCTATTCCAGGGACTTTATTAATCAACCATAATAAAGAGAATGCCTTTTATTATTCGATACAAGTACCAAAATGTATTGGCCTCTAGGGCTTACACCAACAGCTTATACTTCCTCAAACGCTGAAAAAGCTTCAACAAGTGCTCTACATGTTCAACTTCCGTTCTTGACTTCGCGATCATATCATCAACATACACCTCGATCTCCTTGTGCATCATATCATGAAACAAGGTAGTCATAGCTCGTTGATATGTGGCTCCGACATTCTTCAAACCGAAGGGCATCACTCGATAACAGAATGTTCCCCAAGGTGTGATGAATATTGTCTTCTCCATATCCTCGGGTGCCATTTTAATCTGATTATATCCGTAAAATCCGTCCATAAACGAGAAGACATTGAATTTAGCTGTATTATCTACCAACATATCTATATGTGGTAGAGGAAAATCATCTTTCGGACTAGCTTTATTCAAGTCTCTATAGTCCACACACATTCAGACTTTTCCATCTTTCTTTGGCATAGGCACAATATTGGTCACCCATTGAGGATATGTAGAAGTCACCAGAAACCCTGCATCAATTTGCTTTTGAACTTCTTCTTTGATCTTCACTGCCATATCAGGATGAGTTCTTCTGAGCTTCTGCTTCACGGGTACGTACTCAGGCTTCAATGGCAAGAAATGTTGCACGATATCAGTATCTAGACCAGGCATGTCTTCATACGACCAGGCAAAGACGTCGACGTATTCTCGTAGCAACTCAATCAACCCCTTCTTAACATATTCTTCCAGGAGTGCCCCAATCTTCACTTCTCGCACACAATCTTCAGACCCCAAGTTGACTGTTTCCAGATTCTCAAGATGCGGCTGAATGATCTTCTCTTCTTGCTCAAGTAGACTGGTAATCTCATCAGGAATCTCTTCAACATCATCTTCTTCCGCCTCAAATACAGGGAACTCAAAGTTGGGAGATGGTGTTGGATCATTATGTTCAATGGGTTTGATCAACATGCATAATGATTTTGGATATAAAAGATTTTAGAATTCAAACAAGGCAAATCATTATGCAGATGAAAAGATTGATTTTATTCTTATTTTTAGGGTTTTATGTGATCACCAATTTCATGCAAAAGCGAAAAGTGAAAATAAATGGAAAAACAAACATTTAACATGAATTTATTGAATGAAAATATGATTGTATTTATGAGCCAACAATGTCATCACTCCTCCTTTTGGCATGGGAGGAGGGTTTTTAAACACAATGAACATTACTTTGACTTATGGATAACTGTTGGAATATCAACAACGACTCAATTATTGCATACCCCTCCAGGGATGACAAAGTTGGCAGAATCCTCTGCATCCTCTTCCAAAATAGCGGCAGCTTCCTCATCTTGACCGGTGTGGATGAACCCACCACTCTTGAACAGCCCTTGCTTGTTGAAGACACTAGAAGAATACCCTATGCCAGCCTGGGATTTGTTGTCTTCTAGCTTAATCATTTTCCCCAATCCAGCAGTTGCACCATGCTTGATGGCCAACTTTGCATCTCTATAGGACGCAAATGAAGAAGTTCCTTTCTTAATAGGCTCAGCAATAGATAAAGCTTGGAACGATGTTCCAACTTCATCCTCAGCGTCTATATAAGAGAAGGAAGACAAATGGCTAACCAGGAGAGCCTTTTCTCCCCCTACCACCACCAGCTTCTTGTTTTTGACAAAACTCAGTTTCTGGTGTAGGGTAGATGTCACGGCGCCTGCCTCGTGAATCCATGGTCTGCCTAGAAGATAACTATACGATGGGTGAATGTCCATGACCTGAAAGGTGATCAGGAAATCACTTGGTCCAATCTTGACTGGGAGCTCAACCTCTCCAATCACAGTTTTACGGGACCCATCGAAAGCTTTAACTACCACTCCACTCCGCCTCATGGGAGGCCCCTGATATGACAATTTTGCAAGAGTGGATTTTGGCAACACATTCAATGATGACCCAGTGTCCACCAACACATTGGACATGGCATCATCTTTACAGCTCATGGAGATGTGTAGTGCCAAGTTGTGGTCTCTTCCCTCCTCGGGGAGATCAACATCACAAAAACTTAAATTGTTACAAGCGGTGATGTTTGCAACAATACTGTCGAATTGCTCAATCGTGACGTCATGATCCACATACGCCACATCCAACACCTTCTGCAGAGCTTCTCGGTGTGGTTCTGACTTCATCAGCAAGGATAGTACAGAGATCTTGGATGGCGTCTGTAGAAGCTGATCTACCACGTTGTACTCACTCCTTTTGATGAGCCTTAGCATCTCATCACAGTCTTCTTTCGTATTTCCATTCTGGCCAACAGAGATATGAGTTTTCAACGTAGAGGCAGGTTTGGCAACAAGTGTCGGATTCGTGACATTCACAGCAATACCAACTGGGCGTTCAGCATAATCAGCAGCGTCAGCTCTTCGAACATCAGTTTGGGGTTTCGGCGGAGCCGAGAAGACACAACCGCTACGGGTCAAGCCGCTGACGTCGGCAAATATTAACAACAGATGTCGAAGGTAGGGGCACCTCTTTCCCATCCTCCAATGCCACAACATTGTAGCGATAGGGGACCGCCTTCTCAGAAGAGTATGGCACAGGGCCGACTGCTTTAATGGTTAAAGCAGGAGAAGCCTTTCGCTTGCTACCATCATACTTGATGACAACAGGCTCAGGGATCTAAAATACTGGAGAAATTACATTGACTTCATCAGCATCTTCATCAACGTTTCTGTTTTGAAGTATCTCAGTGACTCCTTCATCCAGCATTTCTTGAACATCTTTGCACACTTGGCAACATCCTCTTTGATTGACAGAACAAACTCGGCATCTGTCGTGGTCGTGCTCGTAATGACTGTACTCACACAACAATCTATGCATCTTGACCATAGATTGTCGAATATGGATGACATATTTGACTTTGTATTTATCAGGGCAACCCTGGACCATGTTGACAGATTCCCCATGCTCAGGCAATGGGTTCTTCTTTACATTAGGACCTACGTCCTCGAAACACAGGATACCACATCTCACAAGGTCTTGAACCTTGGTCTTCAGTGGGTAGCAGTTTTCCACGTCATGTCCGGGAGCACCGGAATGATAAACACAATGTAATTTTGGCTTATACCACCACTGGGGATAGGTAGGTATAGCCGGCGGGTCTCATGGAGTAATCAATTTCCTCTCTATCAAGGAGGGATATAATTCAACATAGGTCATGGGGATAGGATCAAAGGTGACCCTCTTTCTCTCATAGCTTGTACTGGCTTGATTATTGTTTCGAGGCTGGTAGGCCTGTTGTTGAGGACGGTGTTGTTGTTGTTGATATTATTGATGTTGTTGTTGCTGATTATTATTGTGATGCTGATACTATTGATTATCTCTGAAAACAGGTGCTATGTGAGCCACCTGATGCTGGTTACCGGCAGGACGCACGGTCTTCCTCCTCACTGAGGGTCTTCTTGGTTTAACATGGGAGGTCACAGCATGTGCCTCGCCATCTTTCTTCTTCGCAAACGCCCCATAACATTTGGCAGAAGAGCCTTCTTCTCTGGTCAGGTGCCCTTCCCTGACTCCCTCTTCCAGACGCATCCCCATGTTCACCATCTCGGTGAAGTCAGAAGGAGCGTTGGCAATAATCCGCTCGTAATAAAAAGAACTCAAGGTCTTCAGAAAGATCTTGGTCATCTCTTTCTCCTCCAGCGGGGGCACAATCTGTGCTGCTACCTCACGCCACCTCTGGGCGTACTCTTTGAAAGTTTCTTTGTCCTTCTGGGACATGGCTCTAAATTGATCCCTATCGGGAGCCATATCCACGTTATACTTATACTGCTTGACGAAGGCCTCACCAAGGTCGTTGAAGGATCGAATGTTCGCGCTGTCCAAGCCCATATACCATCTTAGGGCAGCATCGAACAAACTGTCCTGGAAGTAGTGAATGAGAAGTTGGTCATTGTCGGTCCGAGTCGACATTTTCCTGGCATACATGACCAGGTGGTTGAGAGGGCAAGGATTTCCCTTGTACTTTTCAAAGTCAGGTACTTTGAACTTTACCGGGATCTTGACATGAGGGACCAAACAGAGTTCAACAGCAGACTTGCCGAAGAGGTCCTTTCCTCGAAGAGTTTTCAATTCCTTGCGAAGCTCAAGAAATTGGTCATTCATAGCATCCATCTTTTCATAAACATCTGGGCCCTCGGACGGCTCAGAATGATAGATTGTGTCGTCTACTCTGGGCATAGTATGCACGACAGGAGGAGGAACAACTAGGACCGGGCTAGATGCCGGCAGAGAAGCAAAAGTGGGTGCAGGACCCTCAGGCATGAAGTTGGGAGGCATCCCCCACGAAAAACCCGGCTGGCATGGCTGTTGGTGCGAAATGGGCGCTGGCCGCAGGCACGGTTGATGAGGCAATCTTAGAGATGACTGTCCTCTGGGGAGGAGTTTAAGGTTTCGGAGACGACTGGCTCTGGGCAGCCATGAATGACTCCATCAGGGCAGTCAATCTAGCTACTTCCTCCTTAAGCTCACGGTTCTCTTGTTCCAAATGATCCATTAGTCTTGATGCGTTGGCTCGGGTGTAGTACCGGTGAGTCAGCTGCCTTCAAAATAAGTGAAGAACATAGTTAGACCATAGAACAAGAAGCCTGGAGAAAAACCTGCTTATGCACATGATGCATGCAATGCATATGATTTAATTTTTATATCAGAGGAAATTTAGAGTTCTATTTGCAAATATTGGAAATATTAAACACTTAGACATTTATGGAAACCCCATATCAATAATATCTGGAAAATATTTTTACACCAAAGAAGTACAGTATTGGTAACCAAATACAATACAAGAGAGAAGGAAAATGGACATCCTATGGAACCCTAGAAGCAATCATCTAAAGCTCTGGAGACTGGAAGATAAGATGCATGAAGCCTCTTCACCTCTCTCTCGTAGGCTACCTCCATGTCTGCCTTCTCTTTGTTGAGTCAATCATACTTCCTTTTCCAAAACTTGGAAGACTGAGGAAGTAGAGAAGTCCATGCATCATCAGGATCATCAATAACCTGGTGCTCAAGGAACTCTATTCAAGCATCCTTCTCCTTGATTTGCTGAAGCAACTCCTCTCGTTCACGGATCCAAGCACGTGAACGGTCTTTGTCTCTCAACTCCTCTACTCCTTGGTCAGGGAGGGTTGAAGGCCCATCCACAACTAAAGGTGTAGGTCTTGGATACTCATAAGGCATGAGGTACTCGGAATCTCTCCTCCTAACCCAAGAGGTATAGGGTTCCAAAGCGATACAGTTCTTCGGACCTAGCTCTTTCCTTCCTTTCCTATGGATCTTGCGCCAAGCGTGGACCATCATGCCCTTCAAGCATTGGGGATCTTTACCCTCCTGAAAGAACACACCCTCTAACAGAATGTTATTAGGTTTATCCTTTAGGGGGAACCCAAGTTGACGACGTGCCAAACTAGGGTTGTAGTTAATCCCACCACATGTACCAAGAAGAGGCACATTGGAGAATTCACTACAAAGAGTCAATAATTTGCACACCATCATATACACGGTTGTACCAAAAGATATCATCATTAGTGAGAGACATAAGTCTTGTGGACCACCGTAGACATCCTTTGTTCTCCTTGAAGGCGATCGTCTGTGGCAAGTGCGAAGTAAACCACTTGTACAACAGAGGCAAACATCACACAATGGTACCACCACCCTTTGCATTCCTCACATGCAAAGAAAAGTAAGTGTCACCCAACAGAGTCGGAACTGGATTAAGAGTAGCGAAAATCCTAATAGCGTTCACATCCACAAACTTGTCGATGTTGGGGAATAACACTAGCCCATAGATGAGAAGTACAAATATGGCCTCAAAGGCATCCTCACTCATGGCCTTCCCATACATAGTAGCTTGAGCAATGAGGAACTCAGAAGGGAGACCTTGAATTCCACCTTTGGTAGTCATATGAGCACCAACCAGATATTCATCTATATGCAACATGTCAGCTATCTCTTGAGAAGTAGGAACACTCTCTAAGCCACTGAACGACAATTGGTCTAGAATAGGTATACCCACAAGATAGGCATACTCCTCAAGCGTGGGCAAAAGCTAAAAATCCGGAAATGTGAAGCAACGGTACAAGGAATCATAAAATTGCACCAATACACTCATCAATCCTTCGTCCACATGAGTAGTCAAAGCAGATAGAAGCTTCCCAAAACGAGCCTTGAAACCCAAGGGATCTAGTACATAGGATGTCAAATTCCTTAGCTCTTTCAAGTCGGGTTGTCTGAAACTGTACTTCTTTGTATTCCTTCTTTGTCTTTCCATGTCTGAAAATTTGCAAATAGACCTCTTAAGTTCCTTGAAAATTTTCTCATTATTGATGATATGGATGCAAATGGGTGCATGAATGCATGAATGCAATAATCACACTCAAGGATCAAGTAAAGCACACCAAACAAAGGTCATCGGATGGATCATGTCATCCTTAATATCAATCATCCATTTTAGTGGATTATGGTTTACACCTTATCAACATCCAAGTTCCATTGATATTAAGGATACAAGAACGAATCGACCATGAATCAAGGGTTTGTTGCAAGTCACGAGCATGGAGTCTCGATTAAGAACCACCCAAAGGGATTGTACTAGGGTTTAAACCTGCCAAACATGTTCTACAAGAGGTTCCCATAGTCATCATCCCATCTTTCGGATATTATCGGAGAAACGACTACTCGTATTCCAAAAATATTCTCAAGAGAGACTCTTATGAGTGTAGTATCGCATAACAATCATATCAAATCTTACATTTGAACGACTTTCGCACTACATCCTAAGAATAGGCCAAGATGGGCTTGGTAAACTAAGGTCCTTGGCTTCTAAGGTCTATATTGGAAAGAGTAATGTCTAACCACAACTACTTGTGTGACATTATTGATCCCAACATGACCTCCACCAAGTGAATGGGCTTGCAAGTCAACTTGCTAAGGAATAACTCCACACAAGTCAACAAGACTATGCCATTCTCCTATCCTAAGTGCACTCGAGTACGGGTATAGAACTCATCTCACAAAGATCACCAAGCATATAAGGAATTAATATTCAAGCAATTTAATCATTACATACAATACAGTAATCCCAAATTGCACAAAAAATAGGTCACAAAACAATATACAATACAATACAACAAATATGAAAAGTAGGCAAAACCCACTAGGCAAATGTCCCCAGCAGAGTCGCCACTTTTCTGTAGCGGGGTATTCGTTACCATTAGAGATATTGACTAAATCCAAGGTAAACCATACATGTCGAGTCGCCACCGCACTTCTATTTATCCAAAGGAATGGTTAGAAAGCAAACAAAAACCTAAAAGTTTTATCGAATAAAAAACTAGTAAAAATGTCAGATATCTGGGTAAGGGGGTTGGTTATGCAATGGGAAGGTTTTAAGCACCCAAAACATCCTAGGTACTCCTAGGGAGCCCTTTTCAAACTTGTTGTAAGGTTGGTATTTTGTGAAAACTTGTTTGTGCAAACATGATTGAAGAGATGAGAAGAGAATATACAAGTTATTTAAATTTTGTGTTTAGATGGATAAACCCATTGCCTATGTACCATCTTAAAAAAAGATTAGGATCAAAACCTCGTAGTTCGGGGTAAAAATCTCAAAATGAGTTGGTGAATTGATTGGTCCAAAAGCCTTAAGGTCTTTTGTTATCCAAGGGAGAAAACTCAACCTAAAACCACAAATCCACCATGTGAGGATAGCTTCAACATGCTAGTGAGGGGTTAACCCTATAATAAGCATGGAAGACTCATTGTCCATCACTAAGGATATAGGTGAATATTACATCTACCTCAAGGATAACTCAAACCTAATAGCTAAAGGTTATGAAAACTTTTGATTAAGAAAGTGGCCATTGAAACTATAAAAAAGGTATTTAAATGAGTGGTATTTACCAATGAAAAGTATTTACAAAATATGGTCAAAGTTGACTTAAAAGTTCATTTCAAAATAAGTGTTATGAAAAGAAAGTTTGAAAATCAAAAGCATAAGGTTTAGGTTTCTAATGTTTGAAAAGACATGTTAGATGTTTGCACAAAAAGTTTTGGCTTGGGTTAGAGTGGAGGGAAGAAGAAGAATGGCTAAAATCCTAATCATACAAGAGATGAGGGATAAGAAACAAGACCACAAATGGAGTTCCTCTCTTGAGATCATATTGATGATCCAAGTAGCTCTCATCCTTTAGAATATGCAAGCAAAATAATTGTAAGCTCAAGCAATCAATATAATCAAACAAGCTCTTAGAAGATCCCCAATGGCTCTTGTATCTTGCACTTTGGATGAACATGGCAATGGTTCTTCAATTTGAGTTCTCATAGAATTCCCTAGCACAAAATCACACACATCAAAGAGTTTTATGATGCAAATCAAGAATGGACAAGAGTGAGTTTATAGGTTTGGTCCTTCTAATCCATCTTCAACATTAAGGTCCTTTTACTCCAATTTGCATAGGGAATGTCCTAGAAACTAAGTCCATTTGTCCATTTCTTTGCATTTGGTCCACAACAATCTAAACAAAACACAAGCACAATAATATATACACAATTATGTGCTCAAGTGAGCAAAAGGAAAATTGCATTAACATAATCATGTGCTCAAATGAGCAAAGGGGGAAAAGCAAATGAATAATATGTACAAGAATCTTAAATTGCATAAATGTAAAGTGCAAGAAGTAAATGTTAATAGTTAATGGTTAATCTTAGTAGTTAGTGTGCCATAAGGCAAATTTAGCGCTATGTTAAGCAATCGTAATTGGACTTATGTAGAAGTCACAACTATATGAGGCCGGTCAAGAATAATGTAGGCAACAACATAAGTTAGAGGTCTTGATTAGTGAATCAAACTCCAACAACTTGCCATGCCAAAAAGAAGATGAGAAATGATCCTGTATTGATTTAGGTCCTTTGCATGATTTAGGAAGCAATCTATCCTTAATGCAAAGCCATTCACATGATCCATGATCAAGATGAATTAGATTTGGATCAAGGAAGATTAAACCTCCATGTATCAATGCTAACCACCAATCTTTAACTCATTGATAAAAAAGAAGAAAGAAGAAGAAGAATGAAGAATTAAAGTGCATTAAATGAAATGGAATGTATTAATCAACAAGCATTGACCAAAGATAGAGAAGATCAAGGTCAAATAATAGAAAACAGAAGCAAAATGAGGATTAAAAGTCAAGAAACAAATGAAATATTTTTGGCATTTTTTAACATTAATATAAAACATGAATTAAAATAATAAAGAAAGGTCAAACTTAAAACTCACTTCAAATCATCTTTGAAAAGTCCAAGTGAATTATCCCAAGTTCAACAAGGTCAAACAAAGTTTGACAAAAAATTTCAGCATTTTTAAAAGTCAGAAACTATTTTAAATCAATTAAAAATGCATAAAAATAACCTAATTGAACTAAAATCTCAAATAAATCTCAAATCAATTAATAAATTGATGAGAATATTTTTCATAGATCTACCATCATTCAAAGAGGTTGGAAAAATATTTTTGTATTTTTTGAATATCAAAAACTATTTTAAATGAATTAAAAATAACAAGAAAAGAGAAAATTATTAAAAAATATCAAATGATAAAATAAAAAATATTAAAAATCATTTTTAGAAAGTAGAAATTAAATGGAGAAGAATGAAATTGGTCCCATAATTTTTGGACCAATAATGAGAGAGATATGAATTTTAGAAATAAAATGGAATTAAAAGAAATAAAACAAAATAAAATCAGAAATTAGAAAATGTGGAAAAACACGGAGCGTTGGATGATAGCTCATTAAATGAGCTGGAAGATCATGTGGACTACATGCGCGCATCCACCATGCGCTTCAGTCAAATGAATCTCACATAGCCAAATAAAAAGTCATAACGTTGGGTGGATGAGATTAGATCTGGAAAAAGTAATGGACGGTCCTGATCTGATTTGGAGACCAGACGGTGGCCAGCGCCACCGTCTTCTCCGGCCAACTTCCGGCCATACCAAAATTTGCAGAAATTAAAACATCAACCAAAATGCACGATCCATGTACCATTCGAAAGCTGGGGTGATGTACATCACCCCTGTGCCACTCAATTCCACTATAGATCTCTAGATTGAGAGAAATCAGAGGTGGAAATTCTGTGGTGTTCAAGTGAACTTAATGATTTTCAAAAATTGAAAGCATAGCAATGTTGCCTTTATGTAGAGGACTTCAGATCACACAAGAACAAAGCAAATAGAGCAATATACAAGCAAGCTGGTTCGAAGCAAATAACAGTTGAAGTAAACCTTTGAAATGCAAGGATTTGAGTCAAGATCTTTGGATTCTTTTGCAAACAGTTAGCACTATGGATCAAGAGGAGAAGGTTTGGGAACTTTGAGATCTGAAGATTGATCAATGAAATCAAAATTCAGATCTAAAAAATTTGAATAGAAAAGAGATAGTTCCTTTGGTGAGGGTTGAGTTTTGAGTTCAACAGCAATTGGGGCGCCTTAAGGTTGAAGAAATGAGAAGCCAAGGCATTGTATTTATAGCTGAGCAAGGCTGAGTTGCATGATCAAATCGTGTGCATGGATGGAAAGGGCCTCCATGCACGGGCCTGTACAGGCGCATGGAGGGCCCAATTCCACTTTGAATTGCAAGCTTATGTCAAAGGGAATGAGAATGGACGTGCAAATTGGACTGTATGAGCTCATGCATGGCAATTGAAATGATTTTCACATAATGCACTATTTCATTGAAGCCTTCGAAAATGCCATGTCCAAAATTAAAATGCAACCTTATGAGTAATGGTTGGAAAACTTATTGCATAAGGAACAAATGTTATGTTTATCAAAACTCCATTTGGGCCTTGGAAATTAATGAAAATTGGAAATTAATCAATTTGGGCTTAAAGTTTGCATCATTTGGATTTTTGATGAAGAAGTTATGGGCACTTGAAGTTGGACTTTTTCACATTTCAATGCATTTGGTCCAAAGTGACCTATAATGTTTTGCATTATCACATGTATTTCCTTTGAGATTTTGCAATTTTGCTCGACATAACATTTGAATTATAAATCTTAAGCTTTCCAATTCACTTGATCCCACCTCAAAATCATGAAAAATGAAGGAGTTGTGTCCTTGGGAAGTTGACCCAAAATTAGGGTTTCAGTAAAAATGACCTATAATGTTTTGGAATGGATGATAACTTTCCAAGCTTCAAATCAATTTTTGATGAACATGAATGTTGTTCATATGGTCCTTAAGAACATTGTTGCTTTTTGGGTCATCTCCATTTGACCAACACATAAAAATTAGGTCTTAGGGTATTTCAAAATAGTCAGATGAATTGACTGATCAACTTCTCAAGTCCAAAACTCATATCTTGATGAATTGATGATTGAGGACACTCAAATAAGTTCAAATATGCATGAAATGATGAATTAAATAACTTCCCTTGATTGTATTTGACCATGGGTTGAGGTTGCTTCATGAACAAGGCATAGTTGATGAACATATGAATTAGGGTTTCCTTGGGAAACAAGCCTAAAACCCTTTGATTTGCTTTGATAAAAATGATGAATTGAGATACTTGGAAGGCATATTTGATGGATGAGAACTTTGGGAACGATTTCCATGTTTAACTTTATCTCCTCTTGGCCATATCAATGCACTTAGGACCTCTTAGAAGCCTTTAGACCTTGTGACTGCTCAAGCTACAAACAAAAGGTGTTAGTGACATATTTTTGTGCTTTTGGTTAGTGAATAAAATGAGAAAAGCAATGATATACAATTAAAGTATGCTTGGTGATCTCAAACCAACTCACAAGAGGTCCCACCCAAAGGTAAGGAGCCAAGGTGCTTATGATCCTTGAGGCAATGCAAATGTAATGTTATGATGCCATGAGAGATCTTAGGGTCAAAATTAGGGTCTTACAGATGCCCCTATTTAAGGTCATTCTAGCCGGAGAAGTGAAGGTTAAAATCTTCGTCTCGACGAGGTAGAATGGGCTTAAATAATAACAAAAAGACGAATTTTGGTCCCTAAGAGACCTCATGATGCAAATGTATGTATGCAAAAAGGAAATACTCTGTGGAGATATGTGTCCACAAAGGAGAAAAGAAATCCGGAGAAACTGAAAAATCCATATGAGTAATACACTCAATGGGACAGAGACTCTGGAGACCCTAACGGGGATAAGACAGGGAAAAATGCGTGAGTAGGTCATGACTTAGAACTTGCTGAGATATATGAGCGGAATTCCATGAGAATAAATCAATGGAAGGACTCGAGCTGACTGAAAGGTGCATGTATCAGGGAATATGCCAATACAGCAAAGCTATCCATAAAGGATACTTCAGATGAAAATCCGGTCTCAGATGGGGAAAATCCACTAAGGGACCTCGCTGGGGAATGTCCAAACAGGATTCATCTGAGGAAACAACAAGATGAGGTATTACTGGTCACTGGGTAATAAGCTCAAGGAGACATGTGATCGCAACACCAGTATAAGGGTGAAAGAACATCACGCTCAGGGAGAATGAATATCTAAGACCGATATAAGGGTGAGAGATATCAATCATCCAAAATCATCTGAGGAAAACCTAAAAAGGTATATTTAAACTAAGGAAATCTGACTCCAAAGGGGACAAAAGTCATAATAGGGAGTATAGAGGAAGGAACACCTGGGATACCGGTTACTGGGCATATAATAGGTGACCGACCAAGCGTGAATTGGGGAATATTTCCAAGACACTCATCATCCGAAAGGAGGGATGAAAAGCAAACTCAACTACAAGATGGACATTCGATTCCGTAAAAAGGGGATACGAATCTTACTCGACTGGGGAAGAGCAAAAGACTTCGACCAAAGAGTGCATGAGATATATTATCTATTACTGTCAGAACGTAGATAACATACTCGCATGGAAGATTATCCATGTAACACCTCAAAATTTGCCCTCCTCTTCTTGAGACTAGTTTGACACATTGCATTTCATATTTTAGAGCATTAGGAATTGCATTTTGCATCTCATATGAAGATAAGAAGGTTATCCTTCAAAATATTTTCAAAGATGGAGAAGTTACATGATTCAAGCCTGAGGGTCTCCATGAATTGATTATCAGCCATCTGAGGGCATGGGCTTCAATTAGGGTTTCTTGATTCTTCAAAGGTTTTGAGCATTATCTTGTTTGCAAGGATATATTACCATCATCATGGTTCTATCATCATCAAGGGTTTCATAGTTTGTTCTCAAGTTCCTTTGGATTAGGGTTGTGACCTCTGGTCAACCTTAATCAATGTCATTCTTCCAACTAGGATTTCTCAAAGAGATGAGGTATTTTCTTGGGATGAGGATCACATGGTTATCATAAGGGGCTTACATGAGCTACGGTTTCCTTTTTGAGCAATTTCCCCAAGTGGTAGAGGCTCAAGTGGATCAAGGCATTTCAAGGTCATCTGAGGACCAAAAGTCAACTATGCAGTCAGTTGAGGGCTATGAGGTGGGGAAATGAGTTGAGACACCTCAATCATGTTCAAATGGGGTTCATTCATCATTCTAAACATCCATCTTGAAGATTTAAAGGTCATGGCAAAAGTTACCAAAAATGGAAAGTGACCTATAATTCAAAGTTTCCAAATTTGGCAAGTTTTTGGTCCACATTCAACTTGACTTTTCAATATCAAAGATGTTTCCAATGGATTTTTGGTGAACATTAAAGTTGTATATCTTTGTCTCCCCTTTCCAAAAAGTCCTAATTCATGTCCATATGATGAATGGTTGAGGAGTTATGGTCATTTGATCACAAGGTATGCATGGAAATTCAAAATGACATAACTTTTGATACAATGCTCCAAATTGGTTCATTCTTTTGGCCAAATGCTTCTCATGTTCAAGACATCTCAAAATGAGCTTTTCCATGCATGGGAAAAGTTTGTATGCTCATTATTTCACACATGTTCAAATTGGATAAAATATTCACCATTCATTTTTGGCTTATGATACAAGCAAGATAAAACTTCAATCTTGGCCTTTGGTTGCTCAAAAGTGAATTGGAAGCCTTGCATGGGAGAGTGTACGTGGATTATGGCGATAATAGCTCACTTTTCATTTTTTGCAAATGGTTTAATAATTCACTAATCATGTTTAGTGAAGGTCTAAATTGGTTTTCAGTGTAATTAGCATGAGATATAAATAGTGAAACCCTAGCCATAACCACCATAACTAACTTTTGAGATAAAAAATTCAAGAATCTCTTTCAACTTTCTCTCTCTTCGAATTTCCATTTTTTTCCACATAACTCTCAAATATTTTTGCATATTCATGATCCTCATGCTTCACTGATTAAGAATCATCATTGGTTTGGTGCAATTCATCAAGACTTCAAGCAGTTCAAGAGCTTTCTCATGAAGATGGAAGTTGGAAATTGAGGTAGATCGAAGGAGTTTCATCAAATTCTTTTTGCATAAAGCTTCAAGGCAAGTGTATAGGAGTGGATCTGGAGCATTAGAGCTTGAGAGAGCACGAATTCAGAGATCTCCATTTCAGGTGAGTTGAAATTCACTTCCTCCTTTTGCTGATTTTAGGTCATAGATTTGTAGATCTTGTTGAGTAGAGCATGTACATATGAATAGAATTGAATTTGGCTGAGAATTGAGGAAGTTAGGTTAACTGTAAGTTTAGATCTCAGAAATGTTCTTCATTGATTTGCAAAATCCATAGAGAATTAGGATGATCCATTAGCATATTTGGATTCAATATTGAAAGAGGATTCGATTGGTGTAAGCCTTGTGGATTTCTAGAATTTTTTTGGGCGGAGTTGCCGTGCATCTCGCCGGAGAAGACGACCAGAGCTGTAGCTCCGACGTCTGCGTGTTAGCTAGGGTTTTGATGACTGTGCTGCCATGTGTGCACTCGATTGGACAATTGATTGGATGAGATTGTGTTGACTGGCCACGCATGTGAGTTGAATGGTGATTGTTTATGCTGACACATTAATGAAGCGCTGCGTTTTGGTGGTTTGAATGAGAGCCATTGATCTCATCAGCGCGCCATATCCAATGGTTGTGGATTTTTCTGATTTATTCAAATTATTTGTTTCCCTCCATTTTCATATAATATTTCATTTTTTTTTGTTATTTTGATTAATTCATAAAAAATACAAAAATGATCCAATTGAGTCCCAATTTTTTTTCATAGTTTTGTATGGATGTCTAGTTTTTTATGATGCTGGTTTCATGAATTGTTGATGGCTGGATTTTTATTTGTGAATTTTTGAATTGATGTTGTGCCAAATTGACCTATTGCATTCAATGCATTGTGAAATTCTCTATGTTGAGCCATTTGATCCAATTTTTTGCATACATGATCTTCATACATGACATGAATTATTGGTCACTGGTTTGGATTTTTCCTCACATTTTATCATCATTTTTGACACATAGAGAATAATGTGACAATTTGTGTCACACTTTTGACATTGAATTGGTGCATTTTTATTCACATAGCATTTGTATCATTCTGGATTTTAGTTTTTGCATGTTGAACATTCATGACATGACAAACTTATACAAAAAATCTCAAAGTCATTGCATGCATTTCTGATTTGATGTGAATTTTCTAAGTTGGAAGTTCATTTTATGCATATTTTTGGTCATTGCGTGGCATAGGCAATTTGAGACATTTGATTTTTGATTTAATGTTGGTCCTTTTGAGGACATTTTGTGGAGTGTTTGAAGGTGTAATTTGTAGAAGGATGGGTTCTGTTTTAGTCATTTGGTTAGGTTTTGAATCTTGTCTTTGCACTAGGGTTTTGTACATAAGCTAACTTTGTCTTGTGTTTCAAGTATGGACACTTATCATGATGGTTGGATTTGTTCTCACTTTGTGAGATACAAAATGCATTTGAGTTCTAACCTATGTTTGTTTTGTAGGTTTTAGTTGCTGTGGTGAGCTCATGAGCTCCTTTGAGTGCAAAGGCACTTATGCATTGCATTGTGAAGCTGTTAGAGGGTTTCACTGTTTGTTTCTTGGTTTTATGACTAAAGTACTAACTGTTTAGTCTTTGTACATGTACCTTAGTTGCTTGCTTTCTTTTGCTCTTGCTTGAGCCTTGGATTGTGGTTGACACACCACTCAGGTAGTTAGCTTCTTACTTCATGTAGTCTGGAAGTCCTGTCACCTTTTTGGCAGGCATTTTGCTGGCAAGTCCTCCTTCAGAGGCTCTGATTGTGTTTGTTTAAAATTGTGCCCAAAGACCTCCAAGGAGAGGCATGTGATATTTGATAAGACCTCCAAGAGAAGAGGCAATTGACAAATAAAAGGGATTAGCAGCCAATCCCCCGTTATTCAGTGTGTCGTTCTTTATGCTCGCACAACGTGCTGATGCTTCTGAACATGTGCCCCTGATCTTTTGTCCAGAGTCTGTCATGTGGAATAGGATCCCACTTTCTGGATCCCCACGCTTTCTTTGTCATGAGCTCACCCTGGTCATGGTTAAGAGCTATGACGTCTCATCTTCATTACCATTTTGATCTGCTCACCCTGACGTTCAATGTCAGTGGTTAAGAGCCCAGTTGATTACCCTTACAGTTTGGCTTGTTTGTCGAGGTTGATATGACCCCTCTTGACTAAAGCCCACCCATTGTTTGAGCCTTTTGTATGGATATAGTGTGTGATGCTTGTTCACTTGTGTTGGTATGGTTATTTGTTTTTTGAGTTGACTCGCTTCCTGTGTGAGTTAAGTTCTTGTTAGAGACCTCAACTTAGAGATATTGATTGCATGACAACTATTAGGTTTGAGTCTTAGTCTCCCTATTAGTTTGTTCTCTCCCTGGTCTCTGGTTAGGAGAATGTTTTACCCCTGTTAAGGGGAACTACGTTGCCCTGATTCTCATACCAGATGAGATACGTAGGTAGGAGGTTGTGAGCAATCTCTCTGGGCACCCTTTTTCTTTTTTTGCTGTGTTGTTTTCGTGTGTTTGTTCACCCTTTTTGTTGAATCTCTGTTTGTTCACCCTTTTGTTTTTTTGTGTGTTGTTCACCCTTTTCTTTGTTTTGGCGTGAGTACCCGTTTGTTCAGCGTGTGTGTGGTGGTATGTTCATACCTTGGGGATTTCTTCTGTTATTAGTCGGGGTTCATTTATGACGGTTGTCATTCATATTGGGGTTCATCTTGGGTTCATTTATGACGGTTGTCATTCATAATGGGGTTCTACTCGGGGTTCATTTGTGATGTTTGTCACTCATTCGGGGTTCACCTATATTCACTTTGGGGTTCAGTTGTGATGAGTGCTATTCCCATTGGGGTTCATCTTTTGTGTTCGCTGGTTAGCGTTTGTTATTGTTAGGAGTCGGATGTAAGTCCATGTATTAGCATTCTGTTTCCTTTTGTTTTGTTATTGTTAGGAGTCGGGTTGAAGTCCATGTATTGGCGTTCTGTTTCCTTGTGGGTGTTTCTTTTGACGTCTCAGCGTCCCGTTTTGGTGTCTTGTTTCGGCGTGCGTTAGCCGAGCTACGAGTGCTCTGATTCTCCTATGGATAGAGAAGATACGTAGGCATAAGACGCGATGTCCTAGCGAGCATGTCCCCCTTTCCCGAACTACGTTGACTCTGATGTTTGTTTCTGACAAACTACGTAGGCCCAGGATGCGATATCCTGCCGAGTCCACTTCCTCCGTTTTCTTTCCCTCCTTCACCTGTTTATTATTCCAATTTGTGCAATTTCTTTGAGCAATTTATTAGAAACCCTTTTCCTTTCCTTTGAGTTATCTTTTGAGCGTGGATCCCGTCGAGTACGGCGGATGTGAGGGGTGCTAACACCTTCCCCTTGCGTAACCGACTCCCGTACCTTGTAATCTCTGGTCGTAAGACCGTTCCTTTACCTTTCTTAGGTTAGTCCTGCGCTCCCTTTTCGTCATAGGATGAATAACGTCGGTGGCGCCTCTGTATTTTTCCGCCGATTGTTTTTCGCGTTGCGACAGCTAGCGACTCTACTGGGGAAACATAAAAAGTCGACCTCTTGCTGGTCCATTTTCCCTAAGCGAGTCAATCCTAGCGCTCTCTAGCGTAGTTTTTAGGATAGATTGGGTTGCTTTTACTGCTGATTTATTGCATTTGTGATTATTATACTTAGATTGTATATATTTGCATATATGTTTGCATGCATCATATTATCACCGTGTTGGATTCTGGACAGGTGTGGTTTCTCTGATTTGGGGGTGGGTGTTCTGAGTGGGGTTAAAACCCAAAGCCCGAGTATACATCTAGGATTAGCGTGGTCTCATGTCTCTGCTTATGTGGGATCAACATGATGTTGAGATGTGACATACCACAACCAGACGAGGTTCTTCTGAGAAAGCTCTTCCTTGTGGGGTTTCCACTATGGTTGGGTTATCTCTTTTGAGTTGTTGACTTCGGTGACTGTTCTTTCCCGAATCTTTGGTTTAGATGATCTTATGAGAGCTGCACGGCACACCCGAAAGGGAAAACCCGTTAAGTATCTTGTCCGATTGTCGAGACCATTATCGCCTTAGAATGACCTTATTAGAATTCACCTGTGAGGGGAGGGGTTTGATTCCTACAGATACAGGTTCTGTTGGTGGCTCTTTGATGGTGACTTTGGTTCGGTTCGTAATTTGGATTCTATTTATAAGTTGGATTTATGGATATATTTATGAGGCGCCGGAGTTCTGTCCGTGGTATTTATGAGCGGGTTCCGTTTATTTCGGATCCCCTAAGTTGGATTTGAGGTTACTTGTTCAGATGATTTGGTTGCTATCCGTTCAGTGGTTTTCCAGTGATGATGGTGATGTATCCTCCGGTTCCGTTTATTTCGGAACCCCCCGAGTTGGATTTGTGGTTACTTAGTCCCTTGGATGGTTGTGATCAGTTCAGAGACCAAAATTTCCGTACAGTTGATGTTCAGATGTCTTGGAGGATGGCACTATGCATTGCATTCATGCATCTGCATCATTCCCATTTTGTATTTATCCGCATTTAACTCATGTTTATCCATATGCAGGGTACATTCTTGATTGAGATCTTGGTTGAGAGACATCTTTGTTCCAGGTATGAGGACCGACTTAAAAGATGATGTCGTCTACAGTTTCTTTGATCCAGAGATTAGCATGCTGAAGGGTATGATAGCATTGATTACACCTGACCATGTGGGGATGTTCCATGAGGCTTATGGAAGTATTATGAAGATGGTTTTCAGGCTCACAGAGGGGGATAGGAGTGCCGTCCATACTCTTCTCCAGTTTTATGATCCGGGTTTGAGATGTTTTGTCTTCCTAGACTATTTGTTGGGACCTTTGATGGAGGATTATGCTAGTATTCTGGGCATTCGGGTCAGAAACCAGATTCCTTTTTATGTTACTAAGGAAGAACCTGATATTGTTGAGATTTCTCGTGCTCTTTATTTGAGCCCGGAAGTGATTAAGAAAGGTTTGAAGGAGAAAGGAAAGTTGCCCGGTTTGCATCTGAGTTTCTTGGAGGCCAAGGCCAAGGAACATGTTGTTTTGGGTAATTGGAAGACTGTTTGTGCTTTGCTTGCCGTAAGCATTTATGGAGTTATTCTGTTCCCTAATCAGAAGAATTTTGTGGATATTAATGCCATCCGGGTGTTTGCTCAGAGGAATCCCATTCCTACCTTGATCAGGGATGTTTATTATTCGGTCCATAATCGGAACGAGAAGCGTCGTGGAGGTTTGGTCAGATGTTGTGCTCAATTGTTATATGAGTGGTTCATGGGATATTTGCCTTCCAAGGGTGCCTTTGTCTTTCTTGATCATACTGTAAATTGGGCAACCAAGTTGATGGGTTTGCGAGCCAAGGACATAGTTTGGACTCACATTGATGTGGCTGGACGAGACTTTATTTGCAGTTGCGGGAGTTGTCCCAACGTGCCCCTTATAGGAGTTCAAGGGTGTATTAATTATAACCCGACGGTTCTTAAGAGACAAATGGGATTTGCTATGGAGGTTCCTCCTCTCAAGTGTGAGATTCAGGAGTCTTTTTACTTACCGGTTGAGGGTAATCAGTCATTATTGAGGCAAGTGTCTGATGCATGGCGCAACATTCAAAGGAAAGGCAAGATTCCTTTTGGTAGAGCTAATAACAGGTCTTTTCCTCCATTTGATGATTGGCTCAGAGAGAGGGTTGAGCTCACTCATTTTCCATTTCCTGTGGGTGATCTTTGGTATCCGTTGATTGAGGAGCCACGCTCTTCTGTCAGTATGGAAGAATTTCTTGAGATGAGGAAGGCAAGAGATCAACTGCAAGCAGAGAAGACTGAGATAGAAATGAGTATTGTTGGAATTCAACTGGCTAATCATGAAACCAGGGGGAAAGCAGAAAACCAGGCTAGGAAACATGCTCAGGAGGTGAAGCGTTTTGAGAAAGACACCACCTATTATTGTAAGATCAGCCAAGCTTTAGAGTCATCTACGAAGGAGCACGACCTTACCAAGGAGAAATTGGCTAGAGCTTTGAAAGTCATTGAAGATGAAAAGAGGAGACAAGTCCTTGTGAAGACTCAAAGGGAAGCTATAGCCAAAACCCTTACCACCGAGTGGGAAGCGAAGCTGAGAGTTAAGGAAGAAGAGAAAGCGAAGATTATGGCCGAGAGAGATCACTATCATGCTGAGAGGGACCATTATTTCCGTGAGATGAAGATTCACCAGAAAGAGGTGGGAAGACTTCAGCAGGAGAATACTGAGCTTCGGTTCACTATGAAGTTTACCAGGATGGTCGATGATGCAGAGCCTTCTGTGGGACCTTCTTCAGATTAGACTTTTATTGCAGTTGTTATCATGTGTTGGATTACCGTCAGCCATGTTGACGGAATTCATTTACTCGTATTTCTTTAAGATTCTGGAGAATTGTAAAGTTGATTTGTATCAGATATGATATATGACTCTCGCATGTGTTGCGCACTTTTGCTATACAGTGGTTATTATCATTCAGTGATTGATCTCAAAGCTTTATTTGCTTTTCCGTATTACACCTACTTAATACACACATGGTCAGGTGATATCTTTGCTAGAGCACAACTTTCTGTTCTGTATGGAAAAGTCAGATGATGGATGTCAGAATGTCGCTGTCAAATTATTATCCGTCTCGATGAAGCCAGGATCGAAGGACAGAATGTTCCTCATACGGATAGACATTTCATTCATGCATGAATCATAATAACTTGTCTTATATTTTACAGGTGTCAGTATCTAACATGTTTGATTGACTCAGGAATCATTGCTCGCGCACGCAGAATCATTCCTCTCCACGTAGCTCGTCCGCACAGATACTTTACCAGACGCAACAAACCCATAATGATGGATCCACCCAACGCTGACATTCTCGAGCTGAAAGAGAAGATGAGTGAGTTGATCAACACCATGCAAGGGTTCTCCTTGGGGAAGAAAGCACTCATTGAGAAGGTGGAGAAGCTTGAGTGGGCTTCGGTTGCCAATAGTTGCAATAATCAAGAGGGTACCTCCAACAATGGTCCTGGTGGTTCTAGGGATGGTGGCGATCCCAGAAGGAAGGCAACTACTGCTGGTGTAGTCCTCAACAATGGTGATGGTTTTGGGTTTGCTGCAGGCGGTGGACTAGGTCCTGTGGGCAACGCTCTGAAGGACACTCAGTTTCCTCCTTTCTTTGGGGCCGTGGAGGATAAAGAAGAGGATCAGTTTTCTATGCTGAATGAGCAGTTCGGTCAATATGGTGTTCAACTGCCGAATAAAGAGATTCAGGTACTAGCAGAAAAGATCAGGGCTCTGGAAAGCCATACCTCTCCTGGGACTATTAATATGACAAACATGGGACTGGTTGAGGGGATTATGATTCCACAGAAGTTCAAAGTGCCCACGTTTGATAAGTACAATGGGAGTTCTTTCCCAGAAACTCACCTTCAGGCCTTTGTCCGAAAGATATCTGCCTACACCATGGATCGGAAGCTCTGGATGCACTTCTTCCAAGATAGCTTATCTGGTGGGTCTCTTGAGTGGTACACCAAGTTGAGATCATCAGATATTAAGAGCTGGCAGGATTTGGGGGATGCTTTCTTCAAACAGTACCAATTTAATGCTGACATGGCACCAAGCCGTACCCAGTTGCAGGGTATGTCGCAGAAGCCGAATGAAGGGTTTAAAGAGTATGCACAAAGGTGGAGAGAGTTGGCTGCCAGAGTTCAACCTCCATTAGTGGATCGGGAGATGTCAGATTTGTTCATGGGTACCCTTCAGGGGACTTTTGCTGAAAGGATGGTGGGATGTCCGGTTACCGGCTTTGCAGATATAGTAGTGGCTGGTGAGAGGATTGAAAGTTGGCTGAGAATGGGGAAAATACAGGGAAATGCTCCATCGTCTGGAGTAAAGAAGCCCTTTGGTAATGGTCAGCGCAAGAAAGAGGGTGATTCGAGTGCTGTGTATGCCCATAAAGGACACGGTAGGAATCATTACTACCAGCATACTGCTGCAGTAACGATTCCTACTGATAATCAACCTGCACAACAGCAACAACAACAGCAGCCATTTCAACAGAGAACACAGAGAGCTGGGTACCAAGTTAGGGGAAGGATGGCAGATCGTCAGTTTGATAGGCCATCCATGACGTATGCTCTTCTGTTTAAGAGGTTGAAGGATCTTGGGTTGGTTCAGCTGAGGATGTTGGCTCCGTTAAGACCATATCAGAGGCCTGCCAATTATGATGAGAATGCCAAGTGCGAATTCCATTCTGGTGCTCCCGGGCATAACATTGAGGGTTGTAAAGCTTTTAAGCATGTTGTCCAAGACTTGGTGGATTCCAAAGCCATCAATTTTGCACCATCACTGAATGTTAATGCTAATCCCATGCCGACGTATGGTCAGATTGGGGTGAATGCTATTTCTGAGGATGAAAGAAAAATAGAGGTGATGGATGTGGATCAGTTGAGAACTCCAATGTTTGTGGTCAAAAGACATCTGATGAAGAGTGGAGTTTTCCCTAGTTGTGATAATTGTTGTGCTGCTTGCACTGTCACTACAAATGGGTGTGTAATGTTGAGGGAGACGATTCAGAGAATGATGGATGAGGGAAGTCTCCGATTTGAGAAAGTTGATTTGGAGAAGGAGGATGTTTCAACAATAACCATTTATTTTGATCCTATCCACTTGTCAGTACCGGCAGATGCGGCTCCAGTTACCATCACGGTGCCTGGACCTATTCCGTATGAAAATGATGATGCTGTGCCGTGGGACTATGGTGGGGAGGTGTATTGTAATGGAGAAAAGAGGGAAGATCAGGCTGCAAGTGATACCACCGTTTCAAAGGTGGATAATGCCGGACTTAGTGGTTTCACTCGCAGCGAGTGGTTGTTTGCGCCTGATACGTTGAGGGGAGGGGATGGAGAAAAAGAACAGAGAGATAAGGTCGAGGCTTTAGCCAGGGCAAAAGGTAAACAGGTGCTGAATGAGGGTACTCCTAGAGCGGCATCGGTGCCTGTTGGGTCGGAGAATGAGCTTGATGCTGAAGCCGAGGAGTTTTTAAGGATTATCAAGAAGTCTGAGTATAAACTTGTTGATCATTTGCAGCAGACTCCGTCCAAGATTTCAATCTTATCTTTGCTGCTGAGTTCAGAAGGCCATAGAGATGCTTTGTTAAAAATCTTGAAGAGGGCCTATGTCCCGCAGGAGATTACGGCCAATCAGTTGGAGACAGTGGTGTCAAATGTCAATGCCAACAATGGGTTAGGTTTCACTGATCTCGATCTTACTGTGGACGGGCGTAATCACAATAAGGCATTACACATTTCGATGGAGTGTAAAGGAGTCGTGCTTTCGCATGTTCTGGTTGATACAAGCTCGTCACTCAATATGTTGCCTAAGAAGGCCTTGGCTAAGTTGGATTGCGAAGGAGTGGTTTTGAGGCCGACTGATTTGGTGGTTAGAGCGTTTCATGGCTCTAAGAGGGTTGTGTTTGGGGAAGTTGAGCTCCCTGTGAAGATTGGTCCCGAGGTGTTCAAGTCTGTGTTCTATGTCATGGACATTCAGCCGACATACAGTTTCTTGTTGGGTCGACCATGGATACACGCTGCTGGGGCAGTAACTTCGACTTTACACCAGAAGTTAAAGTATATCTGGGACGGGCAGGTCGTAACAGTTTGTGGGGAGGAGGATATTTTTGTCAGCCAGTTGTCATCATTCAAATATGTGGAAATGGACGGTGAAATATTTTAAACACGGAGTCAGGCGTTTGAAACCGTCAAGGTGGAGAATGCCATTTTTGTTGAGAAAGAGAAGAAGTCGTCCATTGCTTCTTATAAACAGGCCGTGGAGGTGGTGAAGAGTGGAGAAGCCCCAGGTTGGGGAAGAATGATAGACATTGCGGCGAAAGAGGACAGGTTTGGGGTTGGTTATCAGTCGGGCCAAGGCTCGTCTGGACAAAATAGGGGTCGTCGCCAACCATTCATGTTCACCAGTGCTAGAATGCTAGATCCAGATCGCGTCTGTGCGGTGGGTGAAGAGACTGACAGTGACTGCGAGCTCGACTCGTGGATAAAACCGTGCGTACAAGGGATGGAGATCCAGAACTGGAGGGCCGAAAAGATCATCACTGTCACTCTGCGTGAAGAGTAATATTTCTGTTTTTTAATTCTGTTTGCATGAAAGCCATACGTTTTGCCCAAAACGTAATGGTCCATTGTAACGGCCACCTCATGTGTTTCATTTTGCATTATTTGCATCATCAATAAACGGATGTTTTTCGCTTTAAAAGTGGTGTTCCCTGTTTTTCATTTATTTTTGCAGTTAAAATAAAAATAAAAATGACAATGTTTATTTTCATTTTTCTTCCTTTTAATTTGTCTCGTCCCGACTCTAAAGCAATGCATGAATCAACATTCATGCAGATGCGATCATTCTCCGGATCTCATTGATAACAATTTTGTTACACCTCTATATGACTTCGACAACCCGATCTATCATGCCAAAGAAGAAGGCGAAGAAGATTGCGAACTGCCGGAAGAGTTATCCAGGTTGTTAAAACAAGAGGAGAAGGTGATTCAACCACACGAGGAGCAAGTTGAGATTGTTAATCTGGGTAGCGAGGAGGTCAGAAAGGAAGTGAAAATCGGGGCTGCTTTGGAGATGAATGTCAAGAGCAGAATGGTAGTGATGTTGAAAGAGTATGTTGATATCTTCTCCTGGTCTTATCAAGATATGCCAGGGTTGGATACCAATATTGTTGTACACAAGTTGCCATTGAGAGAAAACTGTCCTCCAGTGAAGCAGAAGTTGCGCAGAACTCGACCCGAGATGGCCATGAAAATCAAAGAGGAGGTGCAGAAGCAGTTGGACGCTGGTTTCCTAGTTGTCACTAATTATCCGCCTTGGGTCGCGAACATTGTGCCGGTACCGAAGAAAGATGGAAAGGTGAGGATGTGTGTGGACTACCGGGATTTGAACAAAGCTAGCCCGAAAGATGATTTCCCATTACCTCACATTGATGTGTTGGTAGATAATACAGCTCAATTCTCGGTGTTTTCCTTCATGGATGGCTTTTCTGGCTATAATCAAATTAAAATGTCGCCAGATGATATGGAGAAAACAACGTTCATCACACCGTGGGACACTTTTTGTTATAAGGTGATGCCATTCGGTCTCAAGAACACTGGTGCCACGTATCAAAGAGCTATGGTGACCTTGTTTCATGATATGATTCATCATGAGATCGAATGCTATGTTGATGACATGATAGCGAAGTCACAAACAGAAGAGGGGCATTTGGTAGACTTGGCCAAGTTGTTTGACCAGTTGAGACAATTCAAATTGAGGTTGAATCCGAATAAGTGCACTTTCAGAGTGCGGTCCGGTAAGTTGTTGGGGTTTATTGTAAGTGAAAAGGGAATCGAGGTTGGTCCTGCTAAAGTAAAAGTGATACAAGAAATGCCTGAACCGAGAACAGAAAAAGAGGTCTGTGGTTTCTTAGGTAGGTTGAACTACATTTCAAGGTTCATATCTCATCTAACGGTCACGTGTGAACCCATATTCATGTTGTTGAGAAAAGATAAACGGTCAGGTGGAATGATGATTGCCAAGAGGCATTCGAAAGAATAAAAGAATATTTGCAGGAGCCTCCGATTCTGATGCCTCCTGTGGAGGGACGACCGTTAATTCTGTACTTGACAGTCCTCGAGGGGTCTATGGGGTGTGTACTGGGGCAGCATGACGAGTCTGGTCGAAAAGAGCATACAATTTACTACCTTAGCAAAAAGTTTACCGATTGTGAAACAATATATTCACTGCTCGAGAAAACTTGCTGCGCTTTGGCATGGGCTGCTCGCCGACTGAGACAGTATATGCTGGTTCATACCACTTTGTTGATTTCCAAGATGGATCCGATCAAATATATATTTGAGAAGCCAACATTGACCGGACGGGTTGCGAGATGGCAAATGATTTTGACTGAATACGATATCCAGTACACTTCTCAAAAAGCAATAAAGGGGATGTATTGTTAGATTACCTCGCCCAGCAACCCATTGAGGATTATCAACCGATGAAATTTGAGTTCCCTGATGAGGACATCATATTTCTCAAATCGAAAGATTGTGAGGAACCTATCCCGGAGGAGGGGCCTGACCCTGAGTCCGAATGGATTCTGATGTTTGATGGGGCTGTTAACGTGGATGGTAGTGGAGTTGGTGCTGTTTTGGTTACGCCGAAGGGATCCCACATTCCTTTTGCTGCCCGGCTAACATTTGAATGCACCAACAATGTGGATGAATACGAAGCTTGTATCTTGGGTGTCGAAGAGGCGATTGATTTGCGAATCAAGAACCTTGTTATTTATGGAGATTCAGCTTTGGTTGTGAACCAGGTTAACAGGAAATGGTATACGCATCAATCCCACTTAATTCCATACCGGGATTATACGAGGAGATTGTTGACGTTCTTCACCAAGGTGGAACTACACCATGTGCCGAGAGAAGAAAATCCTTTGGCAGATGCTTTGACTACTCTGGCCGCTTTGATTAAAGTCCAGTGGTGGAATCAAGTTCCTAGTGTTGAGGTGGGATGGCTGGATAGACCGGCTTAGGTGTTTGTTGTCGAAACAGTGCCTGATGATGAAAAGCCGTGGTATTATGACATCAAGCGGTATCTGGAGACCCAAGAGTATCCTGAGGGAGTGTCTAAGAAAGACCGAAAGACTCTGAGGAGGTTGGCCATGGCGTTCTATCTGAATAAAGATGGGGTGTTGTACAAGAGGAATTTTGATTGGGTTTTGCTCAGGTGTGTCGATGACGAGGAAGCAAGCCAATTGATGAAAGAGGTGCACGAGGGGTCGTTTGGTACCCACGCCAGTGGGAATGCGATGGTGAAAAAGTTGCTAAGGGCTGGATATTACTGGATGACAATGGAGGCTCAGTGTTTCAACTTCGTGCGGAAATGTCATAAATGCCAGATTTATGCTGACAAGGTGCACGTGCCTCCAAATCCGTTGAGTTTGATGTCGTCTCCGTGGCCGTTTGCTATGTGGGGTATTGACATGATAGGAAAGATCGAACCTACGGCATCGAATGGGCACCGGTTCATATTAGTGGCTATTGATTATTTCACCAAGTGGGTGGAAGCGGCGTCTTATGCAAACGTGACGAAACATGTTGTTGCCAGGTTCCTGAAAAGAGACATCATTTGCAGATATGTGGTTCCTGAAAGAATCATCACCGATAATGGTTCTAATCTCAACAACAAGATGATGGTGGAACTATGCCGGGAGTTCAAGATCGAGCATCACAATTCTTCTCCTTATCATCCAAAGATGAATGGGGCGGTCGAGGCGGCTAATAAGAATATTAAGAAGATTGTGCAGACAATGGTCGTGACCTATAAGGATTGGCACGAGATGTTTCCGTTCGCATTGCATGGGTATCGAACCTCAGTGCGTACATCTACTGGGGCAACGCCTTTCTCGCTTGTGTATGGGATGGAAGCTGTGCTACCAGTTGAGGTCCAGATTCCATCATTAAGAGTCCTGATGGATGTGAAATTGGAAGAGGCTGAGTGGGTAAAGACTCGGTATGAAGAGTTGAGCCTGATTGAGGAAATGAGGTTGGCGGCCATTTTTCATGGGCAGTTGTACCAGCAGCGAATGAAGCGTGCTTTTGACCGAAAGGTGCGACCTCGTGTGTACCATGTGGGAGATATGGTGTTGAAAAGGATCCTTCCTCCTTAGAACGATCGTCGGGGCAAGTGGACACCTAATTATGAAGGTCCATTCGTGGTCAAGAAGGTTTTCTCTGGTGGAGCCTTGTTGTTGACGACCATGGATGGCGACGATTTTCCATCCCCTGTGAATGCGGACGCAGTTAAAAAAATACTTCGTATAAGAGGCCCGATGGACGAAAAGAATAAAATAGTCCAGGAAAAAATGGGCATCCCGGCGAATCAAATAAAAATAAAAAGGTTCGGGCAAAAATTAGGGATAAAAAGGAAAAAAACTGTATACCCAGTAGGTCGAAAACCCCACACGGGCGGCTTGGGCAAAAAAGGGTATCCCGGTGGACTGAAAACCCAAAAGGGCGGTCCGGGAAAAAGAGGGAATGAAATGAACAACTGCGTCCGACATGATCGTTTGTACTTTGGATATGACACTGGATAATCTGAAAGCGGAGATCGGTCGGAAGCGTCTTGTTTCGGAAGGCAGAAAGTGCGGAGAGTCTTAAGGACATATGGGTTGTAACCGAGTTGGAACTCGATGAGATCACGAGTTCACATGGCCATTAGGATAGATTTTCCTTTTGTGCGTAATTACCTCTTTTTAGGGATTGCTTCCTGTGTATTGCTCAGTTACGAGCCACCTTTTTCAATCAATAAAATGCCTATTCAGTCAAATAATTTTGTTTTGGTTTTCATTACCGTTTTGATTGCAAAAACATCAGTTTATTTTGATAAAGAATCTTTGCATTTTGAGACATAGGGGTCCCTTCCAATGCATGTTTATAGGATTGAAAACTTGAAATCTTATTCGGAAGGTTGAGTGACCTGGGTGTTGAAATTTTGGCACGTGTGGGGCACGTTTTATCTAACGATCTCTTTTGAAGGTGCTGTTGGTTTATTTTCACTCACTTGCATGTTGTGATATGAAGCGTTTTTGACAAAAGATTCCTTTGAAGTCCAATCAGGGACGAGGAGTTGAAGAATGGTGTAAAGACGGCGAAAGAATTGCGACGATCCTAGAGGGTTAATCAAGAAGACTCTTCAAAGTCTGAAGAAGTGGAAGGTTGACACTGTGGTTAGATGGTGAATGCCAGTGTTTGACGAGTCGACGGGGGTTCCATGTAAAATACTCTGTATCTCCCCAGCGGGTTCGAGGTCGGTGTTTCCTCGGCAGTCAGGCCTGAAGTTTGTTGTTTCCCCTAGCAGGGTTGAGATTGTTATTTCCCCAGCAGGCCTGAAGTTTGTTGTTGTTGTTCCCCGGCAGGGGTGTGCGTTGGTAGTTTTTTCCCAATAAAGTCCCCAAGCGGATCGAGTTCAGTGGAGGTTATCCCTAGTGAGGATTATCCTTTCCCCAACAGTAGTGTTATCCCAAGCAGGGTTGGAGATTGGAGTGATATCGAGTTCCTCAGCAGAGTTGCTCGTGTCGTCCCCTGAGGGGGATATTTTTTTATGCATTCATCATTTAGAGAAGCATAGCATATTGCATGATTAATTGCGTAGAATTTACATGGTTATGAAGCATTACGCTGTAAGATTCATGGATCGGCATTGCAAGCATAAGCTAGTCTCAAGTTGTGGTTACCGTTTGAGAGTTGGTTTTGCTGGTTGGTGAAGATGTTACTCTGAGGAGTTTGGCATCGTGACGTTGGATCAACCGTATTTCCCAGTAGCGCGATATTTGAAAAAAAAATTCCGTCGTTCGGAGATGGAAGTGAAGATTGGAGAACGTTACGCGATCAGCGCGGAGATCAGGGTCCATCAGAAGAAAAGGAGATGCAGAGTGTCTTATGGAGAACGGGGTTCATTGTTTGGTAGCGAGAGTGACATGAAGTTGTCGGGGTTCAAATGCGGTGATCAGGGATCATCCGCACAAAAGGAAAATATTTGTGTAGGGGTCTAAGAAAGAAAAATAAAAGGAGTTTTTTTTCGGGGTTCAAGAAAAGAAAAAAAAAATAAAAAAAAATAATAAGAATAATAACAAAGAGAAAATCCCCAGCAGAAGTGGCATTCAGACCAGTTTTCCGGTATTCAGACCGAAGTGGCATTCAGGCCAATTTTCCGATGTTCAGATCGAAGAAGTTTCCGACGTTCAGGTCGACGCAACTTGTGGCATTCAGGCCAATTTTCCGGTATTCAGACCGAAGTGGCATTCAGGCCAATTTTCCGATGTTCAGATCGAAGAAGTTTTCGACGTTCAGGTCGATGCAACTTGTGGCATTCATGCCAGTTTTCCGGTGTTCAGACCGAAGTGGCATTCAAACCAATTTTTCGATGTTCAGATCGAAGAATTTTCCGACATTCAGGTCGACGTAACTTGTGGCATTCAGGCCAGCTTTCCGGTATTCAGACCGAAGTGACATTCAGGCCAGTCTCTCGGTGTTCAGACCGATATTAATAATCTCATAGCTTTCGATGCTCAGATCGAGGTCATTTTCAGTATTCAGACTGATGAGCGGCATTCAGGCCATGGTTATTTCTGTGTACCATTTATTTTGATATCCAGGATAACGTTCTTTTCGGTATTCAGACCGACTCTCACCGTACCAGACGGATTTTTCTTTCAAGACCACCTCTTTGCCGATTCTGACAAGCATTTTTACTTCACTTCACTTCAGTGTGAAATTCTAGTGGAGTGCAAAGTGTTCGTTTGTTCTTGGTATTCAACCACTCTTCACCCTGATCATCTGAAAGCCGAGGCTGTTCATATCGACAGGTTCACAGTGGATTGAATAGGGGTAGCTGTAACACCTCAAAATTTGCCCTCCTCTTCTTGAGACTAGTTTGACACATTGCATTTGATATTTTAGAGCATTAGGCATTGCATTTTGCATCTCATATGAAGATAAGAAGTTCATCCTTCAAAATCTTTTCAAAGATGGAGAAGTTACATGATTCAAGCCTGAGGGTCTCTATGAATTGATTATCAGCCATCTGAGGGCATGGGCTTCAATTAGGATTTCTTGATTCTTCAAAGGTTTTGAGCATTATCTTGTTTGTAAGGATATATTACCATCATCATGGTTCTATCATCATCAAGGGTTTCATAGTTCATTCTCAAGTTCCTTTGGATTAGGGTTGTGACCTCTGGTCAACCTTAATCAATGACATTCTTCCAACTAAGGTTTATTAAAGAGATGAGGTATTTTATTGGGATGAGGATCACATGGTTATCGTAAGGGGCTTACATGAGCTAGGGTTTCCTTTTTGAGCAATTTCCCCAAGTGGTAGAGGCTCAAGTGGATCAAGGCATTTTAAGGTCATCTGAGGACCAAAAGTCAATTGTGGAGTCAGCTGAGGGCTATGAGGTGGGGAAATGATTTGAGACACCTCAATCATGTTCAAATGGGGTTCATTCATCATTCTAAACATCCATCTTGAAGATTCAAAGGTCATGGCAAAAGTAACCAAAAATGGAAAGTGACCTATAATTCAAAGTTTCCAAATTTGGCAAGTTTTTGGTCCACATTCAACTTGACTTTTCAATATCAAAGATGTTTCAAATGGATTTTTGGTGAACATTAAAGTTGTAGGTCTTTGTCTCCCCTTTCCAAAAATTCCTAATTCATGTCCATATGATGAATTGTTGAGGCGTTATGGTCATTTGATCACAAGGTGTGCATGGAAATTCAAAATGGCATAACTTTTGATACAATGCTCCAAATTGGTTCATTCTTTTGGCCAAATGCTTCTCATGTTCAAGACATCTCAAAATGAGCTTTGCCATGCATGGGAAAAGATTGTATGCTCATTATTTCACACATGTTCAAATTGGAGAAAATATTCACCATTCATTTTTGGCTTATGATACAAGCAAGATAACACTTCAATCTTGGCCTTTGGTTGCTCATAAGTGAATTGGAAGCCTTGCATGGGAGAGTGTACGTGGATTATGGCCATAATAGCTCACTTTTCATTTTTTGCAAATGGTTTAATAATTCACTAATCATGTTTAGTGAAGGTCTAAATTGGTTTTCAGTGTAATTAGCATGAGATACAAATAGTGAAACCCTAGCCATAACCACCATAACTAACTTTTGAATTTCCATTTTTTTCCACATAACTCTCAAATATTTTTGCATATTCATGATCCTCATGCTTCACTAATCAAGAATCATCATTAGTTTGGTGCAATTCATCAAGATTTCAAGCAGTTCAAGAGCTTTCTCATGAAGATGGAAGTTGGAAATTGAGGTAGATCCAAGGAGTTTCATCCAATTCTTTTTGCATAAAGCTTCAAGGCAAGTGTATAGGAGTGGATCAGGATCATTAGAGCTTGAGAGAGCACGAATTTAGAGATCTCCGTTTCAGGTGAGTTGAAATTCACTTCCTCCTTTTGCTGATTTTAGGTCATAGATTTGTAGATCTCGTTGAGTAGAGCATGTACATATGAGTAGAATTGAATTTGGCTGAGAATTGAGGAAGTTAGGTTAACTGTAAGTTTAGATCTCAGAAATGTTCTTCTTCGATTTGCAAAATCCATAGAGAATTAGGATGATCCATTAGCATATTTGGATTCAACATTGAAAGAGGATTCGATTGGTGTAAGCCTTGTGGATTTCTGGAATTTTTTTGGGCGGAGTCGCCGTGCATCTCGCCGGAGAAGACGACCGGAGCGTAGCTCCGGCGTCTGCATGTTAGCTAGGGTTTTAATGACTGTGCTGCCATGTGTGCGCTCGCTTGGACAATTGATTGGATGAGATTGTGTTGACTGGACACGCGTGTGAGTTGAATGGTGATTGTGTATGCTGACACATTAATGAAGCGCTGCGTTTTGGTGGTTTGAATGAGAGCCATTGATCTCATCAGCGCGCCATATCCAATGGTTGTGGATTTTTCTGATTTATTCAAATTATTTCTTTCCCTCCATTTTCATATGATATTTCATTTGTTTTGGTTATTTTGATTAATTCATAAAAAATACAAAAATGGTCCAATTGAGTCCCAATTCTTTTTCTTAGTTTTGTATGGATGTCTACTTTTTCATGATGCTGGTTTCATGAATTGTTGATGGCTGGATTTTTATTTGTGAATTTTTGAATTGATATTGTGCCAAATTGACCTATTGCATTCAATGCATTGTGAAATTCTCTATGTTGAGCCATTTGATCCAATTATTTGCATACATGATCTTCATACATGAAATGAATTATTGGTCACTGTTTTTCCTCACATGTTATCATCATTTTTGACACATAGAGAATAATGTGACAATTTGTGTCACATTTTTGACATTGAATTGGTGCATTTTTATTCACATAGCATTTGTATCATTCTGGATTTAATTTTTTGCATGTTGAACATTCATGACATGATGAACTTATACAAAAAATCTCAAAGTCATTGCATGCATTTCTGATTTGTTGTGAATTTTCTAAGTTGGAAGTTCATTTTGTGCATATTTTTGGTCATTGCATGGCATAGGCAATTTGAGACATTTGATTTTTGATTCGATGCTGGTCCTTTTGAGGATATTTTGTGGAGTGTTTGAAGGTGTAATATGTAGAAGGATGGGTTCTATTTTGGTCATTTGGTTAGGTTTTGAACCTTGTCTTTGCACTAGGGTTTTGTACATAAGCTAACTTTGTCTTGTGTTTCAGGTATGGACACTTATCATTGATGGTTGGATTTGTTCTCACTTTGTGACATACAAAATGCATTTGAGTTCTAACCTATGTTTGTTTTATAGGTTTTAGTTGGTGTGGTGAGCTCATGAGCTCCTTTGAGTGCAAAGGCATTTATGCATTGCATTGTGAAGCTGTTAGAGGGTTTCACTATTTGCTTTTTGGTTTTATGACTGAAGTACTAACTGTTTAGTCTTTGTACAGGTACCTTAGTTGCTTGCTTGCTTTTGCTCTTGCTTGAGCCTTGGATTGTGGTTGACACACCACTCAGGTAGTTAGCTTCTTACTTCATGTAGTCTGGAAGTCCTGTCACCTTTTTGGAAGGCATTTTTCTTGCAAGTCCTCCTTCAGAGGCTCTGTTTGTGTTTGTTTAAAATTGTTCCCAAAGACCTCCAAGGAGAGGCATGTGATATTTGATAAGACCTCCAAGAGAAGAGGAAATTGATGGATAAAAGGGATTAGCAGCCAATCCCCCGTTATTCAGTGTGTCGTTCTTTATGCTCGCACTACGTGCTGATGCTTCTGAACATGTGCCCCTGATCTTTTGTCCAGAGTCTGTCAAGTGGAATAAGATCCCACTTTCTGGATCCCCATGCTTTCTTTGTCATGAGCTCACCCTAGTCAGGGTTAAGAGCTATGAGGTCTCATCTTCATTACCATTTTGATCTGCTCACCCTAACGTTCAATGTCAGTGGTTAAGAGCCTAGTTGATTACCCTTACAGTTTGGCTTGTTTGTCGAGGTTGATATGACCCCTCTTGACTAAAGCCCACCCATTGTTTGAGCCTTTTGTATGGATATAGTGTGTGATGCTTGTTCACTTGTGTTGGTATGGTTATTTGTTTTTTGAGTTGACTCGCTTCCTGTGTGAGTTAAGTTCTTGTTAGAGACCTCAACTTAGGGATATTGATTGCATGACAACTATTAGGCTCGAGTCTTAGTCTCCCTATTAGTTTGTTGTCTCCCTGGTCTCTGGTTAGGAGAGTGTTTTACCCCTGTTAAGGGGAACTACGTCGCCCTGATTCTCATACCAGATGAGATATGTAGGCAGGAGGTTGTGAGCAATCTCTCCGGGCACCCTTTTTCTTTTTTTGCTGTGTTGTTTTCGTGTGTTTGTTCACCCTTTTTGTTGAGTCTCTGTTTGTTCACCCTTTAGTTTTTTTGTGTGTTGTTCACCCTTTTCTTTGTTTTGGCGTGAGTACCCGTTTGTTCAGCGTGTGTGTGGTGGTATGTTCATACCTTGGGGATTTCTTCTGTTATAATTGGGGTTCATTTATGACGGTTGTCATTCATATTGGGGTTCATCTTGGGGTTCATTTATGACGGTTGTCATTCATAATGGGGTTCATCTCGGGGTTCATTTTTGATGTTTGTCACTCATTCGGGGTTCACCTATATTCACTTTGGGGTTTAGTTGTGATGAGTGCTATTCGCATCGGGGTTCATCTTTGGTGTTCGCTGGTTAGCGTTTGTTATTGTTAGGAGTCCGATATAAGTAAATGTATTGGCATTCTGTTTCCTTTTGTTTTGTTATTGTTAGGAGTCGGGTGTAAGTCCTGTATTGGCGTTCTGTTTCCTTGTGGGTGTTTCTTTTGACGTCTCAGTGTCCCGTTTTGGTGTCTTGTTTCGGCGTGCGTTAGCCGAGCTACGAGTGCTCTGATTCTCCTCTGGATAGAGAAGATACGTAGGCATAGGACGCGATGTCCTAGCGAGCATGTCCCCCTTTCCCGAACTACGTTGACTCTGATGTTTGTTTCTGACAAACTACGTAGGCCCAGGATGCGATATCCTGCTGAGTCCACTTCCTCCGTTTTCTTTCTCTCCTTCACCTGTTTATTATTCCAGTTTGTGCAATTTCTTTGAGCAGTTTATTAGCAACCCTTTTCCTTTCCTTTGAGTTATCTTTTGAGCGTGGATCCCGTCGAGTACGGTGGACGTGAGGGGTGCTAACACCTTCCCCTTGCGTAACCGACTCCCGTACCTTGTAATCTCTGGTCGTAAGACCGTTCCTTTCCCTTTCTTAGGTTAGTCCTGTGCTCCCTTTCCGTCATAGGATGAATAGCGTCGGTGGCGGATCTGTATTTTTCCGCCGGTTGTTTTTCGCGTTGCGACAATCCACAACCAGTTACTGGGTTAATAAAGGATAAATCGACCGAAAGAAAAGGCATCGGGATACCAAATACTAGGTATAAAGATGATGACCAATCAAATGGAGAGACTATCATTACCATCAAAAGGTAAATGATAGATGACCCGCTGGGGATGCATTGACAAAGACAATGATCTGGGAGATATACTCAAAAGGTGAAGGAATATCAATACTGAATGTTGGATAAAGATAACCGTCAGAGAGGGGATTACATCTACCACTATTAGGTAGAAAACCACGGAAGAGTAACCGTCATCGGTTAGGATGAACAAAAACAAGGTTAACTCTGCAAGGGGATAAAATAGGGTTTACAACTACCGGTATAAGGTAGAAAACCACAGACTCCGCCCGGGAAAAGATGGATAATTGCTGGTTACTGAGTAATCATTCCTCTAAACTACGGGGAAGTGCAAGGATAATCACAAGAGGCCAACTCTAGGAACAAACTAGAGAGGCACGATGAAACAAGACTCATCCCTATGAGGATATAACTCAAGGGGAACTCCATCCCAATACATGTATTGGGAGGAAACAGAAACAACCATCATCCACGAGGACATAACTCAGTGGGGAATATGGAAGGAAGGATAAACACTTTCTGCTTATGGGGCTAACTCTACATGGGGAGATCAGACATAAACATCTACTTGGTGAAATATGTATCACCGACTAGCAGGGGATAACAATCAAAGGTATTTATGGCAAATAATGTAACATGAATATTTGAATGTCAAAATTACATGCAGACATATATGCGTGGTTTATGTATGATGAATGCTGACAAAATGGACATATATAACACAAACAGATCCAACGATCGATGATTCAAACATCTGGTATTACATCTCGAGAGAGAAAGCCAGGCCCACTGGAGAACATCCAATCTAACGGGGGCAAGAGATACCAGGAAACAAAGATCTCTACAAGGGAATGAACATTAGTCACTCCAAGCTGGAGACACGGGCCACTCATGGATAAAATCTGCCGCAGAAGCAACTCTACTGGGGGGAATTATCAGAGGAGATAATGGAACTCTTGTGGGGAACAACCACCAAACATCGTATTACTGACGAAATCACATCTGCTGAGGAGGAAAGGATCATAACTCTGCTGAAGGAAAGATAGACTTCTTCATTAACCACTCTGCTCGGGAGGAAACCACAAACAGGCTCTGAAGGAAGAAGATACAATCATGCCGGGAATATGAACAAATGTCTTACCCTGTTGGGAATCATGCCATCTTTGGGAGAGCACGGAAGACGTCCCAAGTATCCTTTTGTCATTGTGAATGTTCACTTTGTTTAAAAACAACTTATGAAAAATTTATTCATTTTAAAGTAATGACATTTCTCAATGAAAACATGCAAAACATTTGTTGAATAGGAACAGATAAGAGTGCAAATAATTGGATAAAGGCTCAAATTTATTTTATGGGATGGTAGTATGCAAATGGCAAGACTCCATAGATCTTTACAAATTTTAAATTGGTGATATATATTGGAAAAGGGCTACTTTGAACATAATGACCATTTCTCCACCAACTCCGAATCAGATGTATTTGAAGCTTCAATTGACAATGACTGAGCGAGAATCTCTGGCAGATGACAGCTTGTAGAACAAAGTCTTGTCAGGACACAGTTACTTGCAAAATCCTAAATTTTTGCCTAGATTGCCCCAGGGTGAGGTGTTCAATCTAGCGGGATACATACTCATTTTTTATGTCTCTAACTTTTGCCTGGATCTCCCTTTCGGGTTTTCAATCCACCGAGACGCTCATTTTTGCCTAAGCCGCCCTTTCGGGTTTTCAACTTAGCGAGCTATTCTGTTTTTATTTTAGGCGAAATATTTCTTGACTACATCTGAATTCACAGGACGAGTGAAATCCTCCCCATCCATAGTTGTGAGTATCAAAGCACCACCTGAAAAGGCTCTCTTAACAACATATGGACCTTCATAGTTTGGAGTCCACTTGCCCCTGGAATCGGGCGCGAAAGACAAGACTTTCTTGAGCACAAAGTCACCTTCTCAAAACACACGAGGCTTGACCTTCTTATCAAAGGCTTTCTTCATCCTTTCCTGATATAACTGACGATGGCACATGGCAGTCAATCTCTTTTCTTCGATTAAATTCAGTTGGTCATAACGACTCTGAACCCATTCAGCATCAGTCAACTTGGATTCCATCAAGACTCTCATTGATGGGATCTCCACCTCTACTGGGAGCACAACCTCCATGCCGTAAACAAGAGAGAAAGGGGTTGCCCATGTTGAAGTGCGGACAGACGTACGATATCCATGCAAAGCAAATGGCAACATCTCATGTCAATCTTTGGACAATTTTCTTGATATTCTTATTAGCAGCTTCAACAACCCCATTCATCTTGGATCTGTAAAGGGAAGAATTATGATGTGCAATCTTGAACTCGCTACATAGCTCTTTCATCATCTTGTTGTTCAAGTTAGATCCATTGTCAGTAATGATCTTATCCGGCACGCCATATCGGTATATGAGTTGATTCTTAATAAACCTCACGACCACCTGCCTAGTCACATTTGCATATGATGCCGCTTCGACCCACTTGGTGAAGTAATCAATTGCTACGAGAATAAATCTGTGACCGTTGGACGCTTTTGGCTCTATCATGCCAATCATGTCAATTCCCCACATGGAGAAAGGCCATGGTGATGAAATCACTTTCAGGAGTGTCAGGGGAATATGAATCTTATCCGCATAAATCTGACACTGATGGTATTTCTTCACATATTTGCAGCAGTCAGACTCCATTGTTAACCAATAGTAGCCTGCTCTCAACATCTTTCTAGCCATGGCATGTCCGTTGGAATGAGTACCAAAAGAACCCTCATGGACCTCAGTCATTAACAGGTCTGCTTCGTGTCTATCCACACATCTGAGCAAAACCATGTCAAAGTTTCTCTTATAAAGTACATCGCCATTGAGGTAAAAACTGCCTGATAATCTTCTCAAAGTTTTTCTATCTTTCACAAATGCCCCAGGCGGGTAAATCTGGCTTTGAAGAAATCACTTGATATCATAATACCATGGCTTATCATCTTGCACCTCCTCTACTGCAAATACATGAGCTGGTCTGTCCAAGCGCATCACAGTGATATTGGGAACTTCATTCCAAAGTCTTACCACAATCATCGAAGCAAGTGTAGCAAGAGCATCTGCCATTCGATTCTCATCTCGAGGAATATGATGGAAGTCAACCTCAGTAAAGAATGTTGAAATCCTCCTCGCATAATCTCTATAGGGGATGAGGCCAGGCTGATACGTCTCTCATTCACCCTTAATCTAATTAACAACAAGGGCCGAATCACCATATACATCAAGATGCTTGATCCTGAGATCAATACACTCTTCCAATCCCATGATACAAGCCTCATACTCAGCCATATTATTCATGCATTTGAAAGTTAGCCTTGCTGTAAAAGGAAAATGTGTGCCTTAAGGAGTAATAATCACTGCCCCAATACCATTTCCATATTGATTTACAGCGCCATCAAACACCATGCCCCATCGGGAACCAGGCTCTGGCCCTTCATCAAGCGTAGGCTCATCACAATCTTTCATTTTCAAATACAGAATCTCTTCATCTGGGAAGTCATACTGAACAGACTGATAATCCTCAATTGGTTGATGTGCCAAGTGGTTAGCCAAGATACTACCTTTTATAGCCTTCTGAGCTCGATACTCAATATCATACTCAGACAACCACATCTGCCAACGGGCAATCCTCCCAGTTAAAGCAGGCTTCTCAAAGATATACTTGATTGGTTCCATTTTGGATATCAACCAAGTTGTATGATTCAACATATACTGGCGTAAGCGCTTAGCAGCCCAAGCCAAAGCACAACATGTTTACTCAAGCATCGAGTATCGAGACTCACACTCAGTGAACTTCTTACTCAGGTAGTATATAGCATATTCTTTCTTTCCTAATTCATCTTGCTGACCAAGGACACAACCCATTGAGTCTTCAAGAACTGTCAGATACATAATCAACGGTCTCCCTTCCACAGGCGGAGACAAAATCAGAGGCTTAGATAAATACTCTTTAATACTGTCAAAGGACTTTTGGCAATCCTCAGTCCAATCATGAGACTGATCTTTCTGGAGGAGCTTGAATATCGGCGCACATGTGGCAGTCATGTGGGATATAAATCTGGAAATATAATTCAAGCGGCCAAGAAAACCTCGGACTTGCTTCTCATTTTTGGGCGCAGGTATCTCTTGTATTGCTTTGACCTTCGCGGGATCAACCTCAATACCTCTTTCGCTGACAATAAAGCTCAATAACTTGCCGGAACGGACTCCAAATATACACTTGTTAGGATTTAGACGAAGCTTATACTTCCTCAAACGCTGAAAAAGTTTCAACAAGTGCTCTACATGTTCAACTTCCGTTCTTGACTTCGTGATCATATCATCAACATACACCTCGATATCCTTATGCATCATATCATGAAACAAGGTAGTCATAGCTCGTTGATATGTGGCTCTGGAATTCTTCAAACCGAAGGGCATCACTCGATAACAGAATGTTCCCCAAGGTGTGATGAATATTGTCTTCTCCATATCCTCGGGTGCCATTTTAATCTGATTATATCCGGAAAATCCATCCATAAACGAGAAGACATTGAATTTAGCTGTATTATCTACCGACATATCTATATGTGGTAGAGGATAATCATCTTTCGGACTAGCTTTATTCAAGTCTCTATAGTCCACACACATTCGGACTTTTCCATCTTTCTTTGGCACAGGCATAATATTGGTCACCCATTGAGGATATGTAGAAGTCACCAGAAACCCTGCATCAATTTGCTTCTGAACTTCTTCTTTGATCTTCACTGCCATATCAGGATGAGTTCTTCTGAGCTTTTTCTTCACGGGTACGCACTCAGGCTTCAATGGCAAGAAATGTTGCACGATATCAGTATCTAGACCAGGCAAAGACGTCGACGTATTCTCGTAGCAACTCAATCAACCCCTTCTTAACATATTCTTCCAGGAGTGCCCCAATCTTCACTTCTCGCACACAATCTTCAGACCCCAAGTTGACTGTTTCCAGATTCTCAAGATGCGGCTGAATGATCTTCTCTTCTTGCTCAAGTAGACGGGTAATCTCGTCAGGAATCTCTTCAACATCATCTTCTTCCGCCTCAAATACAGGGAACTCAAAGTTAGGAGATGGTGTTGGATCATTATGTTCAATGGGGTTGACCACCCTGCATAATGATTTTGGATATAAAAGATTTTAGAATTCAAACAAGGAAAATCATTATGCAGATGAAAAGATTGATTTTATTCTTATTTTAAGGGTTTTATGTGATCACCAATTTCATGCAAAAGCGAAAAGTGAAAATAAATGGAAAAACAAACATTTAACATGAATTTATTGAATGAAAATATCATTGTATTTATGAGCCAACAATGTCATCACTCCTCCTTTTGGCATGGGAGGAGGGTTTTTAAACATAATGAACATTACTTTGACTTATGGATAAATGTTGGAATATCAACAACGACTCAATTATTGCAGACCCCTCTAGGGATGATAAAGTTGCCAGAATCCTCTGCACCCTCTTCCAAAATAGCGGCAGCTTCCTCATCTTGACCGGTGTGGATGAACCCACCACTCTTGAACAACCCTTTCTTGTGGAAGACACCAAAAGAATACCCTATGCCAGCCCGGGATTTGATGTCTTCTAGCTTAATCATTTTCCCTAATCCAGCAGTTGCACCATGCTTGATGGCCAACTTTGCATCTCTATAGGACGCAAATGAAGAAGTTCCTTTCTAAATAGGCTCGGCAATAAATAAAGCTTGGAACGGAATTCCAACTTCATCCTCAGCGTCTATATAAGAGAAGGAAGACAACTGGATAACCAGGAGAGCCTTTTCTCCCTCTACCACCACCAGCTTCTTGTTTTTGACAAACTTCAGTTTCTGGTGTAGGGTAGATGTCACGGCGCCTGCCTCGTGAATCCATGGTCTGCCCAGAAGACAGTTATACGATGGGTGAATGTCCATGACCTGGAAGGTGATCAGGAAATCACTTGGTCCAATCATGACTGGGAGCTCAACCTCTCCAATCACAGTTTTACGGGACCCATCGAAAGCTTTAACTAACACATTCAATGATGACCCAGTGTCCACCAACACATTGGACATTGCATCATCTTTACAGCTCATGGAGATGTGTAGTGCCAAGTTGTGGTCTCTTCCCTCCTCGGGGAGATCAGCATCACAAAAACTTAAATTGTTACAAGCGGTGATGTTTGCAACAATACTGTCGAATTGCTCAATCGTGACGTCATGAGCCACATACGCCACATCCAACACCTTCTGCAGAGCTTCTCGATGTGGTTCTGACTTCATCAGCAAGGATATTACAGAGATCTTGGATGGCGTCTATAGAAGCTGATCTACCACGTTGTACTCACTCCTTTTGATGAGCCTCAGCATCTCCTCACAGTCTTCTTTCGTATTGCCACTCTGGCCAACAGAGATAGGAGTTTTCAACGTAGAGGCAGGTTTGGCAACAAGTGTCGGATTCGTGGCATTCACAGCAATACCAACCGGGCGTTCAGCATAATCAGCAGCGTCAGCTCTTCGAACATCAATTTGGGGTTTCGGCGGAGCCGAGAAGACACGACCGCTACGGGTCAAGCCGCTGACGTCGACAATATTGACAACAGATGTAGAAGGTAGGGGAACCTCTTTCCCATCCTCCAATGCCACAACATTGTAGCGATAGGGGACCGCCTTCTCAGAAGAGTATGGCACAGGGCCGAGTACTTTAATGGTCAAAGCAGGAGAAGCCTTTCGCTTGCTACCATCATACTTGATGACAACAGGCTCAGGGATCTGAAATACTGGAGAAATTACATTGACTTCATCAGCATCTTCATCAATGTTTCTGTTTTGAAGTATATCAGTGACTCCTTCATCCAGCATTTCTTGAACATCTTTGCACACTTGGCAACATCCTCTTTGATTGACAGAACAAACTCGGCATCTTTCGTGGTCGTGCTCGTAATGACTGTACTCACACAACAATCTATGCATCTTGACCAGAGATTGTCGAATATGGATGACATATTTGACTTTGTATTTACCAGGGCAACCCTGGACCATGTTGACAGATTCCCCATGCTCAGGCAATGGGTTCTTCTTTACATTAGGACCTACGTCCTCGAAACACGGGATACCACATCTCACAAGGTCTTGAACCTTGGTCTTCAGTGGGTAGCAGTTTTCCACGTCATGTCCGGGAGCACCGGAATGATAAACACAATGTAATTCTGGCTTATACCACCACTGGGGATTGGTAGGTATAGTCGGCGGGTCTCGTGGAGTAATCAATTTCCTCTCTATCAAGGAGGGATATAATTCATCATAGGTCAGGGGGATAGGATCAAAGGTGACCCTCTTCCTCTCATAGCTTGTATTGGCTTGATTATTATTTCGAGGCTGGTAGGCCTGCTGTTAAGGACGGTGCTGTTGTTGTTGATATTGTTGATATTGTTGTTGCTGATTATTATTGTGATGCTGATATTGTTGATTATCTCTGAAAATAGGTGCTATCTGAGCCACCTGATGCTGGTTACCGGCAGGACGCACGGTCTTCCTCCTCACTGAGGGTATTCTTGGTTTAACATAGGACGTCACAGCATGTGCCTTGCCATCTTTCTTCTTTGCAAACGCCCCATAACATTTGGCAGAAGAGCCTTCTTCTCTGGTCAGGTGCCCTTCCCTGACTCCCTCTTCCAGACACATCCCCATGTTCATCATCTCGGTGAAGTCAGAAGGAGCGCTGGCAATCATTTGCTCGTAATAAAAAAAACTCAAGGTCTTCAGAAAGATCTTGGTCATCTCTTTCTCCTCCACCGGGGGCACAATCTGTGCTGCTACCTCTCGCCACCTCTGGGCGTACTCTTTTAAAGTTTCTTTGTCCTTCTGGGACATGGCTCTCAATTGATCCCTATCGGGAGCCATATCCATGTTATACTTGTACTGCTTGACGAAGTCCTCGCCAAGGTCGTTGAAGGATCGAATGTTCGCGCTGTCCAAGCCCATATACCATCTTAGGGCAGCACCGAACAAACTGTCCTGGAAGTAGTGAATGAGAATTTGTCATTGTCGGTCTGAGTCGACATTTTCCTGGCATACATGACCAGGTGGCTGAGAGGGCAAGTATTTCCCTTGTACTTTTCAAAGTTAGGTACTTTGAACTTTACCGGGATCTTGACATTAAGGACCAAATAGAGTTCAGCACCAGACTTGCCGAAGAGGTCCTTTCCTCGAAGAGTTTTCAATTCCTTGCGAAGCTCAAGAAATTGGTCATTCATAGCATCCATCTTTTCATAGACATCTAGGACCTCAGACGACTCAGAATGATAGATTGTGTCGTATACTCTGGGCATAGTATGCACGACAGGAGGAGGAACAACTAGGACCGGGCTAGATGCCGGCAGAGAAGCAAAAGTGGGTGCAGGACCCTCAGGGAGGGTTGAAGGCCCAGCCACAACCAAAGGTGTAGGTCTTGGATACTCATAAGCCATGAGGTACTCGGAATCTCTCCTCCTAACCCAAGAGGTATAGGGTTCCAAAGCGATACAGTTCTTCAGACCTAGCTCTTTCCTTCCTTTCCTATGGATCTTGCGCCAAGCGTGGACCATCCTGCCCTTCAAGCCTTGGGGATCTTTACCCTCCCAAAAGAACACACCCTCTAACAGAATGTTATTAGGTTTATCCTTTAGGGGGAACCCAAGCTGACGACGTGCCAAAATAGGGTTGTAGTTAATCCCACCACATGTACCAAGAAGAGGCACATTGGAGAATTCACCACAAAGAGTCAATAATATGCACACCATCATATACACGGTTGTACCAAAAGATATCATCATTAGTGAGAGACATAAGTCTAGTGGACCATCGTAGACATCCTTTGTTCTCCTTGAAGGCGACCGTCTGTGGCAAGTGCGAAATAAACCACTTGTACAACAGAGGCAAACAGGACACAATGCTACCACCACCCTTTGCATTCCTCATATGCAAAGAAAAGTAAGTTTCACCCAACAGAGTCGGAACTGGATTAAGAGTAGCGAAAATCCTAATAGCGTTCACATCCACAAACTTGTCGATGTTGGGGAATAACACTAGCCCATAGATGAGAAGTATAAATATAGCCTCAAAGGTGTCCTCACTCATGGCCTTCCCATACATAGTAGCTTGAGCAATGAGGAACTCAGAAGGGAGACCTTGAATTCCACCTTTGGTAGTCATATGAGCACCAAACAGAGATTCATCTATATGCAACATGTCAGCTATCTCTTGAGAAGTAGGAACACTCTCTAAGCCACTGAACGGCAATTGGTCTAGAATAGGTATACCCACAAGATAGGCATACTCCTCAAGCGTGGGCAAAAGCTAAAAATCCGGAAATGTGAAGCAACGGTACAAGGGATCATAAAATTGCACCAATACACTCATCAATCCTTCGTCCACCTGAGTAGTCAAAACAGATAGAAGCTTCCCAAAATGAGCCTTGAAACCCAAGGGATCTAGTACATAGGATGTCAAATTCCTTAGCTCTTTCAAGTCGGGTTGTCTGAAACTGTACTTCTTTGTATTCCTTATTTGTCTTTCCATGTCTGAAAATTTGCAAATAGACCTCTTAAGTTCCTTGAAAATTTTCTCATTATTGATGATATGGATGCAAATGGGTGCATGAATGCATGAATGCAACAATCACACTCAAGGATCAAGCAAAACACACCAAACAAAGGTCATGGGATGGATCATGTCATCCTTAATATCAATCATCCATTTTGGTGGATTATGGTTTACACCTTATCAACATCCAAGTTCCATTGATATTAAGGATACAAGAACGGATCGACCATGAATCAAGGGTTTGTTGCAAGTCACGAGCATGGAGTCTTGATTAAGAACCACCCAAAGGGATTGTACTAGGGTTTAAACCTGCCAAACATGTTCTACAAGAGGTTCCCATAGACATCATCCCATCTTTCGGATATTATCGGATAAACGACTACTCGTATTCCAAAAATATTCTCAAGAGAGACTCTTATGAGTGTAGTATCGCGTAACAATCATATCAAATCTTACATTTGAACGACTTTCGCACTACATCCTAAGAATAGGCCAAGATGGGCTTGGTAAACTAAGGTCCTTGGCTTCTAAGGTCTATATTGGAAAGAGTAATGTCTAACCACAACTACTTGTGTGACATTATTGATCCCAACATGACCTCCACCAAGTGAATGGGCTTGCAAGTCAACTTGCTAAGGAATAACTCCACACAAGTCAACAAGACTATGCCATTCTCCTATCCTAAGTGCACTCGAGTTCGGGTATAGAACTCATCTCACAAACATCACCAAGCATACAAGGAATTAATATTCAAGCAATTCAATCATTACATACAATACAGTAATCCCAAATTGCACAAAAAATAGGTCACAAAACAATATACAATACAATACAACAAATATGAAAAGAAGGCAAAACCCACTAGGCAAATTTCCCCAGCAGAGTCGCCACTTTTCTGTAGCGGGTTATTCGTTACCATTAGAGATATTGACTAAATCCAAGGTAAACCATACATGTCAAGTCGCCACCGCACTTCTATTAATCCAGAGGAATGGTTAGAAAGCGAACAAAAACCTAAAAGTTTTATCGAATCAAAAACTAGTAAAAATGTCAGAGATCTGGGTAAGGGGGTTGGTTATGCAATGGGAAGGTTTTAAGCACCCAAAGTATCCTAGGTACTCATAGGGAGCCCTTTTCACACTTATTGTAAGGTTGGTATTTTGTGAAACCTTGTTTGTGCAAACATGATTGAAGAGATGAGAATAGAATATACAAGTTATTTACATTTTGTGTTTGGATGGATAAACCCATTGCCTACGTACCATCTTAAAAAAAGATTAGGATCAAAACCTCGTAGTTCGGGGTAAAAATCTCAAAATGAGTTGGTGAGTTGATTGGTCCAAAAGCCTTAAGGTCTTTTGTTATCCAAGGGAGAAAACTCAACCTAAAACCACAAGTCCACCATGTGAGGATAACTTCAACATGCTAGAGAGGGGTTAACCCTATAATAAGCATGGAAGACTCATTGTCCATCACTAAGGATATAGGTGAGTATTACATCTACCTCAAGGATAACTCAAACCTAATAGCTAAAGGTTATGAAAACTTTTGATTAAGAAAGTGGCCATTGAAACTATAAAAAAGGTATTTAAATGAGTGGTATTTACCAATGAAAAGTATTTACAAAATATGGTCAAAGTTGACTTAAAAGTTCATTTCAAAATAAGTGTTATGAAAAGAAAGTTTGAAAATCAAAAGCATAAGGCTTAGGTTTCTAATGTTTGAAAAGACATGTTAGATGTTTGCACAAAACGTTATGGCTAGGGTTATAGTGGAGGGAAGAAGAAGAATGGCTAAAATCCTAATCATACAAGAGATGAGGGATAAGAAACAAGACCACAAATGGAGTTCCTCTCTTGAGATCATATTGATGATCCAAGTAGCTCCCATCCTTTGGAATATGCAAGCAAAATAATTGTAAGCTCAAGTAATCAATATAATCAAACAAGCTCTTAGAAGATCCCCAATGGCTCTTGTATCTTGCACTTTTGATGAACATGGAAATGGTTCTTCAATTTGAGTTCTCATAGAATTCCCTAGCACAAAAGCATACACATCAAAGAGTTTTATGAAGCAAATCAAGAATGGACAAGAGTGAGTTTATAGGTTTGGTCCTTCTAATCCATCTTCAACATTAAGGTCCTTTTACTCCAATTTGCATAGGGAATGTCCTAGAAACTAAGTTCATTTGTCCATTTCTTTGCATTTGGTCCACAACAATCAAAACAAAACACAAGCAGAATAATATATACACAATTATGTGCTCAAGTGAGCAAAAGGCAAATTGCATTAACATAAACATGTGCTCAAATGAGCAAAGGGGGAAAAGCAAATGAATAATATGTACAAGAATATTAAATTGCATAAATGTAAAGTGCAAGAAGTAAATGTTAATAGTTAATGGTTAATCTTAGTAGTTAGTGTGCCATAAGGCAAATTTAGCGCTATGTTAAGCAATCGTAATTGGACTTATGTAGAAGTCACAACTATCTGAGGCCGGTCAAGAATAATGTAGGCAACAACACAAGTTAGAGGTCTTGATTAGTGAATCAAACTCCAACAACTTGCCATGCCAAAAAGAAGATGAGAAATGATCTTGTATTGATTTAGGTCCTTTACATGATTTAGGAAGCAATCTATCCTTAATGCAAAGCCATTCACTTGATCCATGATCAAGATGAATTAGATTTGGATCAAGGAAGATTAAACCTCCATGTATCAATGCTAACCACCAATCTTTAACTCATTGATCAAAAAGAAGAAAGAAGAAGAAGAAGAAGAAGAAGAAGAATGAAGAATGAAGAATTAAAGTGCATTAAATGAAATGGAATGTATTAATCAACAAGCATTGACCAAAGATAGAGAATATCAAGGTCAAATAATAGAAAACAGAAGCAAAATGAGGATTAGAAGTCAAGAAACAAATGAAATATTTTTGGCATTTTTTAACATTAAAATAAAACTTGAATTAAAATAATAAAGAAAGGTCAAACTTCAAACTCACTTCAAATCATCTTTGAAAAGTCCAAGTGAATTATCCCAAGTTCAACAAGGTCAAACAAAGTTTGACAAAAAATTTCAGCATTTTTAAAAGTCAGAAACTATTTTAAATCAATTAAAAATGCATAAAAATAACCTAATTGAACTAAAATCTCAAATAAATCTCAAATCAATTAATAAATTGATGAGAATATTTTTCATAGATCTATCATCATTCAAAGAGGTTGGAAAAATATTTTTGTATTTTTTGAATATCAAAAACTATTTTAAATGAATTAAAAATAACAAGAAAAGAGAAAATTATTAAAAAATATCAAATGATAAAATAAAAAATATTAAAAATCATTTTTAGAAAGTAGAAATTAAATGGAGAAGAATGAAATTGGTCCCATAATTTTTGGACCAATAATGAGAGAGATATGAATTTTAGAAATAAAATGGAATTAAAAGAAATAAAAGAAAATAAAATACGAAATTAGAAAATGTGGAAAAACACGGAGCGTTGGATGATAGCTTATTAAATGAGTTGGCAGATCATGTGGACTACATGCGCGCATCCACCATGCGCTTCAGTCAAATGAATCACACGTAGCCAAATAAAAAGTCATAACATTGGGTGGATGAGATTAGATCTGGAAAAAGTAATGGACGGTCCTGATTTGATCTGGAGACTAGACAGTGGCCACTGCCACCGTCTTCTCTGGCCAACTTCCGGCCAAACCAAAATTTGCAGAAATTAAAACATCAACCAAAATGCACAATCCTGGTACCATTCGAAAGCTGGGGTGATGTACATCACCCATGTGCCACTCAATTCCTCTCTAGATCTCTAGATTGAGAGAAATCAGAGGTGGAAACTCTGTGGTGTTCAAGTGAACTTAATGATTTTCAAAAATTGAAAGCATAGCAATGTTGCCTTTATACAGAGGACTTCGTATCACACAAGAACAAAGCAAATAGAGCAATATACAAGCTGGTTCGAAGCAAATAACAGTTGAAGTAAACCTTTGAAATGCAAGGATTTGAGTCAAGATCTTTGGATTCTTTTGCAAACAGTTAGCACTACGGATCAAGAGGAGAAGGTTTGGGAACTTTGAGATCTGAAGATTGATCAATGAAATCAAAATTCAGATCTGAAAAATTTGAATAGAAAAGAGATAGTTCCTTTATTGAGGGTTGAGTTTTTGAGTTCAGCAGCAATTGGGGCGCCTTAAGGTTGAAGAAATGAGAAGCCAAGGCATTGTATTTATAGTTGAGCAAGGTTGAGTTGCATGATCAAATCGTGTGCATGGATGGAAAGGGCCTCCATGCATGGGCCTGTACAAGTGCATGGAGGGCCCAACTTCACTTTGAATTGAAAGCTTATGTCAAAGGGAATGAGAATGGACGTGCAGATTGGACTGTATGAGCTCATGCATGGCAATTGAAATGATTTTCTCATAATGCACTATTTCATTGAAGCTTTCGAAAATGCCATGTCCAAAATTAAAATGAAACCTTATGAGTAATGGTTGGAAAGCTTATTGCATAAGGAACAAATGTTATGTTGATCAAAACTCCATTTGGGCCTTGGAAATTATTGAAAATTGAACTTGAAGTGTAGGGTGCAAAACATGCATATGTGAAATTTTCAAAATTTGCCAAAGTTCAAGCCCTTCTGTCTCAATGGTGCAAGCTCCAAATTGAAAAATCTTCAACACGAACGTTGTAGATATTTTCAAGGAAATCAATTTAGGCTTAAAGTTTGCATCATTTGGATTTTTGATGAAGGAGTTATGGGCACTTGAAGTTGGACTTTTTCACATTTCAATGCATTTGGTCCAAAGTGACCTATAATGTTTTGCATTATCACATGTATTTCCTTTGAGATATTGCAATTTTTCTAAACATAACATTTGAATTAGACATCTTAAGCTTTCCAATTCACTTAATCCCACCAAAATTAGGGTTTCAGTCAAAATGACCTATAATGTTTTGGAATGGATGATGCCTTTCTAAGCTTCAAATCAAATTTTGATGAACATGAAAGTTGTTCATATGGTCCTTAAGAACATTGTTACTTTTTGGGTCATCTCCATTTGACCAACACATAAAAGGTTAGGTCTTAGGGTATTTCAAAATAGTCAGATGAATTGACTGATCAACTTCTCAAATCCAAAACTCATATCTTGATGAATTGATGATTGAGGACACTCAAATAAGTTCAAATATGCATGAAATGATGAATTAAAGAACTTCCCTTGATTGTATTTGACCATGGGTTGAGGTTGCTTCATGAACAAGGCATAGTTGATGAACAAATGAATTAGGGTTTCCTTGGGAAACAAGCCTCAAACCCTTTGATTTGCTTTGATCAAAATGATGACTTGAGATACTTGGAAAGCATATTTGATGGATGAGAGCTTTGGGAACCATTGCCATGTTTACCTTTATCTCCTCTTGGCCATATCAATGCATTTAGGACCTCTTAGAAGTCTTTAGACCTTGTGACTGCTCAAGCTACAAACAAAAGGTGTTAGTGACATATTTTTGTGCTTTTGGTTAGTGAATAAAATGAGAAAAGCAATTATATACAATTCAAGTATGCTTGGTGATCTCAAACCAACTCACAAGAGGTCCCATCCAAAGGTAAGAAGCGAAGGTGCTTATGATCCTTGAGGCAATGCAAATGTAATGTTATGATGCCATGAGAGATATTAGGGTCAAAATTAGGGTCTTACAGATGCCCCTATTTAAGGTCATTCTAGCCGGAGAAGTGAAGGTTAAAATCTTCGTCTCGACGAGGTAGAATGGGCTTAAATAATAACAAAGAGACGAATTTTGCTCCCCAAGAGACCTCATGATGCAAATGTATGTATGCAAAAAGGAAATACTCTGTGGAGATATGTGTCCACAAAGGAGAAAAGAAATCCGGAGAAACTGACAATCCATATGAGTAATACACTCAATGGGACAGAGACTCTGGAGACTCTAACGGGGATAAGACAGGGGAAAATGCGTGAGCAGGTCACGAGTTAGAACTTGCTGAGAGATACGAGCGGAATTCCATGAGAATAAATCAATGGAAGGACTCGAGTTGACTCAAAGGTGCATGTATCAGGGAATATGCCAATACAGCAAAGCTATCCATAAAGGATACTTCGGATGAAAATCCGGTCTCAGATGGGGAAAATCCACTAAGGGACCTCGCTGGGGAATGTCCAAACAGAATTCATCTGAGGAAACAACAAGATGAGGTATTACCGGTCATTGGGTAATAAGCTCAAGGAGACATGTGATCGCAACACCAGTATAAGGGTGAGAGAACATCACGCTCAGGGAGAATGAATATCTAAGACCGATATAAGGGTGAGAGATATCAATCATCCAAAATCATCTGAGGAAAACCTAAAAAGGTATATTTCAACTCATGAAATCTGACTCCACAGGGGACAAAAGTCATAATAGGGAGCAGAGAGGAAGGAACACCAGGGATATCGGTTACTGCCATATAATAGGTGACCGACCAAGCGTGAATTGGGGAATATTTCCAAGACACTCATCATCCGAAAGGAGGGCTGAAAAGCAAGCTCAACTACATGATGGACATTCGATTCCGCAAAAAGGGGATACGAATCTTACTCGACTGGGGAAGAGCAAACGACTTCGACCAAAGAGTGCATGAGATATATTATCTATTACCGTCAGAACATAGATAACATACTCGCATGGAAGATTATCCACAACCGGTTACTGGGTTAATAAAGGATAAATCGACCGAAAGAAAAGGCATCGGGATACCAAATACTAGGTATAAAGATGATGACCAATCAAATGGAGAGACTATCATTACCAACAAAAGGTAAATGACAGATGACCCGCTGGGGATGCATTGACTAAGACAATGATCCGAGAGATATACTCAAAAGGTGAAGGAATATCAATACCGAATGTTGGATAAAGATAACCGTCAGAGAGGGGATTACATCTACCACTATCAGGTAGAAAACCACGGAAGAGTAACCGTCATCGGTTAGGATGAACAAAAACAAGGTTAACTCTACAAGGGGATAAAATAGGGTTTACAACTACTGGTATAAGGTAGAAAACCACAGACTCCGCCCGGGAAAAGATGGACAATTGCTGGTTACTGAGTAATCATTCCTCTAAACTACGGGGAAGTGCAAGGATAATCACAAGAGGCCAACTCTAGGAACAAACTAGAGAGGCACGATGAAACAAGACTCATCCCTATGAGGATATAACTCAAGGGGAACTCCATCCCAATACATATGTTGGGAGGAAACAGAAACAACCATCATCCACGAGGACATAACTCAGTGGGGAATATGGAAGGAAGGATAAAGACTTTCTACTTATGGGGTTGACTCTACATGGGGAGATCAGACACAAACATCTGCTTGGTGAAATATGTATCACTGACTAGCAGGGGATAACAATCAAAGGTATTTATGGCAAATAATGTAACATGAATATTTGAATGTCAAAATTACATGCAGACATATATGCATGGTTTATGTATGATGAATGCTGACAAAACAGACATATATAACACAAACAGATCCAATGATCGATGATTCAAACATCTGGTACTACATCTCGAGAGAGAAAGCCTGGCCCATTGGAGAACATCCAAACTAATGGGGGCAAGAGATACCAGGAAACAAAGATCTCTACAAGGGAATGAGCATCAGTCACTCCAAGCTGGAGACAGGGGCCACTCATGGATAAAATCTGTCGCGGAAGCAACTCTACTGGGGGGAATTATCAGAGGAGATAATGGAACTCTTGTGGGGAACAACCACCAAACATCGTATTACTGACGAAATCATATCTGCTGAGGAGGAAAGGATCATAACTCTACTGAAGGAAAGATAGACTTCTTCGTTAACCACTCTGCTCGGGAGGAAACCACAAACAGGCTCTGAAGGAAGAAGATACAATCATGCCGGGAATATGAACAAATGTCTTACCCTGTTGGGAATCATGCCATCTTTGGGAGAGCACTGAAGACGTCCCAAGTATCCTTTTGTTATTGTGAATGTTCACTTTGTTTAAAAAAAACTTATGAAAAATTTATTCATTTTAAAGTAATGATATTTCTCAATGAAAACATGCAAAGCATTTGTTGAATAGGAACAAATAAAAGTGCAAATAATTGAATAAAGGCTCAAATTTATTTGATGGGATGGTAGTCTGCAAATGGCAAGACTCCATAGATCTTTACAAATTTGAAATTGGTGATATATATTGGAAAAGGGCTACTTTGAACATAATGACCATTTCTCCACCAACTCTGAATCCGATGTATTTGAAGCTTCAGTTTACAATGACTGAGCGAGAATCTCTGACAGATGACAGCTTGTAGAACAAAGTCTTGTCAGGACGCAGTTACTTGCCAAATCCCTAATTTTTGCCTAGATTTCCCCAGGGTGAGATGTTCAATCTAGCGGGATACATACTCATTTTTTATGTATCTAACTTTTGCCTGGATCGCCCTTTCGGGTTTTCTATCCACCGAGACGCTCATTTTTGCCTAAGCCGCCCTTTCGGGTTTTCAAATTAGCGAGCTATTCTGTTTTTATTTTAGGCGAAGTATTTCTTGACTACATCTGAATTCACAGGACAAGTGAAATCCTCCCCATCCATAGTTGTGAGTATCAAAGCACCACCTGAAAAGGCTCTCTTAACAACATATGGATCTTCATAGTTTGGAGTCCACTTGCCCCTGGAATCGGGCGCGAAAGACAAGACTTTCTTGAGCACAAAGTCACCTTCTCAAAACACACGAGGCTTGACCTTCTTATCAAAGGCTTTTTTCATCCTTTGCTGATATAACTGACCCTGGCACATGGCAGTCAATCTCTTTTCTTCGATTAAATTCAGTTGGTCATAACGACTCTGAACCCATTCAGCATCAGTCAACTTGGCTTCCATCAAGACTCTCATTGATGGGATCACCACCTCTACTGGGAGCACAACCTCCATGCCGTAAACAAGAGAGAAAAGGGTTGCCCCTGTTGAAGTGCGGACAGACGTACGATATCCATGCAAAGCAAATGGCAACATCTCATATCAATCTTTGTACATGACAACCATCTTCTGGACAATTTTCTTGATATTCTTATTAGCAGCTTCAACAGCCCCATTCATCTTGGATCTGTAAGGGGAAGAATTATGATGTGCAATCTTGAACTCGCTACACAGCTCTTTCATCATCTTGTTGTTCAAGTTAGATCCATTGTCAGTAATGATCTTATCCGGCACGCCATATCGGCATATGAGTTGATTCTTAATAAACTTCACAACCACTTGCCTGGTCACATTTGCATATGATGCCGCTTCGACCCACTTGGTGAAGTAATCAATTGCTACGAGAATAAATCTGTGACCGTTGGACGCTTTTGGCTCTATCATGCCAATCATGTCAATTCCCCGCATGGAGAAAGGCCATGATGATGAAATCACATTCAGGAGTGTCGGGGGAATATGAATCTTATCAGCATAAATCTGACACTTATGGCATTTCTTCACATATTTGCAGCAGTCAGACTCCATTGTCAGCCAATAATAGCCTGCTCTCAACATCTTTCTAGCCATGGGATGTCCGTTGGAATGAGTACCAAACAAACCCTCATGGACCTCAGTCATTAACAGGCCTGCTTCGTGTCTATCCACGCATCTGAGCAGAACCATGTCAAAGTTTCTCTTATAAAGTACATCGCCATTGAGGTAAAAACTGCCTGATAATCTTCTCAAAGTTTTTCTATCTTTCACAGATGCCCCAGGCGGGTAAATCTGGCTTTGAAGAAAGCACTTGATATCATAATACCATGGCTTATCATCTTGCACCTCCTCTACTGCAAATACACGAGCTGGTCTGTCCAAACGCATCACAGTGATATTGGGAACTTCATTCCAAAGTCTTACCATAATAATCGAACCAAGTGTAGCAAGAGCATCTGCCATTCGATTCTCATCTCGAGGAATATGATGGAAGTCAACCTCAGTAAAGAATGTTGAAATCCTCCTCGCATAATCTCTATAGGGGATGAGGCCAGGCTGATTTGTCTCTCATTCACCCTTAATCTGATTAACAACAAGGGCCGAATCACCATAAACATCAAGATGCTTGATCCTAAGATCAATACACTCTTCCAATCCCATGATACAAGCCTCATACTCAGCCATATTATTCATGCATTTGAAAGTTAGCCTTGCTATAAAAGGAAAATGTGTGCCCTGAGGAGTAATAATCACTTCCCCAATACCATTTCCATATTGATTTACAGCGCCATCAAACACCATGCTCCATCGGGAACCAGGCTCTGGCCCTTCATCGAGCGTAGGCTCATCATGTAGCACCTCAAATTTGCCCTCCTCATTCATGCATTCATTTTAGGGCATTTAACATTTCATATTGCACTTCATCATGTCAATCAGAATTAGCTCCAAGAGTTTGTCTTCCAAGAAGCTTGGATATCATCCAAGTCACTTTGTGGGTTCTATCTGAATGATCAGTCAACACAAGGGAGATTGTGCATCAATTAGGGTTTTTCTCAACACTCAAGGAAGTTTGTATTCTTCTGGGTATCAAAGTCAAAGTAGGGTTCCTCAAGGACTGAGATGCAATCTTGGTTTGAAGGTCTTATGGATGTTGTGTAGAGCTCTTGGGAGCTAGGGTTTCATTTTCAGAGATTTTCTTTAAAGGATCAAGCTTAATGGGCTCAATATAGTTCAAAATTCAACTGCGAAGTCAAAAGTCAATTGTTGGTCAACTGAGGGTCAAATGGCTAGGGAATGACTTGAGATACTTCCAACATGTTCAAATGGGGTCTATTCACCGTTCAAAACGTTCATCTTGAAGGGACAAAGGTCTGTTCCTAAGCTGTCATGCTCGCTAGGCGAGCAGAATGGTTCGCCTAGCGAGCCCCAAGATAAACCACTAGAGTCACCTGCGCCGAGAAGGAACTTCCTGAATTGTCATGCTCGCTAGGCGAGCAATCCTTCGCTAGGAGAAGCCCACGCTTCCTCCTTCGCTCCAGCGAACCTTGATGATGTTGCTACTGGAATTACTCGCTACCTGCTCACTGGATGCTCGCCTAACGAGTAGGTGCTAGCTATGCTTTTATCCAAGTCTGGGAGTGTTCGCTGGAACCTTGCTGAGTGCTCACCTAGCGAGCCCTTCGCTACCTCACTCGCCTAGCGAGCTTGCTGATGTACCAAGATCATTTAACATTTTTCATCACCAAGGAAGCTCCAAATGAACATTTTTTAGACATGACAGTTGTAGATCTCTGTCTCCCCTTTCCACAAAGTCCTATTTCAAGGTCATATGGTGAATGGTTGAAGAGTTATGGTTCTTGAATGATGAAGTGTGCATGAAGGCTCCAAAAAGGCATAACTTGAGATTGACAAGTCCAATTGGTGTGGCTCTTTTTGCTATGGCTTTGTTTTGAGAAGTACTTCAAAATGGCATGCAAAATGACCTATAATTTTGCATAATTCATCAATGGTGCAAGTCATTTTTCAAGCTTTCTTGCATGAAAAGTCAAAAGGACTCATAATGACATCATGGAATATTCTCATGTGCCAATCATTGGGAATTTATTCAGCATTGTTTTTTGGGCCAAATCCACCATGGGATTTGAGCCCATGCATTCCCACATGTGTGGAAAAGCCATACATGCACAAAAATAACAAAAAAAATCTTGGACTTGAAATTCCTTCATTTTTGAGCCCACCAAGCCAAAAAATCAGAGTATAAACTCTAAAAATTCATTTGAGCAAAACCCTAATTCGGGCAGCCTCCATACACTCCAAAAATCTGACTTTCCAAAAATCATCTTATACTTGATTCTCATCAAATCCCTCCATACATCCATGAAAAATGAAAACCAGTAGCATATTCTTGATCTACACACTCTAAGGATCACAAACCACCCTTCATTTGAGCCATTCCAAGCAGTTTCTAAACAAAGCTTTAATGGAGGTTGCTTCTTGAATCTCAAGATCTGGACCGCTTCAAGCACAATCAAAAGTTCAAGGGAGGTATTCTGGAGCTTATCTCGTCACCATACTGAAGTTTTGGCAGGCGCCATTTCCGGTAACTCAAATTTCGACTCTCTTATTTCGCTCATTTCTTATGCCTAAATGAAACTACATGCTATGGTGATGATGTAGATATGTTTACTTTTTAAAATGATGCAATATTGAGTAAGAAATCTTGATTCAAACTTTTTTTTTATGATTGGAGAGATTGGTGAGGATTAATGAAAAACTAAGGTGATTTTTGAGTTCCTAGCATATGATTTAGGGGGGGGGGGGGGTAGCCCCATTTTCGTGAATTTCTGGGCCGCGCGTGGAGGAGGTCGCCGCCGGAGGTGGCCGGAATGTCTTGAGGAAGAAGATGATCCCGTGGCCGTTAGATCTTGTTGACTTGGTCTTTTGATCCAAAGGCCCACATTTTTTTTAATTTTTTTTTTGATTTTTTTTATATAGTCACTTAAGTGACTTGTGTGACCAATTGGTTTTGTTGCATATGTGTCACATGCCATGTACATATTTCATCCCGTTTTATTTTATTTTTTAAAAATAGCAAAAATATTCAAAAAAATCTGAAATTGTTTGTGAGTGATCCCTGTTGAGTCCTTGAGTTTTGGTACCATTGCCCAATTATTTCATGACATGTGGAATTTAATATGAATTTCTGATTCATTTATGTGCATTTTTGACCATTTGCATTCAAACCTTCATGAAATCCCATATTTTAATCATTCTAACCCAAGCTTTTGTACACACCATCCTCATACATGATACTAAGATGTGGTAACTGGTTTGGTTATTTTCTATGTCATTTTGCTAAGGTTTGACACATGAATTTAAATGTTGCGTTTTTGGATGTGTTTTTGCATTCTCAATTTCTCGATTTTTGTTTTCATATCAAATGAATCTGGATGCTCCTGATTTTTTGCATGATGTTTATATACATTTAGTGGAACCTTGTGTTAAACTCCCATGAATTTAGGATGCATTTTCAGTTTGATTTGGATTTTTGGAGTTGATGTTTGCATTTTAGTCCCTATTTTGATGCTTGCTTAGCATGAGGCACTTGTGCCACTTCCTTTGAGTGTTAAAACCAATACTTTTGCATATGTTTTAGTATGTATGCCATGTCTTGATGTGTGGATTCTTGCCCCCTGACTTTGAGTTTTGATACATTTTTGATGCATTTGTTTGACAAGAGGTTTGGGCCTCCTACCCTTGGTTGTTTTTGTGAACGTTTGGGAACTTTAATAGCATGATTCATGTGGTTACACTTTGATTCTGGTTTGGTGCCTTTGCACATGTGTTCTCCCCTGTTCTATGATGCTTCTATCAAGTCTTTGTGAATTTATTCATAATGAGCTCCTTTTTGCATTCATTTGAGCATGAAAGACGCATTAGAGTTTCATGATACACTTTGTTTGATTTTGGTCCAAAAAATGATTCTATGCTTATGATATGAACTTGGAGGTTTGCATATTGATTACATAGCTCATTTTACATGCTTATGATGTGCATACCTTGCTGCCATGATCATTTCATCTTGACACATAATTGCATGAACTTGTCTATAATGCTTTTGTCGCATTTTGAGGTACTTTGGACATGATTGACTTCCACTTTGCTAAGTTGGATTTAAATGACTTTTGATTGATATTTTAGGAGTCATTTGGTTCTGTTTATGTGCTTGATTGTCGAATCCTTGACCCTTGCCTCATGCCTTTACCTTTTATGACTCATTGTTGAAGTTGAAGCACTTTGCACTTGTATGTTGACTTGTATGACTTTGATGTATCTTTGGATGTTTAATGCTTTTGCTTTGATCTTGTTGAGTTGAGTTCTTGAGACTCTTATTGAATTGATGTCACTTCTGACTTGGTGCTATTGTATCCTCCTTTCCATTCATCCTTTGTTGTGACATGTTTTCTATTGCATCCGTGCACTATTTACCTGACACTATTGTTGCTATGATTCTTCTGTTTGGTGGAACTCTTGATTGCACCCCATCTTGTTATTCTAACTTGTTTGTTGAGTTTTTGTGAGGGCTCACATGACTCTTGAAGAGATAGCTTGCTTGGTATTCCACTTTATTTGTGGGATACCATTTGGAGATTTATTCTGATTGCTTTGCTGACTTGCTTTCTTTGATGGTGCTAGCTTGAGAGATCTCTGGGTTTCTTGTTTCTTTAGTTGTTGTTACTTCGGATCTTTATCCGTGTGGTAGATCTCTTGATCCCTTTTACATCTTTCCAGCATTTTACCGTTTTCTTAGCTGGAAGACCTCGATAGGAGGCAATGTTTTTGTGTGTTTAATTTTGTGCCCAAAGACCTCCAAGAGGAGGCACCAGTGCTAAAGACCTCCATGAAGAGGAAATTGACGGATAAAAGGGATTAGTAGTGAATCCCCTGTTATTCAGTGTGTCGTTCTTTATGCTCGCACTATGTATCGATGCTTCAAAACAAAATCCCAAGATCTTTTGTCCGGTCAGTCAGTGGAGAGGGTTCCATCCTTCTGAACCCCCATGCTTTGTCATGAGCTCACCCTGTCCAGGGTTAAGAGCTATGAGGTCTTATCCTCATTACCCTTTTGATCTGCTCACCTTGACGTTCAATGTCAGTGGTTAAGAGCCCACTTGATCACCTTTCCATGCCTTGTTTATCGAGGTTGATATGACCCCTCTTGACTAAAGCTCTACCCATGTATGTTTGAGCCCCCTTGTTGGTGTGTTTATTTTATGCTATATGTTTTTTGTGTGGTGTGATCGTCTCCCCATAGGACTCTAGGCTTCGTATAGTCTCTCGTTTGAATGTCAATTAAGGTAGCACGGTTCCTTCATCTAGGACTTCCATTTTTGCATGAGCATTCCCAAAACACAAACAAACTCTTTGATTTCCTTTTTCTTAAGAACACATTAACTCCTTCTACTACAGGTGAGTAAGTCTCCAAAGGTCGAGCATCCGGTAGATTGCGTAGTAACGTCGTTCACCTAAAAAACACAAAACAAACAAAAATAGGTTAGCCGAGCTACGGTGCTCTGATTCTCAATCCTTCTTGAGATACGTATGCAGCAGGGTAGGGCCTGTGCGAGCAATAACTCTTTCTTTTCCCTACTTTGATTTTCTCTCTTTCGCATCGCATATAGGACCTTTTATACACACACTTTAGACATAAATAGCAAACGTGGATCCTGTGGAGTACCACAAACATGAAGGGGTGCGATAACCTTCCCTTCATGTAACCGGCCCCCTTACTCGGTTTTCTTTGGTTCGAGACTTTGTTTTATCCGTTCCCTCTTGGTTATGCAGTACTACCTTTCCCTCCTCTTGGGATAAAAGTACATAGCTGGCGACTCTCTACTCTTTTTTCCTCGCCACTCTTTTTCGCGTTTGTACTTGGATTCGGGAAATCTGGGGAGCGACAGCTGGCGACTCTGCTGGGGACTTATTTTCCCTAGTGGGCCTTTCCTAGCGTTTGTTTGTTTGTTGTCTATTGTGTGTTATTTATTTATTGCTTTGCATACTTATCTGCTTGCATTGCATCCTATGTGCGCTTTACTGTTTCATGCATAATGTGCTGGCTGTGTATCTGTTTCGCTGTTGGGTGGGAGTCACAAGAGGTAAAAGGCCCAATACACAGACTATGAGTGAACTTTAGGACACCTAGGAATAGAGTGATTCATGGGAAGCGGGTGGTATGGCGCCACTTAGCAGAATATGGTATCACGAGCAGTTCAGATTCTGATGGGGTATTATCGTTGCATACACCTAGTGTGCATATGATGATATTCTTGAAAGGATTGTTTATCCTGCATTTCTCTTGACCTTACCCAGGCCTAGATTACACCCGTGAGTGGGGCGAGAATGAATCATTTACAGGTACTGATGGTGACCTATTTTGATGGTGACTTTCGTTTAGTTCTTGTTGGTGACCGTTGGTTCTGAAGTATGGGTTCTAAGTTGATGATTGTGTTCTATGGTTCCCGGTTCCGAATTCATGCTGAAGTTCTGATCTTGTGCCTTGTGATACACAACCAACCAGCCATTGTTTCATCATTTTGCATCATAGCATGTTTATTTTCAAAAAATAATGCATAAAAAAGAAAAAAGTTAACCCGCATATGCGTATCATTTTTTAAGTTTATTCAGGAGTCTGTTCACATCGAGAGATGGTTGCCATTCCAGAGTTGAAGAGGAAGACTTGCACCTACAACTTTTACCGTGAGCCGTTGACATCTTTGGAAGAATTGGGTAATCTCGTGACCGACCGTAATCAGAAAGTTTTTGATGATCAGTATGGGGATATCTTGGCATTGTTGAAGATGGTGGTTGATCCGGTACCTCTGTAGACTCTCTTGCAGTTCTATGATCCGGAGCTTCGTTGGTTTACTTTTCAGGACTACCAGCTAGCTCCCACTCTTGAAGAGTATTCCATCCTTATGAATGTCAGAATCAAAAATTGAGTACCTTTCCTGGATGTGCAAAAGGAGGTGGATTTCAAAGTTGTCGCTAAGGCTCTTTACTTGAGCATCAAGGAAGTGAGCGATAATTGGAAACCAAGCGGTGATGTTGTGGGCTTATCCTTGAAGTTCTTGGTAAGGATGGCTAAGGAAGAAGCAAAGAAAGGAAATTGGGTAGCTTTCAATGCTCAGTTGGCTGTCATGATTTATGGAGTTATTTTGTTCCCTAGTATGCCTAGTTTCGTGGACCTGGGAGCAATCACTATTTTCATTGGAGGAAACCCGGTGCCTACCTTATTAGCTGACACCTATTATGCGATACACAGCAGGCATGGTAAGTGTGGCGCTATCAGGTGTTGTCTCCCGTTGCTACTCAAGTGGTTCTTGTCTTTTCTACCAACCAATGGACCGTTTGTGGATACTCAGAATACTCACAAATGGACTCAGAGGATCATGTCGCTCACATCTTATGATATCAAGTGGCAAGCTTATAGGATTAATATGCGCAACGCCATTATGAGTTGTGGAGAGTTTCACAATGTTCCACTCATAGGAACTAGGGGTTGCATCAACTACAACCCGGTTCTTTCTCTCCGTCAGTTGGGTTTTGTCATTAATGAAAGGCCGCAAGATGTCGAGATAGCTGAAAATGTGTACTTTGAGAAGCGGAGCGATCCAGTAAGATTGGAGCAAGTGGGAAAAGCTCGGGAGAATATTGGTATAAAAGATGGATCTGTTTTAGGGAGGAAGTTTGCAATTGCTATGCCTGCTTACACTGAGTGGGTCACGGAAAGAGTTGGAACTTTGTTGCTACCATATGACCGGATGGAACCATTACAGGAGCAACCGCCTTTGATCCTTTCTGAGAGTGTGCCTGCTGAGTATTACAAACAAGCCTTAATGGAGAATCGCCAGTTGAAAGAAAATGAACAAGAGATCCAAATGGAGCTTTACAAAGCAAAAGCTGATAGGCAGAATTTGGCTCATAAACTCAAAGGAGTGCAAGGTGAAAGTTCTAGTAGATCAAGAAACAAAAAGAGGTCTTATGATGAGATAGAAACAATGTTGGATGAAGAGCACCATGAAAGCTTAAGATTACAAAAAGCGGAAGCCAATTACAAAAAGAAGATACGAGACTTGGAAAGACAGCTTAAGGACAAAGATGCTAAGTTGAAGAAAGAGGTAGATCTGAGGCATGCAGCAGAGAGCCAGCTCAGAGGAAGTGATATCCATGCATCTCATTTCCGAGAGGAAGTTGTTGAACTCAGGGTGCAACTGAAAGAGAAGCTCACCCCTCTACCTGAGTGTTCAGAATGTGACCGATTGATGGATTAGTGCCAGTATTTGAAGACTCTCATTCCTGAAGGACGACTTCCCTAGTTTGTCTTGTTGTTTATTTTGTGAATCACCTCCAGGATTGTTGGATGGGATTCCTTGTTCTACACTGATAAACTAAATCTTTGCTTGAAATATGTTTGTATGAACCTTATTTCTTATGTCTATGGATGAGATTATTGATATTTCACTTTTGCTCGCCGTCCAGTGTATGTTGCTTCTTTGTTGTTTATGTTCCGCTTACGAGTGCAGGTTGCTATTTTTCAAAGGTGGACGAGACTCTTGAATACATTAGAAATGATAAAAACATAGCATACGCATCATACACATATCATTCTTGCATCATTACAGGTGTTCTTGGAGAGGATTTCTCATTCTTGTTCCCGTTTCAGGCAGGATTTCTGAGTATCGTCCGCACCGTTACGCAACAAGGCAGAATCAACAGAAGACCATGGATCAATTTCAAGCAGATCTAGCCGAGATGAGGACCAACATGGCCCAGTTCATGAGTATGATGCAAGGGGTAGTGCAAGGGCAAGAGGAACTCTGAGCCTTGGTTCAAAGACAAGAAACTGTGATTCCCCCTGTCGGTCAGAATCCGCCAGAAGGAACCCCTGTCAATGACACCACTGTTGTTAACATCCCTGTCAACAACTATGCTACTGGTGACGAATTGCGTGGTATTAGAATCAATGGACAACCCATCATTACAGAGGCTGCTAATGCTCGAGCGGCACGTGCTCCAGTTCACCATCCTTCTCATTTGGTTGATAAGCAAGAAGATATGTTCACTATTCTCAGTGATGATGATGAATTTGGAAAGGCGGAAGAGAGAGATAGAAAGGTTGACGCACTTGCTGAAAAGATTCGCGCCATGGAGTGCCAGAATTCTTTGGGCTTTGATGTTACTAACATGGGTTTAGTTGATGGTTTGAGGATCCCGTACAAGTTCAAAGCGCCATCTTTCGACAAGTACAATGGCACTTCTTGTCCCCGAACTCATGTGAAAGCTTACTACCGGAAGATATCCTCTTATACTGATGATGAAAAAATGTGGATGTACTTTTTCCAAGACAGCTTGTCTGGAGCCTCTTTGGATTGTACATGGACTTGAAAAAAGAATCTGTCAGAAGCTGGAGAGAGTTAGGTGAAGCTTTTCTGAGGCAATACAAGCATAACATGGACATGGCTCCGAGTAGAACCCAGTTGCAGAGTTTGTTTCAAAAGACCGGTGAGAGTTTCCAGGAATACGCCCAGAGGTGGCGTGAACTAGCTGCGAGAGTACAACCTCCGATGTTGGAGAGATAATTGACTACTATGTTCATTGGAACCCTGCAAGGTGTATTCATGGATCGTATGGGAAGTTGCCCATTTGGTAGTTTTTCGGATGTTGTGGTTTACGGAGAAAGAACCGAAAGTCTTATCAAAGCGGGAAAAATCCAAGACCCTGGTTCTTCAAGTTCTTCAAGTTCTAAGAAACCATTTTCAGGGGCACCCAGAAGGAGAGAGGGTGAGACAAATGCTATACATAATCAGAGAAATGGAAACAGAGGACAACAATACCGTTAAGTTGCTGTTGTGACTATTCCAGCAACCCAACCTCAACAACAACAAAGAGGGCAACCACAACAACAACAACAACGCTAATTCCAACCAAGGCAAAGAATGCCAGATCGTCACATTGATCCGTTGCCAATGACTTATGCTGAATTACTCCTTGAACTGCTCAGGTTAAAGTTTGTTGAACTTCGCACTATGGCTCCATTAACAAGGATTCCCGCTGGTTATGATGCTAATGTCCGCTGTGATTTTCATTTTGGTGCGCCAGGGCACCACATCGAGAATTGTCGGGCTTTTCACCCTAAAGTTCAAGATTTGATTGATGCCAAGACGATTAACTTTGCTCCTACTTCGAATGTGGTGAATAATCCTATGCCTCAGCATGGAGGGCCCAGAGTAAATGGTGTGGAAGATGGGGAAAATTTGAACTTGGTAGTCGATATTAATGATGTTCAGACTTCGTTGTTTGTAGTGAAGGAATGTCTTCTTAGAGGGGGAGTATTCCCGGGATGTGACGAGAATTGTTCAGATTATGGTAATCATGAAAACGGCTGTGTGAAATTGAAAGAAGGTATCCAGGAATTGATGAATGAAGGTTGTTTACAGTTTGATCGAGTAGTGAAAGACCATGAAGAGGTGTCGACCGTTACCATTTACTTTATGCCATCAGAAGATCCTGTACGTGCTCCAAGAACTATTAGTGCGCCTGTGACTATTGGTACTCCTGTGACCGTAGTTGTGCCCGTGACCATATCTGCTCCGGTGACTGTTGGTGTTCCCGCGACTATTAATGCTCCAGTAAATATCAGTACTCCTACCACCACTGCTGCTTCTAGTGGAAGACTTTTCTAGAATAGTAGAGCAATTCTGTGGCAATATGACAATGCTTTTTGCAGAAATAGAAGACCAGAGAATCAGACCAGATCAGTAAATCATACTCTAGTGACGATTGGTTCGTCAAATAAGGCTCCAGTAACAGTTGGTTCGGTTGTGGGTAATGTGGGAGGACCCGAAGGATTTACGAGAAGTGGTCGTTTGTTTGCACCACAGGTTCCGAAGGATAACAATGCTGAGGCTCTTGCTAGAACAAAAGGAAAACAAGCTGTAGTTGAAGATGAACCAGTGCGAAAGGAAGTGCCCGAGGGTTCTTTTGAGGACGACGTGGAGGAATTTATGAGAATTATCAAGAAAAGTGATTACAAGATCGTGGATCAGTTGAACCAGACACCGTCAAAAATCTTATTCTCTCTCTGTTGATGTGTTCCGAGGCACATCGTAACGCCCTGTTGAAAATGTTGAATATGGCTTATGTGCCTCAAGAGATTTCTGTTAACCAGCTTGAAGGTGTTATTGCAAATGTTAACACAAGGTATGGTTTGGGATTCACGGATCTAGACTTGACACCTGAGGGTCGCAATCACAATAGAGCTCTGCATATCACGATGGAATGCAAAGGCGTTGTTTCGTCGCATGTTTTGGTTGATACCGGTTCTTCTTTGAATGTGCTTCCCAAAAAGGCTCTGAGTAAGCTTGATGCCGAAGGGGTTGTTCTCACACCAAGTGATCTGGTTGTCCGTGCTTTTGATGGATCCAAGCGATCGGTTTTTGGTGAAGTCACGTTGCCTGTGAAGTTCGGCCCGGAAGTGTTTAATATTGTCTTCTATGTGATGGATATTCAACCAGCATATAGTTGTCTCTTGGGGCGTCCCTGGATACATGGAGCCGGAGCAGTTTCTTCGACTCTCCACCAAAAGCTAAAATATGTGTGGGATGGTCAAGTTGTGACCGTGTGTGGCGAAGAGGACATCTTTGTGAGCCATTTGTCCTCCTTCAAATATATGGAGATGGATGGCGAAATTCATGAAACTCTATGTCAAGCTTTTGAGACTGTTAGTATTGAGAAAATGGCTTTTGTTGAACAGAAGAAACCAGGTACCTCGATTGCGTCCTATAAACAAGCTTTGGAGGTCATTCATTCAGGTAATGCGGAGGGCTGGGATAAGGTGATTGATGTGCCCGTAAAAGAAGACATATGTGGCATTGGTTATCCGCCTTTTCAATCATCAGAGCAGGGTGTCCAAAACCAGAAAGGGCCGTGTACTTTCACTAGTGCTGGATTGATGAATCACGGGGATGTCTTTGCAACAGAAAATGAAGATGGTGACAGTGATTGTGATATGGATAATTGGGTGCGCCCGTGTGCTCCAGGGGAGAAGATCAATAACTGGACTGCTGAAGAAATACTCCAAGTTACTCTTCAGACAGAGTAATTTTCTTCTGTTTTTCATTTTGCATGAAAGCCCTACGCCCTGCCCAAGGCGTAGTGGTTCATTGTAGGGCCACATCATGTTTTGAATTTTCAATGATTATCATCAATAAAGGACGTTTTGCAATCAAATTTGTGTTCACTGCCTTTCTGTTTTTATTACTTTCATTTTCAAAACAATAAAAATGGAAATGTTTTTTTGTGACTTCTTTGAACTCTTTTCTAAAATAAAGCATGAAACATCGTTCGTGCAGAATTGATCTTGCAGATTCCATTAAAAACAGTTCTGCTATGGCTCAGTATGACTTCAATAATCCCATTTACCAAGCCGAAGAGGAGAGTGAAGAAGATTGTGAACTCCCCAAAGAATTGGCCAGACTATTGAAACAGGAGGAAAGGGTCATTCAACCTCATCAGGAAGAGTTGGAAGTCATTAACCTTGGTACTGAGGATGCAAAGAAAGAGATCACGAGAGGGGCTGCTTTAGAGGCAAAGGTCAAGAGAGGGATGATAGAAATGCTGCAAGAATATGTGGACATATTCGCATGGTCGTATCAAGATATGCCTGGTTTGGATACAAATATTGTGGTGCACGGGCTACCTCTCAGAGAAGATTGTCCTTTGGTAAAGCAGAAGCTTCGCAAAACTAGTCCTGATATGGCTATCAAGATCAAAGAGGAGGTTCAGAAACAGTTGGATGCAGGTTTTCTAGCGGTTACCAATTATCCCCCTTGGGTGGTCAACATCGTACCCGTGCCGAAGAAGGATGGTAAAGTCAGGATGTGTGTCGATTACCGAGATTTAAACAGAGCCAATCCGAAAGATGACTTCCCATTACCTCACATTGATGTATTGGTCGATAACACTGCTCAGTCCTCGGTTTTCTCTTTCATGGATGGATTTTCTGGCTATAATCAGATCAAGATGGCGCTAGAAGACATGGAGAAGACGACATTCATTACACCTTGGGGCACGTTCTATTATAAGGTAATGCCATTTGGGTTGAAGAACGCCGATGCTACCTACCAAAGAGCTATGACGACTCTCTTTCATGACATGATGCATAAAGAAATTTAAGTGTACGTGGATGATATGATTGTGAAGTCTCAGACAGAAGAGGAACACTTGGTAAACTTGCAAAAGTTGTTTGAAAGATCGAGAAAGTTCAAACTCAGGCTGAATCGAAACAAGTGTACATTTGGAGTGAGATCCGGAAAGCTGTTAGGTTTCATTGTCAATGAGAAAGGGATTGAGTTTGATCCAGCGAAAGTAAAAGCTATTCAAGAAATGACTGAACCAAGAACGGAAAAGCAGGTTCATGGGTTTTTAGGGAGGCTGAACTACATTGCACGGTTCATATCTCACCTAACAGCTACGTGCGAACCGATATTTAAATTGCTAAGAAAAGATCAAGCAATCAGGTGGAACAATGATTGTCAAAAAGCTTTTGATAAGATAAAAGAATATTTGCAGAAACCTCCAATTCTTATACCTCCAGTTCCTGGGAGGCCTCTGATAATGTACATTTCAGTAACAGAGAATTCGATGGGGTGTGTATTGGGACAACATGACGAGTCTGGTCAAAAAGAGCATGCAATATACTACCTTAGCAAAAAGTTTACCGATTGTGAAACAAGATATTCGCTGTTCGAGAAAACTTGCTGCGCTTTGGCATGGGTTGCTCGCCGACTAAGACAGTATATGTTGAACCATACTACCTTGTTGATTTCTAAGATGGACCCAGTAAAGTATATCTTTGAAAAGCCGGCTCTTACCGGACGAGTGGCTCGTTGGCAGATGATTTTGACAAAGTATGATATCCAGTACACGTCGCAAAAGGCCATCAAGGCTAGTATTCTATCTGATTACCTTGCCGAGCAACCAATTGATGACTATCAGCCGATGCTGTTTGAATTCCCCGATGAAGATATCATGTACTTAAAGATGAAAGATTGTGAAGAGCCTCTTGTCGAGGAAAGACCCGATCCCGATGACAAGTGGACACCGATGTTTGATGGGGCGGTAAATGTGAATGGAAATGGTGTTGGGGCAGTACTCATTAATCCTAAAGGGGCACACATACCTTTTTCTGCCAGATTGACTTTTGAAGTAACCAACAACGAAGCTGAGTATGAGGCCTGTATCATGGGGATTGAGGAAGCCATCGATCTAAGGATCAAAACTATGGATTTTTAAGGAGATTCTGCTCTAGTGATTAACCAAGTCAATGGAGACTGGAATACTCATCAGCCGCATTTGATTCCTTATAGAGATTACACCAGAAGGATCCTGACTTTCTTCAAGACAGTAAAGTTGTACCATGTACCCCGAGATGAAAATCAAATGGCTGATGCCTTAGCCACATTGTCTTCCATGATTAAAGTTCATTGGCAGAATCATGTGCCACACGTTGCTGTGAATCGACTCGAGAGGCCTGCGTATGTGTTTGCAGTCGAGTCTGTTATTGAAGAGAAGCCGTGGTTTTATGATATTAAGAATTTCCTCAAAAGCCAAGAGTATCCTGAAGGAGCGTCAAAGAATGACAAGAAGACACTGAGAAGGCTAGCTGGAAGCTTTTACTTGAACAAGGATGATGTGTTGTACAAGAGGAACTATGACATGGTTCTGCTCAGATGCGTGGTTAGACACGAAGCAGACATGTTAATGCAGGAAGTACACGAGGGATCTTTCGGTACCCATGCTGGTGGTCATGCAATGGCCAAGAAATTGTTAAGAGCCGGTTATTACTGGATAACCATGGAATCTGATTGTTTCAAATACGCTCGGAAGTGCCACAAATGTCAGATCTATGCAGATAAAGTGCATGTACCACCAAACCCTCTGAATATTATGAATTCTCCTTGGCCATTCGTGATGTGGGGCATCGATATGATTGGAAAGATTGAACCTACTACTTCTAATGGACATCACTTCATCCTAGTCGCGATTGATTACTTTACCAATTGGGTGGAAGCAGCTTCCTATGCCAATGTTACCAGACAAGTGGTTGCTCGATTCATTAAGAAAAAATTATCTGTCGTTATGGGGTTCTTGAGAGAATCATCACTGATAATGGTTCGAATCTCAATAATAAGATGATGAAAGAGCTTTGCAAAGACTTTAAGATCGAACACCACAATTCTTCTCCTTACAGACCAAAGATGAATGATGCTGTAGAGGCGGCAAACAAGAACATTAAGAAGATTGTGCAAAAGATGGTTGTGACGTACAAGGATTGGCATGAGATGTTGCCTTTCGCTTTGCATGGGTATCGTGCCTCAGTGCGTACGTCAACCGGGGCAACTCCGTTTTCACTTGTGTATGGCATGGAGGCAGTCTTGCCAGTAGAAGTTAAAATCCCTTCTTTGAGGGTGACGACGGATGCAAAACTTGACGAGGCTGAGTCGGTTCAAGCCAGGTTTGATGAGTTAAATTTAATTGAGGAAAAGCGATTAGCAGCTGTGTGCCATGGACAACTATATCAGAGAAGGATGAAGAAGGCCTTTGATCAGAAAGTGCGTCCTCGAAGCTATCAGATAGGTGACTTAGTTTTGAAAAGGATCCTTCCTCCCTGTAAGACCCCAATTTTGTCCCTAAGATCCCTCATGGCATCATACCATACCATATCATTGCCTCAAGGATCTTTGTACACCTTTGCCTCCCTCCTTGTGGGTGGGTTATCTTGTGAGTGTGGTTCTTGATCACCAAACATGTATTGCATTTGTATATCATTGCTTTTCATCTATTTACTAATCAAAAGTACAAAAATATTGTCATCTAACCATGTTACTTGCAGATGAAGCAAGTTAGGTCAAAACAGTCAAATCAGCCATTGAACAGTGGATGGTGGCCATTCTTGAAGAATTTGGGCACCATGATCATTCATCAAGAGTTCATATGAGTTGTGACATCATTTTGAATCAAGATATCAAGTGGTAGGGGCTTGGAATTCATCAGAACATGGTTCAGTCAACCAAAACCCTAGCAAAGTCAACTGTGGTCAACCGTGCATTTAATCAGTGATTTGATGGTGGGAATTGGTTTGAGAGGTCTCATTCATGTCCATATAAGCCTCATATAACATGTCAAACATCCACAGTGAAGGATTTGAAGTCAGACAAGAAATTTCCAAAAATAGTAAGTTGACCTGTAATTCGAATTTGCCAAAAATGGAAAGTTCTTCTCCTCAAATTTACATCATCATACAAGCTTCAAATGAATTTTTGTCCAACATGAAAGTTGAAGATATTGTTCTCCCATTTCCAAAAAGTCCAAGAACACTCATTTCTCATGTGTGGTTGGCAAGTTATGATCAAATCATTCTCAAGAATTTTTGAACTTCAAAGTGAGATAACTTCCAAACCATTTGGCCAAATTGAGTGAGGTTTTTTGCTACAAGTCATATTTGATGTGCTCTATCCAAATCCTTCATCACATTTCACCAAAAATCATCCAATCAAAATGGCCTTTTTTCAAGTGCATTGAATTAAAAAAGGGAGGTGAAAAAGTGACTTTTCAAATTAACCATTTCCAATACATTCTACCAATTGCAAATGTTCAGAAATCTCATTTGGGATGTGTTGCCTAAGCCCATTTCACACTGTAGAACATGCACATGCAATTTGAGTTAATTTCACTAATTAACCAAAACATTTCCATTTGAGCTAAATGCAATTACCACTTCATTAACCAAACTTAAGCTTCATTAAACAGAGTATATATGGCTCATTTCTGATGGAAAAACCCTAGCCACTATTCACCAAACCAGATCCAAATTCATTTTCTCTCAAACTCTCTCATTTTTTTCATCTTGTTTTTTTCTTCTGAAAATCTCCAAAAGAGCTCGTGCCTTGTTGATTGTTTCATCACCTTCCATCCTTTTGGAAGCATTTGCAAGCATTATTTCATAGCTGTAAAGCCAAGGAACCGCACTGTTGCATTGAAGTTCTTCCATGGCAGATATTGATTGGAGCTGCCTCAAGGGTTGTTGAGCTAAAATTCGTTCTCCATTCATCATCTGGAACATCCTTGCGCATCTGTTTCAGCTCATCATAACCAAATAACCACTGTTCCATCATTGTTCTTCAAATCTGGTAAGATTTCGAACCTAGCCATTGTTAAAATCATGTTGTGTTTTGGATAGATCTTGCCTTGCTGGTGACACTGAACTTTAAATCGTGAAATTTCATCGAGTTTTGTGAAAGTTATGTTGACATGAAGTTTCATATGTGGATGATATTTTGCTCGATTCTTTCATTTCAGCATGATGTAGTGTTAATGATTGTTGGTTTATTGATGTACATGATGAGATGAACACAATGATATATTGTTTGTGGATTTTGGTTGCATTTCGTTCTTGCTGAAAAAATCTGGAAATGATGATGATGAACTGTAGCGAAACCCTAATTTTCCTGGCCAAATCCCGTGTTTGATCGTTGCTGAACCAATTTTGCATGAAATCCACTGTTCCATTCCCATGTGGCCAATCAGCACACGACACACCCTTAAGTGAAACGCAGCGTTTCAATTAAGGGACCGGTTATTTACAAGTTTGCCACTGCCGGTTTTATATTTTAATTAAATCATTTCATTATTTCAATATTTATTTCATTTTGTATGGCAATCTTCAAAAATTCATAAGTTCTTCAATTTTAATCCAAATTTGATGGGATTTTTTGTGAAATGCTCCTCATGATCTCTAGTTTACTATGGTGGTTTTTCCAGATTTTTTGCACGTGTGGATTTTTAAATGTGCTAGGGTTTGTTCATGTGTGTCCATTTTATGTATGTCATACCATTTTGCTTGTGAAATGATGATACTTAATCCAATGAGGCTGAAATTTTTTGTGCTTAAACTAGACATGTTAATGGTGAATTTGGTGTAGAGTTTGTGAATTTATTATTGCTGGTTGATGAGATATGATTTTTTGAATAGAGGTGTGACAATTTGTGTCACACCATTCATGTCCAACTTCTTGATTTTTATTACCATTCTTATTGAACTGAAAATGGTCTGGATTTTTGCATGAATATACTTATGGATGTTGAGGATACATGTGAATTTTTCTGGAATTATTGATGGCATTTCCTATTTGATTGGAATTTTCTCCCCTGTTTGACCAAATTGTTGACCCCTTGTGACACATGATGTTATTTGATTTGTGAAATTCTGGTTATTAATTGGATGGATGTGAAATTTGACATGTGAATTATAGACATCTTAAAGTTTGTCATGGTTTTAGTCCCATTCATTTATCATGTGTTGTCACTGTTTTATGATTTATTGAAGTTGGTGCATGTTTTGATGCTTTGTATGAGTTTGCTTGAACTTGCTTTGACTTTTTGGTTTTCATTGACCTACTTCCCTTGATCCAAATGAACTGAAATTTGGTATGCTTATCATGTTATGGATGATGTTTGATCATGAATTATTTGAGGATTTATTGAAATGTTTGTGATTGGATTTGACTTGAATCTTTCTGTTGACTTCTTTGAGGTTCTATATGACATGCTTTGACCTAATTTGTTTGTGAAATGATAATAATGAATGATATGAATATGAAACCACTTGGGTTTGTTCCTTAATTGTTTGAACTTGATTTTGGATATCTTTCACTTGCTGTTTTGGATTTCTTATCTTTTTTTGACCCTAGGCTTGTCCTAGTGGTCTTGTTTCTCATGTTTAAGTTTGCTTTTCAGGTTAAGAAGCAAATGCCTTAAGGAGACTTATGCAAGTTGATTAAGTTTGATTGATTATCATGAACTAACTTGTTTGTTTTGTAGGATGCTTAGCTCATATGCTTTGAGCTTTGTGCATTGCACATTTGACTGATTGTGTTGATCCTTATCTTATCTTGGTTTTGAATTTGAGTTGTATACTGATTTTACTTGATTGATTTCAGGTACCATTAGTTGCTAATAGTTCTTTGAGAACTTGCATTGCTTTGCTTGATAGCATTTGCATTGAGGTAGAATCCTTTTTTCTTCATGTAGTCTGGAAGACCTGGCCTGTTACTTGGCCAGGCAACTGTCTGAAGTCCTCCTTAAGAGGCGATGTTTGTGCTTGTTTACTTTTGTCCCAAGCAGGTAAAGACCTCATGTGAGGCAATTGGTAGACAAAAGAGATATGTAGCCTATCTCCTACTATTCTGTGAGTCACTCACCTTGCTCACACTACTCGTGTTGATGCATAGTGAGTAAAAACCCAAGATCTATAGAGTCTAATCTGTGGAGAGAGTTCCTACTTTCTGACCTCCCACACCTTCTATCATTTGAAGCTCTCCCTGACCAGGGATAAGAGCATGAGGCACACCCCTCATATCCTTTCATCTGCTTCACCTTGGCTCTCAATGTCAAGGTTAAGAGCACCATTAACCCTATTCTAGTTGGCTTCAGTGCCTACCCTTTTGTATGAGCCTCATTGTTTGGTTATAGAGTGTGCTGAATGACTTTGGTTGATTGATTACTTAGTTCATTTGTACATGTCTGCTTGCATGCTTTGTGCATTTATCATCATTAATTGCTCATTAGTGCATGATCATTTCATTTGTCTTTGTGACATATCTTTGTTGTTTGCCCATTGAGGATAATTGTAAGACCATTTATTGGCCATTGTTCCTATGATATGGAAGTGAGTATAAGACCATTTCATTGGCCACTCATCTTCTCTTTGCTTGATGCATTTGTTTGATTTATGTGAGGATGCAATTGTAAGTCTGTGTAATTGGCATTTGTTTTCCCATGATCATATGTTGGAGGTTAGAGTAAGCCCAGATAGATTGGCATCTGACATCCAAATGTTTGCTTTTTTTGTTGGAGATTGGTATAAGCCCAGATAGATTGGCATCCGGTATCCACTTTTTATTTCTTTTGTTGAGGAGATTGGTATAAGTCCATAGAGTGGCCTCTGATATCCAGTTTTGTTTTAGGAGATTGGTATAAGTCCAGTGATTGGCATCCGGTATCCGCTTTTGTTGATTTTCCTCTTTTGCTTTGCTTGTTTGTTATTGCTCATTGTCTATTCCAAAGGACACACTTGAGTCATCTTCTATATGATATCAAGAGGTGAACCTTCTAGGAAGTTTTACACTCCATCTTCATCCATTCATCCCATTTTGTCCTAAACCTTTTCACACGTTGCTTTTAAAACTTGAGATAAATATTGTGCAAACATCTTCATGCTTTTAAATTAAAAACCTGGACCCCAAGTCCTTGACTTTTTTCAAACTCCATTTCATAGTACTTCTTTTGAATCAATCTTAATCATACTTTGACCCTTCTTTTGTGAATAATCATAATCAATTAATTCCACCCATTCAATTGTTTTGTGGCTTTGTCCATTCTTGTTAAGTTTTCATACATTAGCCGTAGGTTTGATTTATCCTAGTTGGTTGATGTTAACCTCACCTATTTGTCCTTAGTTGATTGAATTGTAAGTCTTCCTTGCTTATTATAGGGTTACCCCCTCACTAGCAAGCTGAAGCTTTTCTCACATGGTGGACTCGTTGTTTTATAAGGTTGAGTTTTCTCCCGTGGATAACGTAAGACCTTAGGGCTTGTGTTTAAAATTGAATCCACTAACTTTTGGAAATCTTTTAGCCGAACTACGGCGTTTTGATCCTTACCTTTGATGGAAGGTACATAGGCAACGGGTTCATCCGTTCGAACACAAAAACAATAAAAATTGTATATTCTTTTCTCATCATCCCAATCATGTTTGCACAATAAATATTTCATAACAAATAACAATTTAGTACAACAAGTGTGAAAAGGGCTCCCTAGGAGTACCTAGGACGTAGTGGGTGCCTAACACCTTCCCATTGCGTAATTTACCCCTTACCCAGACTCTCTGATCTTTTCATTAGTTTTCTATGTGTAAAACTTCTTAGGCTTTTGTTCGCTTTTTAGCCAATCCTTTGGATAAATAAAAGTGCGGTGGCGACTCGATTCATTATATGCTTTGCTTATGGTTTAATCAATAAATCATATAGCGACGAATACACCGCTACAGAAAAGTGGCGACTCTGCTGGGGAGGCTTAAATCCTTGGTGGTATTGCCTACTTTTCACCCTTGTTGTATGATATTGTTATTTGTTATTTGACATATTTTTGTACCATTTGGGATAACTGTATTGATTGTAATGTTTGAATTGCTTGATATACAATTGTTGTTTGCTTTGGTGATCTGTGAGATGAGTTCTATACCCGAACTCGAGTGCACTCTAGGATAGGAGAATGGCATAGTCTTGTTGACTGGTGTGGAGTATTCCTTAGCCAATTGACTTGCGAGCCCATTCACTTGGTGGAGGTCATGTTGGATTAATAATGTCACACAAGTTATTTGTGGTTAGGCATTATTCTTTCAATCATGTGCCGCAGAAGCCAAGGACCGTAGTTTACCAAGCCCATCTTGGCCTATTTTTTTTTTTAGGAACGTAGTGCGGAGGTCGTTCAAATGTAAGTTCTGATACGATTGTTACGCGATACTACACTCATAAGAGTTTCTCTTGAGAATATTTTTGGAATACGAGTATTCGTTCCTCCGATAATATTCGAAATATGGAACGATGATTATGGGAACCTCTGGTAGAACATGTCTGGCAGGTTTAAGCCCTAGTACACTCCCTTTGGGTGGTTCTTAACCGAAACTCCATGCTCGTGACTCTCAGCAAACCCGTGATTCGTGGTTGAGTCGTTCAGACAACCTTAATATCAATGGAACCTGGGCGTTGATCAGGTATAAAACCTAAATCCCCCAAAACGGATGGTTGATATTAAGGATATTCGAGCCGGTTCATGTACCGTTAATATCAATGGAACTTGGGTGTCGATAAGGTGAAAACCTAAATCCACCAAAATGGATGATTGATATTAGGGATACAATGAGCTTTCCCATGACCTTTGTTTGGTGTGACTTGTTTGATCCTTGAGTGTGATTGTTGCATTCATGCATTCATCTGCACTTCATGTCATCAGAAAAAAAGAAAATTTTTAAGGAACTTAAAAGGGTTTATTTGCAAAATTTTCAGACATGGAAAGACCAAAAAGGCATACGAAGAAGTACAACTTTAAACAACCCGATGTAAAAGAGTTAAGGAATCTGACATCTTATGTATTAGATCCCTTGGGTTTCAAAGCTCGCTATGGGAAGCTTCTGCCTCTGCTGACTACTCAGGTTGACGAAGGGCTGATGAGTACTCTGGCTCAGTTTTATGATCCGCTGTATCACTACTTCTCATTTCCGGACTTCCAGCTGTTGCCTACCTTGGAGGAGTATTCTCATCTCATTGGGATCCCGATTCTGGATCAAGTGCCGTTCAGTGGCCTAGAGAGTATTCCGACTGCTCGAGAGATTGCCAGTTTGTTGCACATAGATGAAGATTTGATTAGAGCTAATCTGACTACCAAAGGCGGAATTCAGGGTTTTCCTTCCGAGTTCCTCATTGCTCAAGCTACCTTTTATGGGAAGGCCATGAGTGAGGATGCCTTTGAGGCTTTGTTTGTGCTGCTCATCTATGGATTAGTGTTATTTCCCAACTTCGACAAGTTCGTGGACATGAACGCCATTAGGATCTTCTCAGTTCTTAATCCCGTTCCGACTTTGTTGGGCGATGCCTATGTCTCTTTGCATCTGAGGAACGCAAAGGGTGGAGGAGTTATTGTCTGCTGTCTACCTCTGTTGTACAAGTGGTTTATTTCGCACTTGCCGCAGACAATTGCTTTCAAGGAGAACAAGGGATGTCTACGGTGGTCTCAGAGACTTATGTCTCTCACCAATGATGATATCACTTGGTATGATCGTGTGTATGATACCGTCCAGATCATTGACTATTGTGGTGAATTCCCTAATGTGCCTCTTCTTGGCACATGTGGTGGGATCAGCTACAATCCTATTCTCGCACGACGTCAGCTTGGGTTCCCCCTGAAGGATAAACCTCATAACATTCTGTTAGAAGGTGTGTTCTTCCAGGAGGGTAAAGATCCCCAAGGCCTGAAAGCCAGATTTGTCCGTGCTTGGCGCAGTATTCACAAGAAGAGTAGGAATGAGTTGAGTCCAAAGAACTGCATTGCTTTGGAGCCATACACCTCTTGGGTCAGACAGAGAGCTGCCGTGTACTTGATGCCGTATGATCATCCGAGACCTACATCGTTGGATGTGGCTGGGCCTTCAACCCTCCCTACCCAACGTGTAGAGGAGTTGAGAGAAGAAGACCTTTCACGTGCTTGGATCCGTGAAAGAGAAGAATTGCTTCAGCAGCTTAAGGAAAAGGACGCTATGATTGAGTTCCTCGAGCATCGAGTGATCGACGATCCGAACGACACTTGGACCTCTCTGCTTCCTCAGTCTTCCAAATTCTGGAAGAGGAGGTATGATCGACTTGCAAAGGAGAAAGCAGACATGGAAGCGGCCTATGAGAGAGAGATCAAGAAGCTGTGTACTTCTCGTCTTCCAGCATCCCGAGCTTCTAGGGATCCATAGGATGTTTATTTCCCTTTTCTCTTTGTAATGATCAAAAATGTTGTACTTCTTTGTCTCGATATATTGAATGAAATATTTTCCGTGAGAAATTAAAATGTTTTAACTATTCAAAATATTGCAAATAATACCCTAAGGGTTCCTTGAAAATAAACAAAGCATCTGCACAAGCATTTCATGCATCATTTTTGCATAAGCAGGTACCCTTTGTTTCTGGTCTTCTTGTCCTAACTCTGTGTTCTTCATTTATTTTGAAGACAAGCTGACTCACCAGTATTATACTCGAGTCAATTCTGCAAGAGTTATGGAGCAGCTAGAACAAGAGAACAGAGAATTGAAAGAAGAGGTCGCCAGACTTGGCGCTTTGATGGAGCAACTCCTTGCTGCTCAAAATCAACCTGCTCAACCGCCTGCAACTCCTGTCCAGAGGACGGTCATTTCAGAGGTCTCCACTTCGACTGTGCCAGCCAGTGCTCAAGTGCCCAATGCTATGCCAGCCGGGTTCCCTTGGGGAATGCCTCTAGGTTTTATGCCTGATCGGCCTGCTCCAACTTTTGCTCACATGCCGGCATCTAGCCCGGTCCCTGTTCCCGCTCCTCCTGTCGTGCATACCATGCCAAGGGTAGACGACACCATCTATCACTCCGAGCCGTCTGAGGGCCCGGACGTTTATGAAAAGATGGACGCCATGAACGACCAATTCCTTGAGCTGAGAAAGGAATTGAAGACCCTTCGAGGTAAAGATTTGTTCGGCAAGTCTGCTGCCGAGTTGTGCCTTGTTCCCGGTGTGAAGATACCGATTAAGTTCAAAGTACCTGACTTTGAAAAGTATAAAGGGAACACCTGTCCACTCGCTCACCTGGTCATGTACGCCAGGAAGATGTCTACCCAGACTGATAATGATCAGCTTCTGATTCATTATTTCCAAGACAGTCTGTCCGGTACCGCGCTCAGATGGTACATGAGCTTAGACAGTGCCAATATCAGATCCTTCAACGACCTTGGCGAAGCCTTCGTCAAGCAGTATAAATATAACGTCGATATGGCGCCTGACCGAGATCAACTCAGGTCCATGTCGCAGAAGGACAAGGAAACCTTCAAGGAGTACGCCCAGAGGTGGCGAGAGCTGGCTGCTCAGATTACTCCACCGCTGGAGGAGAAAGAAATGACCAAGATCTTTTTGAAGACTCTTGGCTCATTCTATTATGAGCTGATGGTAGCAAGCGCTCCCTCTGATTTCACCGAGATGGTGAACATGGGGATGCGTCTTGAGGAAGGTGTCCGTGAAGGACGATTGGCGAAGGATGAGAGCTCTTCCTATAAACGATATGGAGCGTTTAAGAGGAAGGATGGGGAAGCACATGCTGTGCAATCCCATCCCACGCACAGAAGACCCTCTGCTCAGAGGAAGCCTGCACGCCGTGCCGGTCATCAGCACCAGGTGGCTCATATAGCACCTGTCTTTAAAGATAATGCTCAGCAACATCAGCAATATCAGCATCAGCAACAATATCAACAGCCTCAGTACCAGCAACAACACCATCCACAGCAACAGGCTTACCAGCCTCGTGGCAGTACAACCAATCAAGCTAACTTGGGTTATGATAGGAAGAAGATCAGCTTCGATCCAATTCCTATGACATATGCAGAGCTTTATCCTTCCTTGTTGGAAAGGAAATTGGTTTCTCCCAGGGATCCTTCTGCCATTCCTGCAAATCCACAATGGTGGTACAAACCAGATCAACATTGTGTTTACCATTCCGGTGCTCCGGGCCACAACATCGAGAATTGCTACCCACTCAAGACTAAGGTTCAAGACCTTATGAGATGTGGAAACTTGAGTTTTGAAGATTCAGGCCCGAACGTCACCAAGAACCCATTGCCTGTGCATGGGAAGTCAGTTAATATGGTTCAGGAATGCCTTGGGAAGTACAAGGTCAGATATGTCAGCCACATTAGGCAGTCGTTGGTTGAATTACATCGTTTGCTGTGTCAGTACAGCTACTTAGAGCATAACCACGACAAGTGCCGCGTCTGCTCGGTTAACCGCTTGGGTTGCGATCAAGTACGAAGAGAACTCCAAAGGTTGTTGAATGAGGGTACCATTGAGATTCTGCAGAATCGCAATGTTGACAAAGACGAGCCTAAGGTGAATGTGATTTCACCAGTGTTCAAGCTGCCCGAGCATGTTGTTATTCGTTACAATAATAGCAAGCCGAAGGCTTCCCCTTCTTTGGTCATTAAACCTGCAGGCCCTGTGCCTTACTCTTCAGACAGAGCCGTACCATTCAGATACAATCCTGTCGCTGTGCAAGATGGGGTAGAAGTGCCTTTGCCTTCAACTTCTGTGACCAACGTCGCTGATGTAAGTGGATTGACCCGAAGTGGTCGTGTGTTTTCTGCGCCTCCTAAGGTTGTTGCTTCTGATACGGTTGAGCGTCCGGTTGGGACCGCTGTGAATGTTCAGAATCAGGCACGTGATGTTGCCAAACCATCCTCCTCTGTACAAAAAACTCCCGTTTCTTCAGTTGGCCCGAATGGCATTGTAGATGAAGAATCTGATGAGATGCTGAGGCTCATCAGAAAGAGTGAGTACAACATTGTAGACCAGCTTCTACAAACGCCATCCAAGATTTCTATTCTTTCTCTGCTGCTGAATTCAGAACCCCATAGGGAGGCTCTGCAGAAAGTCTTGGATCTGGCGTATGTTGATCACGACGTCACCATTGAGCAATTTGATAGTATTGTTGCAAACATCACCGCTTGCAACACTTTGAGCTTTTGTGACGCTGATCTCCCTGAGGAGGGAAGAGACCACAACATGGCTTTACATATCTCCATGAATTGCAAATCTGATGCAATGTCCAATGTGCTGGTGGACACTGGATCTTCTTTAAATGTATTGCCAAAAACCACACTCTCCAGATTGTCATATCAAGGTCCTCCTATGAGGCAGAGTGGGGTTGTTGTGAAAGCATTCGATGGGTCACGTAAGACCGTGATTGGGGAAGTTGATCTCCCTATCAAAATTGGACCAAGTGATTTCCAGGTTACCTTCCAGGTAATGGATATCCACCCATCTTATAGTTGTCTCTTAGGCAGACCATGGATTCACGAGGCTGGCGCCGCCCTACACCAGAAGCTAAAATTTGTGAAAAATAAGAAACTGGTTGTAGTAGGGGGAGAAAAGGCTCTCCTGGTTAGCCATCTGTCTTCTTTCTCGTACATTGAGGCTGAGGATGAAGTTGGAACTCCGTTCCAAGCTTTATCTATTGATGAACCAATCGAGAAGAAGTCTCCTTCATTCACTTCCTACCGTGATGCGAAACTGGCCATTGAGTGTGGTGCAGTTGCTGGTTTAGGGAAGGTGATCGAGCTCGAAGACAATAGATCCCGGGCTGGCATTGGCTACTGTTCTGGGGCATGTAATGAGCAAGGTTTGTTCACAAGTGGAGGATTCATCCATGCTGATCAACCTGAGGAGGAAGCTGCTGCTATCTTGGAAGAGGATGCAGAAGACGTGAACAACTTCGTTATTCCTGGTGGTGTCTGCCACAATTGGGTCGCTGTAGATGTTCCTACGGTCATCCATAGATCAGAGTTGATCCTAAAACCCATTGAACATAATGATCCAACGCCATCTCCCAATTTTGAATTCCCTGTATTTGAGGCAGAGGAAGATGACGTTGAGGAGATTCCTGATGAGATTACCCGTCTCCTTGAGCATGAAGAGAAGATCATTCAGCCGCATCTCGAAGACTTGGAAACAGTCAACTTGGGGTCTGAGGATTGTGTTCGCCTGGTGAAGATTGGGGCATTTCTTGAAGGGTCTGTCAAGGAAGATTTGATCAGCTTGCTACGACAATATTCAGATATCTTTGCTTGGTCCTATGAAGATATGCCGGGTTTAGATACAGATATTGTGCAACATTTCCTGCCTTTGAAGCCTGAGTGCGTGCCTGTGAAGCAGAAGCTTAGAAGAACTCATCCAGATATGGCAGTGAAGATCAAAGAGGAAGTTCAGAAGCAAATTGGTGCGGGGTTTCTGGTGACTTCTACATATCCTCAATGGGTGGCCAATATTGTGCCTGTTCCTAAGAAGGACAGAAAAGTCCGTATGTGCGTTGATTATAGAGATCTGAATAAGGCTAGCCCGAAAGACGATTTTCCTCTACCACACATTGATATGTTGGTAGACAATACAGCCAAATTCAAAGTCTTTTCCTTTATGGACGTATTTTCCGGATATAATCAAATCAAGATGGCACCAGAGGATATGGAGAAGACAACATTCATCACACCTTGGGGAACATTCTGTTATCGAGTGATGCCCTTCGGTTTGAAGAACGCCGGAGCCACGTATCAACGAGCTCTGACTACCTTGTTTCATGATATGATGCACAAGGAGATAGAGGTCTATGTTGATGATATGATTGCTAAGTCTCGAACGGAAGTTGAGCATATTGAGCATTTGTTGAAGCTTTTTCAGAGTTTGAGGAAGTTTAAACTTCGCCTGAATCCGAACAAATGTACATTTGGAGTCCGTTCTGGAAAATTGTTGGGTTTTGTGGTAAGTGAAAGAGGTATTGAGGTTGATCCTGCAAAGGTCAAAGCGATACAAGAGATGCCCGCACCCAAAACTGAGAAGCAAGTCCGAGGTTTTCTTGGCCGCTTGAATTACATTTCCAGATTTATATCCCACATGACTGCCACATGTGCACCGATATTCAAGCTTCTTCGGAAAGATCAGTCTCATGATTGGACCGAGGATTGCCAGAAAGCTTTCGACAGTATCAAAGAATATCTGTTTGAACCTCCGATATTGTCTCCGCCTGTGGAAGGAAGACCTCTGATCATGTATTTGACAGTTCTTGAAGACTCGATGGGTTGTGTACTCGGTCAACAAGATGAATCAGGGAAGAAGGAATTTGCTATATACTACCTCAGTAAGAAGTTTACTGATTGTGAGTCTCGGTACTCTATGCTTGAGAAGACGTGCTGTGCTTTGGCTTGGGCTGCTAAGCGTTTGCGCCAGTACATGATAAATCATACAACTTGGTTGATATCCAGAATGGATCCGATTAAGTATATCTTCGAGAAGCCTGCTTTAACTGGGAGGATTGCCCGTTGGCAGATGTTGTTGTCTGAGTATGATATTGAGTATCGAGCTCAAAAAGCTATCAAAGGTAGTATCTTGGCTGACCATTTAGCGCACCAGCCGATCGAAGATCATCAGTCTGTTCAGTATGACTTCCCTGATGAGGAAATTATGTATTTGAAGATGAAAGATTGCGATGAGCCTACACTTGATGAAGGTCCGGAACCTGGTTCCAGATGGACGATGGTGTTTGATGGCGCTGTTAATCAATATGGAAATGGAATTGGGGCAGTGATCATTACTCCTCAAGGTTCACACATTCCGTTTACAGCAAGGCTAACTTTCAAATGCACGAATAATATGGCGGAGTATGAAGCCTGTATCATGGGACTTGAAGAATGCATTGATTTGAGAATCAAGTATCTAGATGTGTATGGTGATTCGGCCCTGGTTGTTAATCAGATCAAGGGTGAATGGGAGACGAATCAACATGGTCTCATCCCATATAGAGATTATGCAAGGAGAATTTCAACATTCTTCACAGAAGTTGAATTTTATCACATTCCTCGAGAGGATAATCGGATGGCAGATGCCCTTGCTACGCTTGCTTCCATGATTGTGGTCAGATAGTGGAATGATGTCCCCAATATTACTGTGATGCGCTTGGACAGGCCAGCTCACATATTTGCGATCGAAGAAGTGAAAGATGACAAGTTTTGGTATTTTGATATCAAGAATTTCCTCCAGAACCAGGTCTACCCGCCTGGGGCATCTGTGAAAGATAGGAAAACTTTGAGAAGGTTGTCAGGCAGTTTCTACCTCAGTGGTAAAGTGTAGTATAAGAGAAATTTTGATATGGTTTTGCTCAGATGCGTGGATAGACACGAAGCAAACCTGTTGATGACTGAGGTCCATGAGGGTTCATTTGGTACTCATTCCAATGGACATGCCATGGCTAAGAAGATGTTGAGAGCAGGCTACTATTGGCTGACAATGGAGTCTGACTGTTGCAAGTATGTGAAGAAATGTCACAAGTGTCAAATTTATGCGGATAAGATTCATATTCCTCCGACACTTCTGAATGTGATTTCATCACCATGGCCTTTCTCTATGTGGGGAATCGACATGATCGGCATGATTGAGCCGAAAGCGTCCAACGGACACAGGTTTATCCTCGTAGCAATTGATTACTTCACCAAATGGGTTGAAGCCGCTTCGTACACTAATGTAACCAGGCAGGTGGTTGTGAAGTTTATCAAAAACCAGCTGATTTGCCGTTATGGTGTGCCAGAGAGGATCATTACTGATAATGGATCTAATCTGAATAACAAGATGATGGATGAGTTGTGCGCTGAATTCAAGATTGCACACCATAATTCCTCTCCCTACAGACCTAAGATGAATGGGGTTGTTGAAGCTGCTAATAAGAATATCAAGAAGATTATCCAGAAGATGACTGTCACGTACAAAGATTGGCATGAGATGCTGCCATTTGCTTTGCATGGATATCGTACGTCGGTACGCACTACAACAGGGGCAACCCCTTTCTCTCTTGTTTACGGCATGGAAGTTGTTCTCCCAGTAGAGGTGGAGATCCCATCAATGAGAGTCTTGATGGAAGCCAAGTTGACTGATGCTGAATGGATGCAGAGTCGTTATGACCAATTGAATTTGATTGAAGAGAAGCGATTAACTGCCATGTGCCATGGTCAGTTATATCAGCAGAGAATGAAGAAAGCATTCGATAAGAAGGTCAAGCCTCGTGTGTTCCGAGAAGGTGACCTCGTGCTCAAGAAAGTCCTGTCTTTCGCACCCGATTCCAGGGGTAAGTGGACTCCAAACTACGAGGGTCCATATGTTGTTAAGAGAGCCTTTTCAGGCGGTGCTTTGATGCTTACAACAATGGATTGGGAGGATTTCACTCGTCCTGTGAATTCAGATGCAGTCAAGAGATACTTTGCCTAAAAAAAAAGTATATGCAAATGAAAAACAGAATAGCTCGCTAAGTTGAAAACCCGAAAGGGCGGCTTAGGCAAAAATGAGCGTCTCGGTGGAAAACCTGCAAGGGTAATCCAGGCAAAAATTAGAGACTTGAAAAAAAGTATATTTGCATCCCGCTAGATTGAGTACCTCACTCTGGGGCAATCTAGGCAAAAATTAGGGATTTGGCAAGTAACTGCATCCTGACAAGATTTTCTTCTTCCACAGCTGTCATTTCGTCAGAGGATTCTCGATTCGTCGTCAAACTGAAGCTTCGAATACATCGAGATTCAAATTGGTAGAGAAAGGATCATTATGTTCAATGTAGCCCTCTTCCAATATATATCACTGATTTCAAATTTGTACAGATCTATGGAGTCTTGCCATTTGCAGGCTACCATTCCATCAAATGAATTTGAGCTTTTATCCAATTATTTGCACTCTTATTTGTTTCAATTCAACAAATGTTTTGCATGTTTTAATTGATAAATATCATTGTTTTTAAACAAATCAAATTTTTCAAAATTTGTTGTTTTAAACAAAGTGAATATTCACAATGTCGAAAGGATACTCAAAGATATCTCAGTGCTCTCCCAAGGGTGGCATGATCTCCAACAGGTAAGACATTTGGTTCGTATTCCTGGTTTGGTTGTATCTTCTTTCTCCAGATCTTGTGATGGGGTTGTTCCCCAGCATAGTTGCAAGCAGAGTGTTGTTGAAGACTCAGTTTTCTGCAGCAGCAGTTTTCCCCAGTAGAGTTGCTTATGCAGTTGGATTCTACTTGAAGGATGTTATTCTCCTTCAGTGGGTTGTTCCCCGGAGTTGTTTGAAGTTGCAAAGCTCTTTGTTTCTCAGTTGTTGCTGAGATCCCCTACGGATCTTCGAGATTTTCTCTTGTTCCCCAACAGATTCGTCTTGGTGGCTGTTTTACCCGTTGTGACTTTCTGTACCCTGATTGGGCTGTTTGCTGATCCATCACTCAGAGATTTGGTATTTCCTGATGTCTCTAAGCCTCTGCTTCTCCAGCAGTACCCGCAGATCTATGCTTTATAGCATATAGATCTCCGCAGATTGGCTTTCCAGTTGGTTCTCCCCTGGAAGTATAAGTACCGGGCGTTTGATTCCTGGACCTGTTTGTGTTAGATATGTCTGTTTTGTCAGCATTCATCAAACATAAATCACGCATATTCATGTATATTCATAAACATTCAGATATTCATGTTGCATTTCTCGCCATATATCTTTTGTTGATTATTCCTTGCTATGGTGGTGCAGATCCCCAATAGATCTCCCCTAGCAGATGTCGGGTGTTAAATCTCTCCATATAAAGTCAGCCCCGTAAGCAGAAAGTGTCCTTTGTCTGTCCTTCTGCAGTTCCCCACTAAGATATATCCTCGTGGATGACGGTTTCTTCCGTTTCCTCCCAACATATATATTGGGATGGATTTTCCTATTTGAGTTACATCCTCATTAGGACGTGTTTTGATTCAGTCTGTCTTTTCGGATCATTCCCGAATTGGCTATTTGTCAACTGTCTTGTGCTTCCCAGTGGGTTGTTCCCCAGCGGAGTTTTTTTAGGGCTTCTACCCTTATACCGGTAGTTGTAAGTCCTATTTTTCTTTGCCTTTTCGGCGGAATTGGTGGTTATATACCTTTTATTCCTCGGCAAGAATTGTTGGTTGTCTACCTAGTAGGGGGTAGTCGTAAATCCTGTTTCTTACTCTCCAACAGAGTTTGTGGTTTGTTATAAACCTTATTTTTGGTTTCCCGTGCGGATTTGTGATTGGTTCTATCCCCACGCAGAGTTTTTTTTGGTTTCCTACCCCGTATTCGGTAGATGTAAACCCTAATTCATGGTTATCCCACCAGAGTATGGCTATTACCTCGTATTCGGTAGTTGTAAGCCCTATCTCTTTTCCCCTAACAGCGTAACCTTTGTGGTTCGTCCTGATTATAAGTCGATTCCTGTTGTTGTGGTTTTATCCCTAACAGAGTTGGTGTCTCCCTGTGGTGATTTCTATCCCGAGTTGAGTTTGTGGTCTTCTACCCCGTATTCGGTAGTTGTAAATCCCAGGTGTTGATGTTTCTCCCCAGCGGAGTTCGTGCCTTGTGGTACAGTTGGATAATTACCGGATGCTTGCAATTTATCCCCAGCGGGTCTCCTTTCATTTACCCTTGTGTTGGTAATGTCGTTGTTCCCTTTTGATTGGTCATCATTATATACCTAGTTTGGTATCCCGATACCTTTCTTTTCGGTTGATTTATCCTTTATTAACCCAGTAACCGATTGTGGATAATCTTCCATGCGAGTATGTTATTCACGGTCTGCCGGTAATGAATAATATATCTCATGCACTCCCTAGTCGAAGCCTTTCGTGTTTCCCTGATCGAGTAAGATTCGTCACTTCCCTTTGTGGAATCGAATATTTGTTGTGTTGGATAATTGCCGGATGCTTGCAATTTATCCCTTTGAGTTATCTTTCGTTTACCCGGATGCTTGGTATCGATTGTCTCTCTTTTTGGTTAGTCACCTATTATATACTTCGGTATCTCTGGTGTCTTTTCCTTTCGAGTGTATTATTCACGGTCTGCCGGTAATGAATAATATGTCTCGTGCGCTCTTTAGTTGGAATCCTTTGTTGATTTTCCCCATCTGAGCAAGATTCGTATTCTTTGTAGAATCGAATATCCATCCTTTAACCAGTTTGTGTTTCGGATGATGAGTGTTTTGGCATATATACCAATGCACGTTTTCGGTAGATCACCTATTATATACCTTGGTATCTCTGGTGTTTCTTACCATGCGAGTTTATTATCTACGTTCTGACAGTAATAGATAATATATCTCATGCGAGTTTTCTTATCCACGGTCTGCCGGTAATGGATATTATATCTCATGCACTCTTTGGGTTTGTATCCCCAATTGAGTAAGGTTCGTTTTCCCGTTGTGGATTCGAATGTCCATCCTGTAAGTCGATTTGCTTTTTCAAGCCCTCCTTTCGGATGATGAGTGTTTTGGCATATATACCAATTCACGTTTCGGTCGGCCACCTATTATATACCTCGGTATCCCTGGTGTTCCTTCCCCTTCTGCTCCCTATTATGACCTCGGTCCCCTGCGGAGTCAGATTTTCCTGAGTTTATGTACCTTTTCAGGTCTTTCTCAGATGTTTGGTTGATTGATGTCTCTCGCCCTTATACCGGTCTTAGATATTCATTCTTCCTGAGTTTGTTACCCTTATACCGGTAACATCTCATTCTTTGGTGCTTCCTCAGTGGAGTTTCCTATTGCTTTTTCCCAGGAGTCAGCTTGTGTTTCTCCAATGGATGTTCTTCCTTTGGGATTTTCTTTTCCCCAGTGTGAGTCCTTCACTCCTCAGTGAGGTCTCCAGTCTGATTTCTGTTACCCTAATCAGAGTCGTGTCTTGTTCACGCTGTGTCAGTTTTGTTTTCCCCAACTTGAAGTCGTGTCCTGCTCACGCATTCTTTTTCTTTTACTATCCCCGATGAGAATCTTGTTGGAGTCTTTGTTCCTGGTGAGTGTATTACTCCGATGGATCGTCTTTTCTTCTGTGTGAATCATATTCCCCACAGAGTTGTGTCTTTTGCATACATACATTTGCATCATGAGGTCTCTTAGGGACCAAAATTTGTCTCATTACTGTTATTTAAGCCCATTCTACCACGTCCAGATGAAGATTTATAAACTTCACTTCTCCGGCTAGAATGACCTTAAATAGGGGCATCTGTAAGACCCTAATTTTGTCCCTAAGATCCCTCATGGCATCATACCATACCATATCATTGCCTCAAGGATCTTTGTACACCTTTGCCTCCCTCCTTGTGGGTGGGTTATCTTGTGAGTGTGGTTCTTGATCACCAAACATGTATTGCATTTGTATATCATTGCTTTTCATCTGTTTACTAATCAAAAGTACAAAAATATTGTCATCTAACCATGTTACTTGCAGATGAAGCAAGCTAGGTCAAAACAGTCAAATCAGCCATTGAACAGTGGATGGTGGCCATTCTTGAAGAATTTGGGCACCATGATCATTCATCAAGAGTTCATATGAGTTGTGACATCATTTTGAATCAAGATATCAAGTGGTAGGGGCTTGGAATTCATCAGAACATGGTTCAGTCAACCAAAACCCTAGCAAAGTCAACTGTGGTCAACCGTGCATTTAATCGGTGATTTGATGGTGGGAATTGGTTTGAGAGGTCTCATTCATGTCCATATAAGCCTCATATAACATGTCAAACATCCACAGTGAAGGATTTGAAGTCAGACAAGAAATTTCCAAAAATAGTAAGTTGACCTGTAATTGGAATTTGCCAAAAATGGAAAGTTCTTCTCCTCAAATTTACATCATCATACAAGCTTCAAATGAATTTTTGTCCAACATGAAAGTTGAAGATATTGTTCTCCCATTTCCAAAACGTCCAAGAACACTCATTTCTCATGTGTGGTTGGCAAGTTATGATCAAATCATTCTCAAGAATTTTTGAACTTCAAAGTGAGATAACTTCCAAACCATTTGGCCAAATTGAGTGAGGTTTTTTGCTACAAGTCATATTTGATGTGCTCTATCCAAATCCTTCATCACATTTCACCAAAAATCATCCAATCAAAATGGCCTTTTTTCAAGTGCATTGAATTAAAAAAGGGAGGTGAAAAAGTGACTTTTCAAATTAACCATTTCCAATACATTCTACCAATTGCAAATGTTCAGAAATCTCATTTGGGATGTGTTGCCTAAGCCCATTTCGCACTGTAGCACATGCACATGCAATTTGAGTTAATTTCACTAATTAACCAAAACATTTCCATTTGAGCTAAATGCAATTACCACTTCATTAACCAAACTTAAGCTTCATTAAACAGAGTATATATGGCTCATTTCTGATGGAAAAACCCTAGCCACTATTCACCAAACCAGATCCAAATTCATTTTCTCTAAAACTCTCTCATTTTTTTCATCTTGTTTTTTTTCTGAAAATCTCCAAAAGAGCTCGTGCCTTGTTGATTGTTTCATCACCTGCCATCCTTTTAGAAGCATTTGCAAGCATTATTTCATAGCTGTAAAGCCAAGGAACCGCACTGTTGCATTGAAGTTCTTCCATGGCAGATATTGATTGGAGCTGCCTCAAGGGTTGTTGAGCTAAAATTCGTTCTCCATTCATCATCTGGAACATCCTTGCGCATCTGTTTCAGCTCATCATAACCAAATAACCACTGTTCCATCATTGTTCTTCAAATCTGGTAAGATTTCGAACCTAGCCATTGTTAAAATCATGTTGTGTTTTGGATAGATCTTGCCTTGCTGGTGACACTGAACTTTAAATCGTGAAATTTCATTGAGTTTTGTGAAAGTTATGTTGACATGAAGTTTCATATGTGGATGATATTTTGCTCGATTCTTTCATTTCAGCATGATGTAGTGTTAATGATTGTTGGTTTGTTGATGTACATGATGAGATGAACACAATGATATATTGTTTGTGGATTTTGGTTGCATTTCGTTCTTGCTGAAAAAATCTGGAAATGATGATGATGAACTGTAGCGAAACCCTAATTTTCCTGGCCAAATCCCGTGTTTGATCGTTGCTGAACCAATTTTGCATGAAATCCACTGTTCCATTCCCATGTGGCCAATCAGCACACGACACACCCTTAAGTGAAACGCAGCGTTTCACTTAAGGGACCGGTTATTTACAAGTTTGCCACTGCCGGTTTTATATTTTAATTAAATCATTTCATTATTTCAATATTTATTTCATTTTGTATGGCAATCTTCAAAAATTCATAAGTTCTTCAATTTTAATCCAAATTTGATGGGATTTTTTGTGAAATGCTCCTCATGATCTCTAGTTTACTATGGTGATTTTTCCAGATTTTTTGCACGTGTGGATTTTTAAATGTGCTAGGGTTTGTTCATGTGTGTCCATTTTATGTATGTCATACCATTTTGCTTGTGAAATGATGATACTTAATCCAATGAGGCTCAAATTTTTTGTGCTTAAACTAGACATGTTAATGGTGAATTTGGTGTAGAGTTTGTGAATTTATTATTGCTGGTTGATGAGATATGATTTTTTGAATAGAGGTGTGACAATTTGTGTCACACCATTCATGTCCAACTTCTTGATTTTTATTACCATTCTTATTGAACTCAAAATGGTCTGGATTTTTGCATGAGTATACTTATGGATGTTGAGAATACATGTGAATTTTTCTGGAATTATTGATGGCATTTCCTATATGATTGGAATTTTCTCCCCTGTTTGACCAAATTGTTGACCCCTTGTGACACATGATGTTATTTGATTTGTGAAATTCTGGTTATTAATTGGATGGATGTGAAATTTGACATGTGAATTATAGACATCTTAAAGTTTGTCATGGTTTTGGTCCCATTCATTTATCATGTGTTGTCACTGTTTTATGATTTATTGCAGTTGGTGCATGTTTTGATGCTTTGTATGAGTTTGCTTGAACTTGCTTTGACTTTCTGATTTTCATTGATCTACTTCCCTTGATCCAAATGAACTGAAATTTGGTATGCTTATCATGTTATGGATGATGTTTGATCATGAATTATTTGAGGATTTATTGAAATGTTTGTGATTGGATTTGACTTGAATCTTTCTGTTGACTTCTTTGAGGTTCTATATGACATGCTTTGACCTAATTTGTTTGTGAAATGATAATAATGAATGATATGAATATGAAACCACTTGGGTTTGTTCCTTAATTGTTTGAACTTGATTTTGGATATCTTTCACTTGCTGTTTTGGATTTCTTATCTTTTTTTGACCCCAGGCTTGTCCTAGTGGTCTTGTTTCTCATGTTTAAGTTTGCTTTTCAGGTTAAGAAGCAAATGCCTTAAGGAGACTTATGCAAGTTGATTAAGTTTGATTGATTATCATGAACTAACTTGTTTGTTTTGTAGGATGCTTAGCTCATATGCTTTGAGCTTTGTGCATTGCACATTTGACTGATTGTGTTGATCCTTATCTTATATTGGTTTTGAATTTGAGTTGTATACTGATTTTACTTGATTGATTTCAGGTACCATTAGTTGCTAATAGTTCTTTGAGAACTTGCATTGCTTTGCTTGATAGCATTTGCATTGAGGTAGAATCCTTTTTTCTTCATGTAGTCTGGAAGACCTGGCCTGTTACTTGGCCAGGCAACTGTCTGAAGTCCTCCTTAAGAGGCGATGTTTGTGCTTGTTTACTTTTGTCCCAAGCAGGTAAAGACCTCATGTGAGGCAATTGGTAGACAAAAGAGATATGTAGCCTATCTCCTACTATTCTGTGAGTCACTCACCTTGCTCACATTACTCGTGTTGATGCATAGTGAGTAAAAACCCAAGATCTATAGAGTCTAATCTGTGGAGAGAGTTCCTACTTTCTGAACTCCCACACCTTCTATCATTTGAAGCTCTCCCTGACCAGGGATAAGAGCATGAGGCACACCCCTCATATCCTTTCATCTGCTTCACCTTGGCTCTCAATGTCAAGGTTAAGAGCACCATTAACCCTATTCCAGTTGGCTTCAGTGCCTATCCTTTTGTATGAGCCTCATTGTTTGGTTATAGAGTGTGCTGAATGACTTTGGTTGATTGATTACTTAGTTCATTTGTACATGTCTGCTTGCATGCTTTGTGCATTTATCATCATTAATTGCTCATTAGTGCATGATCATTTCATTTGTCTTTGTGACATATCTTTGTTGTTTCCCCATTGAGGACAATTGTAAGACCATTTATTGGCCATTGTTCCTATGATATGGAAGTGAGTATAAGACCATTTCATTGGCCACTCATCTTCTCTTTGCTTGATGCATTTATTTGATTTATGTGAGGATGAAATTGTAAGTCCGTGTAATTTGGCATTTGTTTTCCCATGATCATATGTTGGAGGTTAGAGTAAGCCCAGATAGATTGGCATCTGACATCCAAATGTTTGCTTTTTTTGTTGGAGATTGGTATAAGCCCAGATAGATTGGCATCCGGTATCCACTTTTTATTTCTTTTGTTGAGGAGATTGGTATAAGTCCATAGAGTGGCCTCTGATATCCAATTTTGTTTTAGGAGATTGGTATAAGTCCAGTGATTGGCATCCGGTATCCGCTTTTGTTGATTTTCCTCTTTTGCTTTGCTTGTTTGTTATTGCTCATTGTCTATTCCAAAGGACACACTTGAGTCATCTTCTATATGATTTCAAGAGGTGAACCTTCTAGGAAGTTTTACACTCCATCTTCATCCATTCATCCCATTTTGTCCTAAACCTTTTCACACGTTGCTTTTAAAACTTGAGATAAATATTGTGCAAACATCTTCATGCTTTTAAATTAAAAACCTGGACCCCAAGTCCTTGACTTTTTTCAAACTCCATTTCATAGTACTTCTTTTGAATCAATCTTAATCATACTTTGACCCTCCTTTTGTGAATAATCATAATCAATTAATTCCACCCATTCAATTGTTTTGTGGCTTTGTCCATTCTTGTTAAGTTTTCATACATTAGCCGTAGGTTTGATTTATCCTAGTTGGTTGATGTTAACCTCACCTATTTGTCCTTAGTTGATTGAATTGTAAGTCTTCCTTGCTTATTATAGGGTTACCCCCTCACTAGCAAGTTGAAGCTTTTCTCACATGGTGGACTCGTTGTTTTATAAGGTTGAGTTTTCTCCCGTGGATAACGTAAGACCTTAGGGCTTGTGTTTAAAATTGAATCCACTAACTTTTGGAAATCTTTTAGCCGAACTACGGCGTTTTGATCCTTACCTTTGATGGAAGGTACGTAGGCAACGGGTTCATCCGTTCGAACACAAAAACAATAAAAATTGTATATTCTTTTCTCATCATCCCAATCATGTTTGCACAATAAATATTTCATAACAAATAACAATTTAGTACAACAAGTGTGAAAAGGGCTCCCTAGGAGTACCTAGGACGTAGTGGGTGCCTAACACCTTCCCATTGCGTAATTTACCCCTTACCCAGACTCTCTGATCTTTTCATTAGTTTTCTATGTGTAAAACTTCTTAGGCTTTTGTTCGCTTTTTAGCCAATCCTTTGGATAAATAAAAGTGCGGTGGCGACTCGATCCATTGTATGCTTTGCTTATGGTTTAATCAATAAATCATATAGCGACGAATACACCGCTACACTCCCGGTACAGATAACAGGGGCAAGTAGACTCCGAATTATGAAGGTCCATATGTTGTTAAAAAGGTCTTTTCTGGTGGAGCCTTGATGCTTACAACTATGGATGGTGAATATTTTCCGTCTCCTGTGAATTCAGATGTAGTCAAAAAATACTTCGCATAAACTGACCCGCTGGACAAAAAAAAGAGAGAAAGTCCAGGCAAAAAAGGGCATCCCGTCGAACCAAGAGAAAGAGAAAAGAAAAGGTTCGGACAAAAGTTAGGGATAAAGAATAAAAAATAATATGTACACCCGATAAGTCGAAAACCTGCAAAGGCGGCTTAGGCAAAAATGGGTATCCCGGTGGATTGAAAACCTGAAAAGGCGGTCCAGGAAAAAGAGGGATTAAAGTGAAGACTACAGTCTGAGTTATCTGTACTTCATCGTGCTTCAGTGTCTACCATCTTGAAGGATATGATCGGTCCAATCACTCTTCTCAGAAATCAAAGAATTTGGGGAAATTGAAGATCTATGAGTCATAACAGAACTGGAAAATAGTGGAACGCCGTGTTCACATTGCCAATAGGATAGTTTATTTTCTCTTTTGGTGCAATTACCTCTTCCTAGGAATTTCTTCCTGATGTATTTGCCTTTATAGGCAATTTTCAATCAATAAAAGTCGTTATTCAGTCAAATTGCTCTCTTGCTTTTTTAATTCTACTGTTTTGTTTGCAAAAAAAGTCCGAATTTTTGATAAATATTGCATCTAAAAACATGAAGGCTAGACAATGATGTGCGGAAAGATAAAATATCTGAAAATCATTTTGAATCTTGAGTACTGTCATACCCCAATTTTGGCCCTGAAATTTTCTTCCCATCAATCACTCATTTGCATTCTTTCTTCACTCACCTTCATATCCTTCATTCATGATCATATTTACTATTTCATATTTTTTTTTATTTTTTTTATTTTTTACATTTTTCACGTTCCAAATTTACATTCATAATTTCTTCATTCACATTCAAAAAAAATCATTCATATTCGAGAAATTCCACATACCCATTCATAGTTCGATTCCTTCATTCATTCATTCAATCATAACCAACCATGTACATGGCATATGAATAACTTGAGGTTTCTAAGATGCAAAGAGAGGTCTTTTTTTTTTTTTTTGCTACAAGAAACACTAGTTTTCATTCATTGCAAATCATAAGATTATCCAAAAAAATATACATAATTTACAAAGAGCACGGTTTGCATCAATGATGAGTTGAAAGAATAAAGCATCGGAAGTCACAAGCGAGAAGAGACGACGATGTTGGGCCTCAAGTTCAGCCCGAATCTCTAGTTGCCATTTCAAAATTTCATGGTTCTCATTTTGCTCCAGCCAACACCTTCACCGTTTCATTCACCAACCGTGATTCCTCCAAGGTTTTCAAACCTACGAAAGTTGAATTATTTGAAGATGATGAAATTCTGGTATTGGAGTTTTCTGAGGAAATACCTATTGGATTGGGTGTATTGAATATTCAGTTTGAAGGAATATTGAATGATAGAATGAAAGGTTTTTACATAAGCAAATATGAGCATAATAGTGAGAAGAGGATTATGGCTGTTACACAGTTTGAACCAGCGGATGCCAGACGATGCTTTCCTTGTTGGGATGAACCTGCTTGCAAGGCCACTTTCAAGATTACATTGGATGTGCCTTCCGACCTTGTTGCTCTTTCCAACATACCAGGTGCTGAAGAAAAATTAATAACAATCTCAAAACTGTTTCATATCAAGAATCACCAATCATGTCAACATATTTGGTTGCTGTCGTCGTTGGTTTGTTTGATTACGTGGAAGATCATACTCCCGACGGGGTCAAAGTCCGAGTGTATTGTCAAGTCGGCAAGGCAAACCAAGGGAAATTTGCACTTGATGTTGCTGTGAAAACTTTGGGACTATACAAGGATTACTTCGATACTCCTTACACCTTGCCAAAATTGGATGTGATTGCAATTTCTGATTTTGCTGCCGGAGCCATGGAGAATTATGGTTTGGTTACATACCAAGAGTGCTAACCTGCATCAGGCCAGCAGATCAGTACACAGAACAAGACCAATTAAGCGAAACACATTGAAATTAAGCAACAGAGATGTACCTGAAAATAATCCTTCATACACCACAGTTTATGTTGGCAACCTTCCCCGTGATGTAACACAAGCTGAACTCCATTGTCAATTCCATGCATTGGGAGCTGGGGTACTTGAGGAGGTCCGAGTTTAGAGGGATAAGGATTTTGGATTTGTCAGATACAATACTCACGAGGAAGCAGCACTGGCTACTCAGATGGCTAATGGAAGAGATGGCTAATGGAAGACTAGTTCGAGGGAAGACAATGAAGTGTTCATGGGGTAGCAAACCAACTGCTCTTGGGACAGCTTCGAATCCATTACCTCCTCCGGCTGCACAACCATATCAAATACTTCCTACTGCAGAGATGACCGTGTCGGATGCTTTGAAACAAAAGAGTTCTTCTATTGAAGGCATAGAGAATTGGCCATATGAAGCTTCTGCCTGCCAAATTAAAATCAAGAAAGATCACTTGTAATGTAAAATTGTACATTGAGAGGATGCAAACAGGCCATTATTGAATCAGAGAGAGGTACTAGGAAGCTCACCGTTTGGTTATTCCGTAACTAGTCTGCAAGTGAGCATTGTAACCGGCACCGTTTCTGCAGCAATTCTCGCCTCCGAGCAACTCAACCAAAGCCACGTGAAAGCCATGCTCCCAAGCTCACTGTTTTCTCCTGCAAGCATTAAACCACACATGAATATTCCGGTTTTCACTGCAGTAAAACACAATTAAATTATTCAGAGCTGTTAAAATTTCAAAAAGAATCCCAATTTGGCATTAAGACAAAACAATTGGAGAAAGCATGAGTTCAGAATACCTTTTCGAATCTAGCATAAACAGGGCAATCCAAATCTGAACATCCAAAAAGTAGTTCATAGGGACGCCTCTTTTGAAACCAATGTACCAATTCGAAACCCTAATCTGCAAATATAAAAAGAGGAAGGAAGAGAATCAGTGGACAACGGAAATTAACGACGAAAAAATTGAGAGGCGGAGCGAAAAAACCCTAAGAAAAAGGAGAGGCGGACACAATTCCACCAAGAACCCTAATCCCAAAATCGAAACATACCTGGATTAGAGAGGCGAAAGAGTGAAGTTTAGGCTTCATCGTCATCGTCACCGGAGGTAAACTTCAGATTCCTTTAAAGTTGTGGGTATTGTGCATTTGGGAATGAGGTTGAGGACGTGAGAGGAACTTGAGGTCGAGTGTGAGAGAGATTCGTTGAGAGATTGAAAAAAACGTGAGGTAAGGAGCGTTTAAATGATGGAGATATCGTGAGAGCGTCGAGAGATTGAGAGAAGGGAGATTGAGAGCGAGTACGGCAAGGGAGCGATGAGGGAGCGATTCGCTGAGAGCGATTGAATGGGTTTTTGTTGAGAGTGTGAGAGAGAAGTGAGGTTGAGGGCAATCTGTTACTATTCATTTTCTTTCTTTCTTTTAATTTACTTTAAACAGAATAAACCATTAAAAACGTTTAAAATTCCTAGGTCTTAGTTAATAATTGTTTTCATGTTTTCAACTTATACCCCATTGAAAAACCCAACAGCCAAGCGGCTGGGTTTAGTTATGGTAGTCCAACAGATTTCTTTTTTATTAGTTTTTTATTTTAATTCTAATTTTTAATCTATCTTGGTTTATTTATCCAAACTAGCATTAAAATAATAACTAGTCATGAGTGGTTTGGTGGAGAGGGGTGATTTTTATGGTCTTTAGTGTAGTGGGTTCGATACCCGTATTGAGCATTTTATTTCTTTTAGCTTTTTTTTCTTTTAGCATTTTATTTTCTTTTAGCATTTTATTTTATGTTTATGTTTTTATTATACTCATGATTGATCTGCTTTCTTTTAATTTCATCATTCATTCAAAACCATTTTAAAACTATAAAAATCATATTTTTCTCGATTCAATGTCGAGCCCATTTTCCATACCCTTGTAAGTCGATTGCTTTTAAGCATCGCCATCAACCTCACATAGCTTACTCTTGGGCTTTCTTACAATGAGCCAGTTCTCCTGCACTTACACTCATACATTGCATTATTTAATGTTTGGGCCCGATTTGATTATTTCATGATTTTGAATCCCCATTTGACAAAATGTACCCCACTCCCCCGATGTGTAATAATCTTGTACTATTTCATTTCTTTATTTGTTTGACTATTTAGTTAGATACTAACACAAGAATAAAATCAACCATTTCCAAAAAAATACAAAAATATGACTCGATCCAACGTCGAGTATTTTCTCAATAAACAAGTCAATTCACTTCTCCCTCCAATTCTATTCCACTTATTTTTTCAACCTTTCATCAAACACTTGATTTAATGTCAAGCCATTTTTTTTCATAATCAAAAATCAAAAATATTAATTCATATTCAAGACCTTTTCAATAAGAAGGAAATGGAACGTGGTGTATACTACGCACTCCTGAGACTAGGATTCGAGATGTATATCTCGCCAATCCTAGCTCTCGCCATCATCCAAATTTATCCACTTTGTTTTCCCTCAAACACTCATTCAAATTCCTTTTAAACGTCCATCAATACTTGATCTAGGTCAAGTCATTTTCACAACAAAACTCAAGATACCTAATTCTTATTTAACATTTTTTCAATAAAGATGGAAATGGAACATGGTGTATACCGTGCACTCCTGAGGTTAAGATTCGAGACATATGCCTCGCCAATCTTAACTCTCGCCATCGTCTAAAATTGTCAATGCGGTTTCTTCAAACCCTTTCTCAATCAAATTCCAAAACACTTAATTCCTATCTTAACCTCTTTCAATAAAGATGGAAATGGAACATGGTGTATACCATGCACTCCTGAGTCTAGGATTCGAGATGTATATCTCGCTCATCCAAGTTCTCGCCATCACTCAAAATACATCCAACCAATCAAACTCTTTCTCGCCGCGGTGCGATTAATCAAAAACCTTTTCACAAACGAAAGGTACTTTGTTTCAAAACAATGCAAGACAATGTTTTTCCACCTGTTTTGGGTAGTCCAACAATGTTTTCGTCGATTTGACACAAAGTAGCTTTCGCTAAAATCGACCAACAAACAAACATTTTTCTACCTAGAACTACGTAAGCCTTGATTTCTCTCTTGAGATACGTAGGAGCAGGATTTGTAAATCTTGTCAGGCCCACTAAATAAAAAAACTTAGGTTTAGTCCTTCGTCGAAAATCTAAAAACATTTCTTCTTTCTTCTATTCTTTCTTTCCCACCGAAAAAACTTGAAAAGCCTAACATTCCAAACTAACATTAACGCACACAACTGACCTAATGGTTCCCGTTGAGTACAACTGACCTAATGGTTCCCCTTGCGTAATCGACTCCTGAACCCTAATTTGGTTGCGACGACCAATAATCATTGTCATTTTGTCTTGGGTTTTATCGATGTTTCCCCTTTCCTTTTTTGGAATAAATAAAGTTCGGTGGCGACTCTGTTCAGTCCATCATTGCGAGCGTGCGATCGCGCTTCGCCTTGAAGTCGTATCCCCATTTTTTCGAGGTGTGACAGATGGCGACTCTGCTGGAGAATGGGTACATCTCCCGTTCCCTAAGCGAGTCAAGCCTAGTTAGGATGTTTGCGTGCCTTTGTTTGTTTAATTGTGTGGCTTTTCCTTATTTATTGTTTTTATTATCTTTATTATTATATTGATATATCTGTTGTATATTGGTTCTATTGGATTATTGGTATTTGGGTATTTGATTGCAAACCATGTGGGAAAGACTCTACACCCGAGTCTAGAGTGAAAAACATAAGATAAGATGATGGTTGAGTAGTACAGACTCCCGAGGTGTATACTTCATAAGAGTCGGTACGAGAACCTCACTTAGAGTAGATCCTTTTGCAAATATTGTCGCCCGAGGTGTATACCTCGTAAGCTTCAATGTTTCAAAAGGGTCCATGACTCTAAGGACCTTTTAGAACATTAAACCTTTGGCCAACTAGAGATGATGGTTGCGTAGTATGGATTCCCGAGGTGAATACTTCGTAAGGATCGATACGAGAACCTCGCTCAGAATAGATTCTCTAGATGGAGTTGATGACCGGAGAGTATTTTCCGTAAGCGTCAAACAGTCTTTTGAATCCATGACTCTGAGTACCCTGTCTAGAACCCAGTCGATGGTTACGTAGTACGGACTCCCGAGGTGAATACTTCGTAAGGGTCGGTACGAGAACCTCACCCAGAATAGATTCCCTTGATGGAGTTGACGACCGGAAAGTATTTCCCATAAGCGTCAAACATTCTTGTGAATCAATGACTCTGGGGATCCTTTGTAACAAAGCCCTAGATCACACCCGGTAAGAACCCCTGTTTTGGAAAGCAATCAAATTTATCCATACCTCGGACCTTTGAACTAGTACCCAAAAAACATCGCATCCATCCATTCATTGCATACGCATAAAAAGCAAAACTTTTAGTTTGAACCAAGAGTTTTACAAACAAGATGCATCCATACATGCATTCATACATTTTTAAAATAGAGTCTCATTCCGCCCTTTCTTCCTCCAGTTTCACACTGAATGTTCAACACCAGTATAATACTCGCGCCAGAGCAAGACAGAGAATGGATGAACAAGAACAAGAGAGCGCCCGAGTTAGAGCTGAACTAGACGAAATCAAAGGAGGCATGTCCCAGATGCAAGAGATGCTACAAGCTTTAACCTTCAGGTTTGAGGTTCCACAAGCGATCGTGATTTCAGAGACCACGGGCCCAACAGTAGAAGTCCCACCTCAGAGGACGTTACCCTCAACCATTCCTCCATATGGGCTACCCTATGACTTCGTCCCCCGAGCGGAGGTGGTGCACGAAATCGGGCAATCTGTCCAACAAGCCGTGCCATTACCAGTTTACAGCGACGCACGTCCAGTCATCCATACTGTGGTTCCACCAGCCGCCTATGCTAGGCATGTTCCTCATTATGAAGATCAAAAGCACATGTATCAGACTGTTGACTCAATTGTTGCTGGTGACGAAGTAAGGTTTGAGGACTTCAGGGAGGTAAAGGAGAACATGCAGCTCCTTGAGAAGAAATTTCGAGATTTAGAAGGAGACCATGTCTTTGGATCTGTTGCCAAAGAAATGTGCCTTGTGTCCGATTTGGTGATTCCGGCCAAATTCAAAACTCCAGACTTCGACAAATACAAGGGGCATACTTGTCCAAAGAGCCATCTCATCATGTATTACCGCAAAATGGCTGCCCACGTGGAGGACGACAAGTTGATGATTCACTGTTTTCAGGACAGCTTGAGTGGGGCTCCTTCCAAGTGGTATTTGAGTCTGGATCAGAATAGGATCAGGTGTTTCCAAGACCTGTCAGATGCGTTCATAAAACACTACAAGTATAACATGGATATGGCGCCTGACAGAAGACAGTTGCAGAGCATGTTCCAACATGACAAGGAGTCCTTCAAGGAGTATGCTCAAAGATGGAGGGAACTGGCTTCTCAGGTTGAACCACCTCTTGCTGAAAAGGAATTGGCTGAACTGTTCATCGACACTGTCCAACCCCAATTTTATGAGAAGATGGTTGGAAGTGCTTCTTTGGGATTCTCCGAGCTTGTTGCTATAGGAGCCCGCGTTGAATATGGTGTAAGGAATGGCAAACTGGCGGCTGTAGCTGGAACTTCAAATGCCAATCCAAAGAAGTTCTCTGGAGGGTTCCCTAGAAAGAAGGAAGGGGAAACGAATGTTGTGACTGATGGTCAAGGAAGAGCTCCTCCAAGAAGGAGACCACAACAATATCCACCTCAGCAGTATGTTCAATAACCAATTCCCTATCAGCAACCCATGTATCTCGTCCAGTATGCTCCGCAACCATACGTGGCTGCTGTGACGCCTGCGTTCAATCAACAGCCTGCTCAGGCTTATCAAGAGCCTCCGGTCTATCAACCAGCTCCAGTTCAACAACGTGTTGCGGCTCCTCCAGCTTATCAACAAGCACCAGCAGCTCCTGTTTATCAACATCCGAGAGCTCAAGCGCCGAGGCAAAATGCTCAGAACCAGAATAGGAGGCAAGGGGAAAGGGCGACCTTCAATCCAATCCCAATGTCGTACACTGAGTTGTATCCCTCCCTATTGCAAAAGGGGTTGGTGGTTCCCAGACCTTTGGGACCTCCACCTGATCGTCTTCCTCCATGGTACAACCCTAATGCACACTGTCCTTTTCATGAAGGTGCCCCCAGGCATGACTTAGAGGGTTGTTACGCTTTGAAGCATAGGGTTCGTGAGCTAATTGAAAGCAAGATCTTGTCTTTTAAGGACATGGGACCGAATGTGAAGAACAATCCTCTTCCTCCCCATGGTGATCCTGCAGTGAACGCCATTGAAGATGCATCTACTGTTGTTATGGTTGAGAAGGTGGATGATGTAAAGACTCCTTTGGCAGCATTCCATGCCCGATTGGTTGAAGCTGGCCTGGTTAATGTTGATCATGACAATTGTGAAGAGTGTGCCACATACCCAAAGGGATGTCAGGTGGTACGAGACAACATTCAAAATTTAATGGATAAAGGAGTGCTCCAAATATCCAGTGCTGTGAAGAACGAAGATGTGTTGGTAATTGAACCTTGTTTCAATTTACCTGAACCAGTTGAAATCCCATATTATAGTGGTGGAGTGGTCCCGGTGAACAGTAAGTCGTCGCCTGTCGAGATATGTATGCCCACGACTTTTCCCTACGAGAGCACCAAGGTTGTGCCTTGGAAATATGAGATTACTGCTGTGGATAAGGTTGTTGAAGGAAGTGCAGACGCTGAAGTGACAGAAGCTGTAAGTGAAGACGTCATCAATATTGCAGGAATGAGCAGAATGACCCGTAGTGGTCGAATCTATACGCCTGAATTCAACGTGACTCCTCAAGGGCTGACCAAGGAATCAACAGTTGTAGCTCCCACTAAATAACCCGAAGTGGTTCAATCCGAAGATGCTGTTGAATTCTTGAAGTTGATCAAGAAAAGTGACTACAAGGTTGTGGATCAGTTGCATCAAACACCATCTAAGATCTCTATTTTGTCTCTGCTACTGAACTCCCAAGCCCATAGGGAGGATTTGTTGAAGGTGCTTGCTCAAGCTCATGTAACGCAAAGCATAACAGTTGACCAATTCGATGGAGTAGTTGCAAACATCACAGCTTGTAATACTTTGAGCTTCAGTGGAGAGGAATTACTTGAGGATGGACAAAATCACAATCGTGCTCTCCATATCTCGGTGAAATGCAAAGATGATGCTTTGGCAAGAGTGTTGGTTGATACTGGATCTTCTCTGAATGTTATGCCAAAGAGAACACTCGCTAAATTATCTTATCAAGGACAAGCTATGAAGCCTAGTGCCTTGGTAGTGAAAGCTTTTGATGGTTCCAGGAGAACAGTGATTGGAGAGGTTGAACTGCCCATATTGATTGGCCCTCGTGTATTCCCGATTAATTTCCAAGTCATGGATATTAATCCAGCATATAGCTGCTTATTGGGGCGTCCCTGGATTCATGCTGCAGGGGCAGTTACTTCCACCTTACATCAGAAAATGAAGTTTGTAGTGGACAACCAATTAATCATCATTTCTGGAGAGGAGGACTTTGTGGTCAGTCACCTTTCATCCTTCAGATACATTGAGGCTGATGAGGACGCTTTGGAAACTTCTTTCCAAGCTCTTGAAATAGCCAATGCCACCTTTGTGGAGATGAAGGACCCTGTTGGGAAAGCTTGTTCATCTTTCGCGTCTCTGAAAAGCGCAAAGTCTAGTATTGAAGGAGGAAACCCTGAAGGTTGGGGTCAACTTATTGATATTCGTGAGAAGCATGATCGCTTTGGTCTGGGATATGTGCCTTTCGCTGCGAAAGGATCCCGAGTCCCTACAAAGGACAACACCCGAAGCATCCAGGAAGTTTTCCTTAGCACAGGATTCATCCATGGAGATCAGGTCAATGCAATTGAAGATAGCACCGCGAATGAAGATGAGCCATGTTTGGTTTACCGGTGTGAGACAGCTTTGAACAACTGGAAGGCGGTTGAGATCCCTGAAATTTTTCCTTTGTCAAAAATAAATGATAACCCCGTTGAATCCAATGGCTTTACTACCTCTCATAACTTTGACTCCCCTATCTACCAAGCGGAAGAAGAGGGTGAAGAAGATTGTTACATCCCCGATGAATTGGCAAGGCTGCTCGAGCACGAGTCTAAAGCCCTTCAGCCACATGAAGAACCGGTGGAAACAATCAACCTTGGCACAGAGGAAGAGAAGAAAGAAGTCAAAATCAGTACCACGCTTGAAGCAAGCATCAAAGAGAGACTGGTTAAGCTGCTACAAGAATATGTGGATGTATTTGCATGGTCATACCAGGATATGCCAGGTCTAGATACCGACATCGTTGAGCACAAGCTGCCACTTCAGCCAGATTGCCCGCCAGTAAAACAGAAACTCCGAAGAACAAGACCAGATATGGCTCTGAAAATTCGTGAAGAAGTCAAACGACAATTTGACGCTGGTTTTCTCGCAGTGGCGAAGTACCCACAATGGGTAGCTAATATTGTACCTGTGCCCAAAAAGGATGGAAAGGTGAGGATGTGTGTTGACTATAGGGATCTGAACAAAGCTAGTCCAAAGGACGATTTCCCTCTACCACACATTGATACTCTGGTAGACAATACTGCAAGATTTGTTGTCTTCTCCTTTATGGATGGTTTTTCTGGATACAATCAAATCAAGATGGCTCCAGATGACATGGAGAAGACCATTTTTATCACCCCTTGGGGGATTTTTTGCTACAAGGTAATGCCTTTCGGTCTCAAAAATGCTGGGGCAACTTACCAAAGAGCTATGGTCACTCTCTTCCATGATATGATGCACAAGGAGATAGAGGTCTATGTTGACGACATGATCGCCAAATCTCAGAATGAAGAAGATCATATGAGCCATCTGAAGAAGCTGTTTGAACGCCTCAGGAAGTTTAGATTACGATTAAACCCTGCAAAATGCACATTTGGTGTCCGTTCGGGGAAGTTGCTTGGCTTCATTGTTAGTCAACGAGGAATTGAGGTAGACCCTGACAAGGTCCGAGCTATACAAGAAATGCCTGCTCCACGCACCGAGCGAGAGGTCAGAGGTTTCCTTGGACATTTGAATTACACCTCAAGGTTTATCTCACACATGACGGCCACGTGTGAGCCTATCTTCAAATTGCTTCGAAAAGATCAAGTTGTTGAATGGAATTCTGATTGTCAAAATGCTTTTGAGAAAATTCGTCAATACTTGCAAGAGCCTCCTATTTTAATTCCACCTATCCCAGGAAAGCCATTAATCATGTATATGACTGTGCTTGAAGGGTCAATGGGATGCGTGCTGGGGCAACATGACGAAACTGGTCGGAAAGAACATGCTATTTACTATCTGAGTAAAAGTTTACCGATTATGAAAGTCGATATTCGCTTTTGGAGAAAACTTGTTGCGCGCTAGCATGGGCCGCTCATCGTTTGAGGCAGTACATGATTTGCCATACTACTTTGTTGATCTCGAAAATGGATCCAATAAAGTACATCTTTGAGAAACCTGCCTTGTTTGGAAGACTTTCCCGTTGGCAGATGCTTTTGTCAGAGTACGGCATCCAGTACGTAACCCAGAAGGCGATTAAGGGAAGTGTGTTAGCAGAGTATCTTGCTCATCAACCAGTTGAAGACTATCAGCCATTGAAGTTTGATTTCCCCGATGAGGATATAATGGTGATAAAGGATTGTGAGATCCCAGGCCCAGATGAAGGACCAGAACCAGGATCTCGATGGAAGCTCGCGTTCGATGGTTCCTCTAATTACAGTGGTCATGGTGTGGGAGCTGTTTTGATGAATCCAAATGGTGGCTTTACCCCTTTCACAGCAAGGTTATGCTTTGATTGTACGAATAATGTCGCTGAATATGAAGCTTGTATCCTTGGTCTTGAAGCTGCAATTGATCTCCGAATCAAGATCCTTGAGGTGTATGGAGATTCAGCCTTAGTGATCTATCAAGTCAAAGGTGAATGGGAGACCCGTGATGCGAAGCTGATCCCGTATCGTGCTCATGTTGTGAAGATGATAGAATACTTTGATGATATCACTTTCCATCACATTCCAAGAGTAGAAAATCAAGTGGCTGACGCTTTGGCAACATTAGCATCAATGTATCAAGTCAGATTCCATAATGAAGCTCCACTTATTCGAATCGAGCGAAGGGACGACCCTGCTTACTGTCAACTGATTGAAGAAGACACTGATGGTAAACCATGGTTTCATGACATCAAGCGATATCTTCTAAGTCAAGAGTATCCAGAAGATGCTACATTGTTGGATAAGAAAACTCTGAGGAGATTATCGTCCAAATTCTTTTTGAGCAATGATGTGCTTTACAAGAGAAACCATGACATGGTTCTGCTCAGATGCGTGGATAGACACGAAGCAGACATGTTAATCAAGGAAATTCATGAAGGATCCTTCAGAACCCATGCTAATGGACATGCCATGGCCAAAAAGATTTTGAGAGCTGGCTATTATTGGTTGACCATGGAGTCCGATTGTTTCAGCTATGCAAGAAAATGTCATAAATGCCAAATTTATGCTGATAAGGTGCATGTACCGCCAACGCTGCTGAATGTTTTGACATCACCTTGGCCTTTTTCAATGTGGGGCATCGACATGATTGGTGCTATAGAACCTAAGGCTTCCAATGGTCACCGCTTCATCCCGGTTGCCATTGATTACTTTACTAAATGGGTGGAGGCTGCTTCCTACACCAATGTGACGAGACATGTGGTTGCTCGCTTTATCAAGAAGGAGATTATCTGCCGCTATGGAATCCCAAGCAAGATCATCACCGACAACGGTTCAAACTTGAACAATAAGACAATGACAGAATTATGTGAGAGTTTCAAGATTGACCACCATAATTCTTCTCCATACCGTCCAAAGATGAACGGTGTTGTTGAAGCTGCCAATAAAAATATCAAGAAGATCCTGCAAAAGATGGTGAAAACTTATAAGGATTGGCACGAGATGTTACCCTTTGCTTTGCATGGATACCGAACCTCAGTCCGCACTTCAACAGGGGCAACCCCATTCTCCTTAGTGTATGGGATGGATGCAGTTCTCCCAGTCGAAGTAGAGATACCGTCCACGAGAATATTGATGGAGGCCAAGCTGGATGAAGCTGAATGGATCCAGAATAACTATGATCAACTTAACCTCATTGATGAGAAGCGTATGACCGCTCTGTGCCATGGACAATTGTACCAGCAACGAATCAAGAAGGCATTTGACAAAAAGGTCCATCCTCGAGAGTTCAAGGAAGGAGATCTCGTGCTCAAGAAGATCTTGCCAGTACACAAAGATTCACGTGGGAAGTGGACTCCCAACTATGAAGGCCCATACTTTGTAAAGAGAGCATACTCTGGAGGTGCTCTATTTCTCACAACTATGGATGGCGAAGAGCTCAGTCACCCTGTGAACTCTGATGCAGTCAAAAGATACTATGCCTGACAAATCCAGGTGGACTGAAAACCCGAAAGGACGGTCCAGGCAAAAGTTAGGGATAAAAAAAATGGTAGCTCGCTAAGTCGAAAACCTGAAAGGGCGACTTAGGCAAAAAGGAGCGTCCCGGTGGATTGCAAACCCGAAAGGGCGATCCAGGCAAAAATTAGGGACAAAAGGCATAAACTGCATCGGTTCGTCATTGATCAACACAGAAGAGCAAAAAAATGAAAGATCAATCTAGTTACTCCCTTCAGAAGCGAGGTCTCGTGGAGTCATTGTTATTAGGGATAGTAGTAGTCATTGTGATTCAATGTAAACCTTTCCCTATTGCCATTTTCAAATTTATAATATTCCATGGAGCTACGCCATTTGTGTGCTACCATTCTTGAATAAATACAAGTTTTCCCATCAAATTCTATCATTTGCTGTTTTTCTCTGACTTTCTTTGTTATGCAAAATGTCATTTATTTGTTAATAATGAATTTTGAACTCAAAAAGAATTTTTCAACATATTGAGAAACACAATTTTTGCTTTGACATGTGGAAATATTAAAAGGAAATCTTTCGTCTTTCCCCGCAAGTCTCAAGTTGCAAGACTCCCCTTGGATGATCAACATCTATCTCCAGATAGCACAAATTTATCATTCTCTGGAGGGATTATTGGGCCAGTTGTAGCTGTTCAGCTTAATAGATCCTCCTTTGATGCATTTACTCACTCCTTCGGTTGAGTTATTGGTGTTGAGGATTTAGTACCTCCATAAGGATTTCCCTAACTTCCAGTCTGTATATTGTCACCATTTGCATTTCATGATCATTCATACATCATGCATATAAGCAAAATCCAAATCATGCATAGCCCGAAGTGCTTCGCGCTCATTTGCATAATCTCAGGTCTCGTTGTTGATTGTATCCCTTGACCTCTGAGACCAGTGGTTACTGGCATCGTCTGTTAAGTCTGGTTGTCACCAGTGTCTTTGACCAAATCAAGTTGTAACTGGTATCCTTTAAGGTCGGGTTGTAACCAACATTTATTTTAAACCCAATTGTCGTTGGCATCACTGTCAGTCTGTTTGTAAATACATTCGTGATTGATATCTGAAGTTTGGTTGTCGCCAACATCATTTCAAGTCCAATTGTTGTTGGCAAACTCCGTTAAAAGTTGGTTGTAATCCATTGCTTTTGGTCAAAGTCCAGTTGTTGCTGGCAAAGTTGGTTGTAGTCCATTACTTACGGTTAAAAGTCCAATTGTTGTTGGCACGTACATAGAGTTTAATTACCCTATCTTTCCTGATGGTTCCGTAAAAGTCATGTATGACTTATCATCTTGAGGAATTTCCAGAAGCTTGGAGGTTTTTCGTGTCAGAAAACTCTAATGATGTCGCTTTGTATGTTTTCCAATATCAGCAGGTCATGTATGAATCTGTTGTTGAAGTTTTCTTTGGGTTTTTGTTCAGTGCTATTCAGGTCATGTATGAACCTGTTGTTGAACTTTCATTCCAGTATTGTCAGGTCATGTATGAACCTGTTAATTGAAATTCTTTGAATAGTCAAGTGTTGTCAGGTCATGTATGAACCTGTTGTTGAAAATTCTTTGAACGTTCTTGTTTTGTCAGGTCATGTATGAACCTGCTGTTCAGCTTTTATTTCAGTATTACCAGGTCATGTATGAACCTGTTACTGAACCTTTCGTTCCAGTTTGTCAGGTCATGTATGAACCTGTTAATTGAAATTCTTTGAATAGTCAAGTGTTGTCAGGTCATGTATGAACCTGTTGTTGAAAATTCTTTGAACGTTCCTGTTTTGTCAGGTCATGTATGAACCTGCTGTTCAGCTTTTATTTCAGTATTACCAGGTCATGTATGAACCTGTTACTGAACCTTTCGTTCTAGTTTGTCAAGTCATGTATGAACATGTTGTGGAAGTTTTCTCAAAAGGTTCAAGTTTGTCATCAGGTCATGTATGAACCTGTTGATATACTCTTTTTGAATTTTCCTGAGTTTGTTAGGCAATGTCTGAACCTGCTGTCAGAAAATTCTTTGATTGCCTCAGCATTGTCAGGTCATGTATGAACCCGTTTCTGTTGAGCCTTTATTCCAATACTACTAGGTCATGTATGAACCTGTTTTGGAAGAATCTTCTTCTTTGATTATTCCAACGTCATCAAGTCATGTATGAACTTGTTGTGGAAATTTCCTCAAAGTGTTCAAGTTTGTCATCAGGTCATGTATGAATCTGTTGATATACTCTTTTTGAATTTTTCTGAGCTTGTTAGGTCATGTCTGAACCTGCTGTCAGAACTTCTTGATTTTCTCCAGCATTGTCAGGTCATGTATGAACCCGTTGCTGTTGAGCCTTTATTCCAGTTTTACCAGGTCATGTATGAACCTGTTGCTGAACTTTTTGTTCCAATATTGTCAAGTCATGTATGAACTTGTTGTGGAAATTTTCTCAAAATGTTCAAATTTTCTCAAGGTCATGTATGAACCTGTTGATATAATCTTTTTGAATTTTTCTGAGTTTGTTAGGTCATGTTTGAACCTGCTGTCAGAACGTCTTGGTATCCCCCAACATTGTCAGGTCATGTATGAACCCGTTGCTGTTGAGCTTTTATTCCAGTATTACCAGGTCATGTCTGAACCTATTTTGAAGAATCTTTTTCTTTGATTATTCCAGTATTGTCAGGTCATGTATGAACCTGTTGCTGAACCTTTTGTTCCAATGTCTCAAGGTCATGTATGAACCTGTTGTAGATTTTTTTTTCTTATTCGGGTTTAGTAAGTCATATGTGAACTTACTGCCGAAATCTCTTGTACTCTGAATGTTGTTTATCAACTTTCACTTTGATTACTCCCCAGTGTTTGTCTGTTTCTCCAGCCGGATTTGTTTTCCCCAGCAAGTTGTTTTTTTACCCCATTTGTCTGTCTCCCTGTGGATCATCAGTATTCCCCACAGTTTGGTCTGTCTAAGTAGCATCTCCTGTTAAGGGTCCACCATATCCCTAGCAGATAAAAAATCATAAAAAATATAGAGTCCTTCATCCATGCATATCATATCATAGCATTTTCATTTTTCAGGTTCAAAATCTGGGTCTCCATGGTATTTAACCATCCCCCACTGTGATCCGATGAAAAAATACTGTTTCATTTTCCTCTAGTGGAGGATGTTTAAATAGGGGCAACTGTCATACCCCGATTTTGGCCCTGAAATTTTCTTCCCATCAATCACTCATTTGCATTCTTTCTTCACTCACCTTCATATCCTTCATTCATGATCATATTTACTATTTCATATTTATTTTTATTTTTTTTATTTTTTTTATTTTTTACATTTTTCACGTTCCAAATTTACATTCATAATTTCTTCATTCACATTCAAAAAAAATCATTCATATTCGAGAAATTCCACATACTCATTCATAGTTCGATTCCTTCATTCATTCATTCAATCATAACCATCCATGTACATGGCATATGAATAACTTGAGGTTTCTAAGATGCAAAGAGAGGTCTTTTTTTTTTTTTTTTTGCTACAAGAAACACTAGTTTTCATTCATTGCAAATCATAAGATTATCCAAAAAAATATACATAATTTACAAAGAGCACGGTTTGCATCAATGATGAGTTGAAAGAATAAAGCATCGGAAGTCACAAGCGAGAAGAGACGACGATGTTGGGCCTCAAGTTCAGCCCGAATCTCTAGTTGCCATTTCAAAATTTCATGGTTCTCATTTTGCTCCAGCCAGCACTTTCACCGTTTCATTCACCAACCGTGATTCCTCCAAGGTTTTCAAACCTACGAAAGTTGAATTATTTGAAGATGATGAAATTCTGGTATTGGAGTTTTCCGAGGAAATACCTATTGGATTGGGTGTATTGAATATTCAGTTTGAAGGAATATTGAATGATAGAATGAAAGGTTTTTACATAAGCAAATATGAGCATAATAGTGAGAAGAGGATTATGGCTGTTACACAGTTTGAACCAGCGGATGCCAGACGATGCTTTCCTTGTTGGGATGAACCTGCTTGCAAGGCCACTTTCAAGATTACATTGGATGTGCCTTCCGACCTTGTTGCTCTTTCCAACATACCAGTTGCTGAAGAAAAATTAATAACAATCTCAAAACTGTGTCATATCAAGAATCACCAATCATGTCAACATATTTGGTTGCTGTCGTCGTTGGTTTGTTTGATTACGTGGAAGATCATACTCCCGACGGGGTCAAAGTCCGAGTGTATTGTCAAGTCGGCAAGGCAAACCAAGGGAAATTTGCACTTGATGTTGCTGTGAAAACTTTGGGACTATACAAGGATTACTTCGATACTCCTTACACCTTGCCAAAATTGGATGTGATTGCAATTTCTGATTTTGCTGCCGGAGCCATGGAGAATTATGGTTTGGTTACATACCAAGAGTGCTAACCTGCATCAGGCCAGCAAATCAGTACATAGAACAAGACCAATTAAGCGAAACACATTGAAATTAAGCAATAGAGATGTACCTGAAAATAATCCTTTATACACCACAGTTTATGTTGGCAACCTTCCCCGTAATGTAACACAAGCTGAACTCCATTGTCAATTCCATGCATTGGGAGTTGGGGTACTTGAGGAGGTCCGAGTTCAGAGGGATAAGGGTTTTGGATTTGTCAGATACAATACTCACGAGGAAGCAACACTGGCTACTCAGATGGCTAATGGAAGAGATGGCTAATGGAAGACCAGTTCGTGGGAAGACGATGAAGTGTTCATGGGGTAGCAAACCAACTCCTCTTGGGACAGCTTCGAATCCATTACCTCCTCCGGCTGCACAACCATATCAAATACTTCCTACTGCAGAGATGACCGTGTCGGCTGCTTTGAAACAGAAGAGTTCTTCTATTGAAGGCATAGAGAATTGGCCATATGAAGCTTCTGCCTGCCAAATTAAAATCAAGAAAGATCACTTGTAATGCAAAATTGTACATTGAGAGGATGCAAACAGGCCATTATTGAATCAGAGAAAGGTACCAGGAAACTCACCATTTGGTTATTCCGTAACTAGTCTGCAAGTGAGCATTGTAACCGGCACCGTTTCTGCAGCAATTCTCGCCTCCGAGCAAATCAACCAAAGCCACGTGAAAGCCATGCTCCCAAGCTCACAGTTTTCTCCTGCAAGCATTAAACCACGCATGAATATTCCGGTTTTCACTGCAGTAAAACACAATTAAATTATTCAGAGCTGTTAAAATTTCAAAAAGAATCCCAATTTGGCATAAGACAAAACAATTGGAGAAAGCATGAGTTCAAAATACCTTTTCGAATCTAGCATAAACAGGGTAATCCAAATCTGAACATCCAAAAAGTAGTTCGTAGGGACGCCTCTTTTGAACCCAATGTACCAATTCGAAACCCTAATCTGCAAATATAAAAAGAGGAAGGAAGAGAATCAGTGGACAACGAAAATTAACGACGAAAAAATTGAGAGGCGGAACGAAAAAACCCTAAGAAAAAGGAGAGGCGGACACAATTCCACCAAGAACCCTAATCCCAAAATCGAAACATACCTGGATTAGAGAGGCGAAAGAGTGAAGTTTAGGCTTCATCGTCATCGTCATTACCAAATCGCCACCGGAGGTAAACTTCAGATTCCTTTAAAGCTGTGGGTATTGTGCATTTGGGAATGAGGTTGAGGACGTGAGAGGAACTTGAGGTCGAGTGTGAGAGAGATTCGTTGAGAGATTGAAAGAAACGTGAGGTGAGGAGCATTTGAATGATGGAGATATCGTGAGAGCGTCGAGAGATTGAGAGAAGGGAGATTGAGAGCGAGTACGGCAAGGGAGCGATGAGGGAGCGATTCGCTGAGAGCGATTGAATGGGTTTTTGTTGAGAGTGTGAGAGAGAAGTGAGGTTGAGGGCAATCTGTTACTATTCATTTTTTTTTCTTTCTTTTAATTTACTTTAAACAGAATAAACCATTAAAAACGTTTAAAATTCCTCGGTCTTAGTTAATAATTATTTTCATGTTTTCAACTTATACCCCATTGAGAAACCCAACAGCCAAGCGGCTGGGTTTAATTATGGTAGTCCAACAGATTTCTTTTTTATTAGTTTTTTATTTTAATTCTAATTTTTAATCTATCTTGGTTTATTTATCCAAACTAGCATTAAAATAATAACTAGTCATGAGTGGTCTGGTGGAGAGGGGTGATTTTTATGGTCTTTAGTGTAGTGGGTTCGATACCCGTATTGAGCATTTTATTTCTTTTAGCTTTTTTTTCTTTTAGCATTTTATTTTCTTTTAGCATTTTATTTTATGTTTATGTTTTTATTATACTCATGATTGATCTACTTTCTTTTAATTTCATCATTCATTCAAAACCATTTTAAAACTATAAAAATCATATTTTTCTCGATTCAATGTCGAGCCCATTTTCCATACCCTTGTAAGTCGATTGCTTTTAAACATCGCCATCAACCTCACATAGCTTACTCTTGGGCTTTCTTACAATGAGCCAGTTCTCCTGCACTTACACTCATACATTGCATTATTTAATGTTTGGGCCCGATTTGATTATTTCATGATTTTGAATCCCCATTTGACAAAATGTACCCCACTCCCCCGATGTGTAATAATCTTGTACTATTTCATTTCTTTATTTGTTTGACTATTTAGTTAGATACTAACACAAGAATAAAATCAACCATTTCCAAAAAAATACAAAAATATGACTCGATCCAACGTCGAGTATTTTCTCAATAAACAAGTCAATTCACTTCTCCCTCCAATTCTATTCCACTTATTTTTTCAACCTTTCATCAAACACTTAATTTAATGTCAAGCCATTTTTTTTCATAATCAAAAATCAAAAATATTAATTCATATTCAAGACCTTTTCAATAAGACGGAAATGGAACGTGGTGTATACTACGCACTCCTGAGACTAGGATTCGAGATGTATATCTCGCCAATCCTAGCTCTCGCCATCATCCAAATTTATCCACTTTGTTTTCCCTCAAACACTCATTGAAATTCCTTTTAAACGTCCATCAATACTTGATCTAGGTCAAGTCATTTTCACAACAAAACTCAAGATACCTAATTCTTATTTAACATTTTTTCAATAAAGATGGAAATGGAACATGGTGTATACCGTGCACTCCTGAGGTTAAGATTCGAGACATATGCCTCGCCAATCTTAACTCTCGCCATCGTCTAAAATTGTCAATGCGGTTTCTTCAAACCCTTTCTCAATCAAATTCCAAAACACTTAATTCCTATCTTAACCTCTTTCAATAAAGATGGAAATGGAACATGGTGTATACCATGCACTCCTGAGGCTAGGATTCGAGATGTATATCTCGCTCATCCAAGTTTTCGCCATCACTCAAAATACATCCAACCAATCAAACTCTTTCTCGCCGCCGTGCGATTAATCAAAAACCTTTTCACAAACGAAAGGTACTTTGTTTCAAAACAATGCAAGACAATGTTTTTCCACCTGTTTTGGGTAGTCCAACAATGTTTTCATCGATTTGACACAAAGTAGCTTTCCCTAAAATCGACCAACAAACAAACATTTTTCTACCCAGAACCACGTAAGCCTTGATTTCTCTCTTGAGATACGTAGGAGCAGGATTTGTAAATCTTGTCAGGCCCACTAAATAAAAAAACTTAGGTTTAGTCCTTCGTCGAAAATCTAAAAACATTTCTTCTTTCTTCTATTCTTTCTTTCCCACCGAAAAAACTTGAAAAGCCTAACATTCCAAACTAACATTAACGCACACAACTGACCTAATGGTTCCCGTTGAGTACAACGTACGTGAGGGGTGCTAATACCTTCCCCTTGCGTAATCGACTCCCGAACCCTAATTTGGTTGCGACGACCAATAATCATTGTCATTTTGTCTTGGGTTTTATCGATGTTTCCCCTTTCCTTTTTAGGAATAAATAAAGTTTGGTGGCGACTCTGTTCAGTCCATCATTGCGAGCGTGCGATCGCGCTTCGCTTTGAAGTCGTATCCCCATTTTTTCGAGGTGCGACAAGTACACTTGAGTATATTTTGTCCATACGATCCCCTGGGCCATGTATGTCCTGCCGTTTTGCAGGTTACTATCTTTGATTGATGGCTAAAGTAGATGAGCCAAAGTTTATTCGAAGGAAGACCCTGTTTGTTTCAACACTGTCCAGTCGTGTAAGAAGTTGGGTCGTCTAAGTCGAGTTCAGAATTTGTTTCCCCAGCATGGTCGGGAGGTTGGTGTTTTCCCAACAAGTGACTCCCCGGTTGAGTTGGTTTCTCTACCGTTCCAAGAATGTTAAATCAGTAAGCATCCTCAGAAGAATTGTTGTATGTCCCCACAGAGTTGGAAGATCGAATCAGAAGTTGTGTGCTCAGTAAAGTGATCATTTGCTTTCCCAGCAGGAGTTTTCCTCCTTTTGCGTCTTGCATGTAGTAATCATCATTTGCATTCGCATTCTCAAATCGCGTAGCATTTCCATTCAGTATGGAGCATTACGCCATAGAAAACTCAAACATATGCATACATGTATTAAACAAGATTGGATCATATCTCCGGAAGAGACAAATCATTTTTCAACATCAGTGTAGCACATTTGCAGCAGTTGCTCTTGGCAACATTCAGAATCGATAATCCTAGTGAGATTTATTTTCTCACTAGTCCGTGAAAGGAAAGCTTGATTCTCTCCCGATCTAGTCATCAGTAAGTGTCTGCCTTATTTTGACATATGTAAATATCATCCTTGTGATACCAGTAAGTGTCGTGTTGATCCCCGTAAATGTCTGTGCTTTTCTTTGATGTCGGCGAACATCATCTTTCGATGTCGATAAACGTCGAATTCCAATCGTTGGCCATCAGTAAATGGAATGCCTCTCATGGTGTCTACAAAAAATCGTCCTGTCAACACCCGTGTGTGTCCTTTCCCTTTTTGGTGTCGGTAAACATCATTGTTGGATGTCGGTAAACATCGACCGCTTGTTAACCATCGGTAAATGGTTTTGTCGTTTAAATAACTGTGTGTTTTCGTTATCCGTAAATATCGAGTATTTCATTTTCGCCATCGGTAAATGGTTTCGTTTCATAAATGTATTATTTCCTTGGTGTCGGTAAACATCTTTGTTCGATGTCGGTAAACATCGAGTTCCTTCCCAGTCATCGGTAAATGTCTGGTCTTGTTTCACTTATAAACATCTTTATTCGATGTCGGTAAACATCAAGTTCCTTTCCCATTCATCGGTAAATGTCTGGTCTTGTTTCACTTATAAACATCATTGTTCGATGTCGGTAAACATCGAGTTCCTTCCCAGTCATCGGTAAATGTCTGATCGTGTAGCGCTTTCCTTGATATCGGTAAATATCAAATTTGTTTTGAAGCCGCCATCGGTAAATGGCCTCGCTTTCTTTGATATCGGTAAATATCAAATTTATTTTGAAGCCGCCATCGGTAAATGGCCTCGCTTTCTTTGATATCGGTAAAATATCAAATTTGTTTTGAAGCCGCCATCGGTAAATGGCCTCGCTTTCCTTGATATCGGTAAATATCAAATTTGTTTTGAAGTCGACATCGGTAAATGGCCTCGCTTTCTTTGATATAGGTAAAATATCAATTTTGTTTTGAAGCCGCCATCGGTGAATGACCCCGCTTTCCTTCATTCGTCACCTATAGAGTGCAAATTCTCCGGTTCTTTTGGTATTCAATCCCTATTTACCTTGAAAGTCTGATAGCCGCTACTTTCATCCGTTCAGGTTCATAGTTGATTGAATAGGGGCAACTGTAGCACCTCAAATTTGCCCTCCTCATTCATGCATTCATTTTAGGGCATTTAACATTTCATATTGCATTTCATCATGTCAATCAGAATTAGCTCCAAGAGTTTGTCTTCCAAGAAGCTTGGATATCATCCAAGTCACTTTGTGGGTTCTATCTGAATGATCAGTCAACATAAGGGAGATTGTGCATCAACTAGGGTTTTTCTCAACACTCAAGGAAATTTGTATTCATCTGGGTATCAAAGTCAAAGTAGGGTTCCTCAAGGATTGAGATGCAATCTTGGTTTGAAGGTCTTATGGATGTTGTGTAGAGCTCTTGGGAGCTAGGGTTTCATTTTCAGAGGTTTTCTTTAAAGGATCAAGCTTAATGGGCTCAGTACAGTTCAAAATTCAACTACGAAGTCAAAAGTCAACTGTTGGCCAACTGAGGGTCAAATGGCTAGGGAATGACTTGAGATACTTCCAACATGTTCAAATGGGGTCTATTCATCGTTCAAAACGTTCATCTTGAAGGGACAAAGGTCTGTTCCTGAGCTGTCATGCTCGCTAGGCGAGCAGAATGGTTCGCCTAGCGAGCCCCAAGATAAACCACCAGAGTCACCTGCGCCTAGAAGGAACTTCCTGAACTGTCATGCTCGCTAGGCGAGTAATCCTTCGTTAGGCAAAGCCCACGCTTCCTCCTTCGCTCCAGCGAACCTTGATGATGTTGCTACTAGAATTACTCGCTACCTGCTCGCTGGATGCTCGCCTAGCGAGTAAAGGCTAGCTATGCTTTTATCCAAGTCTGGGAGTGTTCGCTGGAACCTCGCTGAGTGCTCGCCTAGCGAGCCCTTCGCTACCTCACTCGCCTAGCGAGCTTGCTGATGTACCAAGATCATTTAGCATTTTTCATCACCAAGGAAGCTCCAAATGAACTTTTTTCAGACATGATAGTTGTAGATCTTTTCTCCCCTTTCCAAAAAGTCCTATTTCAAGGTCATATGATGAATGGTTGAAGAGTTATGGTTCTTGAATGATGAAGTGTGCATGAAGGCTCCAAAAAGGCATAACTTGAGTTTGACAAGTCCAATTGGTGTGGCTCTTTTTGCTATGGCTTTGTTTTGAGAAGTACTTCAAAATGGCATGCAAAATGACCTATAATTTTGCATAATTCATCAATGGTGCAAGTCATTTTTCAAGCTTTCTTGCACGAAAAGTCAAAAGGACTCATAATGACATCATAGAATATTCTCATGTGCCAATATTTGGGAATTTATTCAGCATTGTTATTTGGGCCAAATCCACCTTGGGATTTGAGCCCATGCATTCCCACATGTGTGGAAAAGCCATACATGCACAAAAATAACAAAAAAATCTTGGACTTGAAATTCCTTCATTTTTGAGCCCACCAAGCCAAAAAAATCAGAGTATAAACTCTAAAAATTCATTTGAGCAAAACCCTAATTCGGGCAGCCTCCATACACTCCAAAAATCTGAATTTCCAAAAATCATCTTATACTTTATTCTCATCAAATCCCTCCATACATCCATGAAAAATGAAAACCAGTAGCATATTCTTGATCTACACACTCTAAGGATCACAAACCACCCTTCATTTGAGCCATTCCAAGCAGTTTCTAAACAGAGCTTTAATGGAGGTTGCTTCTTGAATCTCAAGATCTGGATCGCTTCAAGCACAATCAAAGGTAGCAAACATTCATAGAAGTTCAAGGGAGGTATTCTGGAGCTTATCGCGTCACCATACTGATGTTTTGGAAGGCGCCATTTCCAGTAACTCAAATTTCGACTCTCTTATTTCGCTCATTTCTTATGCCTAAATGAAACTACATGCTATGGTGATGATGTAGATATGTTTACTTTTTAAAATGATGCAATATTGAGTGAGAAATCTTGATTTTAAGTTTTGATGTTCAAACTTTTTGTTTATGATTGGAGAGATTGGTGAGGATTCATGAAAAACTAAAGTGATTTTTGAGTTCCTAGCATATGATTTAGGGGGGGTAGCCCCATTTTCGTGAATTTCTGGGCCGCACGTGGAGGAGGCCGCCGCCGGAGGTGGCCGGAATCCCACCGGCGTTACTCTTCATGGCCGGAATGTCTTGAGGAAGAAGATGATCCCGTGGCCGTTAGATCTTGTTGACTTGGTCTTTTGATCCAAAGGCCCATATTTTTTCTGATTTTTGTGTTTTTGATTTATTTTATTTAGTCACTTAAGTGACTTGTGTGACCAATTGGTTTGGTTGCATATGTGTCACATGCCATGTATATATTTCATCCCGTTTTATTTTATTTTTTAAGAATAGCAAAAATATTCAAAAAAATCTGAAATTGTTTGTGAGTGATCCCTGTTGAGTCCTTGATTTTTAGTACCATTGCCCAATTATTTCATGACATGTGGAATTTAATATGAATTTCTGATTCATTTATGTGCATTTTTTACCATTTGCATTCAAACCTTCATGAAATCCCATATTTTAATCATTCTGACCCAAGATTTTGCACACACCATCCTCCTACATGACACTAAGATTTGGTAACTGGTTTGGTTATTTTCTATGTCATTTGCTAAGGTTTGACACATGAATTTAAATGTTGCGTTTTTGGACGTGTTTTTGCATTCTCAATTTCTTGATTTTTGTTTTCATATCAAATGAATCTGGATGCTCTTTATTTTTTGCATGATGTTTATATATGTTCAGTGGAACCCTGTGTTAAATTCCCATGAATTTAGGATGCATTTTCAGTTTGATTTGGATTTTTGAAGTTGATGTTTGCATTTTAGTCCCTATTTTGATGCTTGCTTAGCATGAGGCACTTGTGCCACTTCCTTTGAGTGTTGAAACCAATACTTTTGCACATGTTTTAGTATGTATGTCATGTCTTGATGTGTGGATCCTTGCCCCCTGAATTTGAGTTTTGATACCCTTTTGATGCATTTGTTTGACTAGAGGTTTGTGCCTCCTACCCTTGGTTGTTTTTGCGAACGTTTGCGAACTTTAATAGCATGATTCATGTGGTTACACTTTGATTCTGGTTTGGTGCCTTTACACATGTGTTCTCCCCTGCATATCACCCACGAACAAATGGGCAAGCTGAGATCTCCAACAGAGAGATCAAACATGTTTTAGAGAAAATGGTGCAACCAAACAGGAAGGACTGGAGCCGCCGTCTAGAAGACGCATTTTGAGCTCAAAGAACAGCTTTCAAGACACCAATTGGGATGTCTCCTTATCGACTTGTTTTTGGTAAGGCATGTCACCTTCCTGTAGAGATAGAACACCGTGCCTATTGGGCGGTGAAAAGTTATAATTTAGAGATGCAACAAGCAGGTATTGAAAGAAAACTCCAATTACAACAGCTTGAAGAGCTTAGGCTAGAGGCTTATGAAAGCTCCTGGATTTATAAAGAGAAAACTAAGCACTTCCATGATAAGATGATTTCTAGGAAGGAATTCCCTGTGGGCCAACAGGCTTTACTGTTTAATTCCTGCCTTAAGCTTATGTCTGGGAAACTTCGATCCAAATGGATTGGCCCTTTTGTCATTACTAACGTTTTCCCTCATGGTGCAGTAGAAATTAAAAGTGCAGGTACTGACAAAGCTTTCAAGGTCAATGGGCAGCTCCTAAAGCTATTTCATGAGAGTTCACCGCCTGACAATGCAAGCATAAAGGAGCTTTCTTTGGAAGCACCCAACTACACTGCAACTTGATCAGGGAGTTCTTATTCCTTTCTCTCAACTTCAATAACTATGTCCTTTCATTGAGGACAATGCTTGTTTTAAGTGTGGGGGAGGGAATTCCCTTTTTGTTTTGTTTCCTTTGCTTTTGTTTCGTTGTTTTGTTTTCAATTATAAAAAAAAAATTAAAAAAAATGCATCTTTTTGAAAGTTCTAGGCATAGATTAATCTGAGGTTAGTTGTGGAGACTTGGGAAAAGTTTACAAGATCGGTATCGTCTTAACACCGTAAATCTCCTGAGTATGGAATTTTTTTTGAATACTTGTTATGGCATAGCCTTGAATTTTCGTTCTCTTATAGATCTTGAGTAGTTTATCTTTGCAGTCGGCACCATCTCACACATGCTCTACGTAAGGAAGCCGATGAAAATAAGTTAGTGATCCAAGTTTCTTTTGAAAAAAAATTTAATTAGGGAATGCACCTTCTAAGTTGGGTAGCCCTCACCCGGTCACTTAACCCAACGATTGTGGAACCTACAAAAATAAAACATAATAATTACCTATTGTTGGATGGTTTAGAGGTTTCTGGTGCTGGACTTGGTAGGACGGATTACAGTCTGATCCCCCACAATGGCAATTGGGTAAATAAGGGGTTACCAATTTTTGTACCAGAACCCCGTGTAAAAAGGATCAGAGTCACTAACCGGTTACCTTACAATGAGTGTATGGAGATAACAGGCTTAATGTGATTGCGCAAGAATGAAAAAGAGTAAAAAGGAGACTGAGTAAGTTAGGCTTTGGCATAATAACATGATTCAGAATGGATTGTGTGTTCGGGAGGCTTATGACTGCATAATTATGGATTAGTGTTCCTACGATATCTTTATTATGCATGAATAGTACCTATCGATGCTATCTTAACCAAGGAATAGTTTATAGCCTGGAATGAGTAACTGATGTTATCTGTTTCTTGAGTTTTGATTTTGCTCGGAGTGCAAAAGTTCAAGCGTGGGGGAATTTGATCAGTGCATTTTAATGCATATTCTCCTATGTTTGTTCTTAAGAATTTCTTTGATTTCCTTTGCTTACTTTTATGTTTTATAATATTTTTATATTTTAGTTTATTTTTATTGTTATTTGATTTTCGTATTTAATTTTCAGCTTTAACAGTCTTCACTAAAATGACCATAACTGGAGCTCCGGGAATCCGATTGACGCATTCTAATAATCGCCGGAAAGCTAAGAGAAAGAGATACAACTTTAGTGTTGGAGTCAAAGTCATATTCGGAGCGCTTAATTTCCAGAATTTCGTTTGAAGCTGCAGCTTTAGTTTTATTTTAGTTTTGGGTCATTAGTTTTGGGTCTGGGTTATGTATTTGACCCAGTTGGGTTGTAAACGGATTGCCTTGGTTTTATCCTAATACCTAGCAGCCGAAAACACTATTCATGTTTTTTTACTATTCACGAATTATTTTTCTTACGCTTGAAAGAACCGTAATGGAGAACTAATCTATCCGGACGGATTTGCTGTATTCAGGTTCACTACTTTGAGATTGTTATAATTGCAATTAGAATTCTATTCCTTTCAATAATATTATATGATTGTTGTTTGATTAATCCGATTTCCATGTAATATTGTTGGTTAAATTTGAATGATATATGTTCTTGACTTTTGATCGCAATTTAACTCTGCTTAACCGTTAAATTTGTGATATCTATAACCATATGCTTAATCCGGCAATAAGAATATATACATTACAGTGTCGATCACGCTTGTTGAATGATATTGTGTTCAAATAGGATAGAAGTCGTAGTTGTAGTAATCGATGATAAGTTGAACCTGACACAGTGAATCCGTTTGTTTTATAATCACCTATTTCATAACAGCTTATTTCAATAATCACTTATTTAATAATCACTTCTTTTTTCCTTAATCGATCCTGAATCCAACCCCCCCTAAATCAATTTACCTTTGGTTAGTAATAATCAAGAATCCTTGAGAGACGATTCGAGTCATTGTCGTTATACTACGTTTTCAAAATAGCTCGATTTTGATCCGCGCGCGACAGCGGATCACAAGTTTATGGGAAGGTGTGAGGATGAGCAGGCTGAAGTAGAAGTAACTGATAACCACTATTTGCAAATAAATCACTGCCAAACAGGTGTCACAATAGCCAAGAAAGGGAAAGTTATCAGTTAGCAAGTTGAGTGTGAAGTATGATGTGCTTCATTGGATAGGAGCTGCCAATTGGGTTCCTACAAATACCTCAACCATAGCTACAGGTTTGGGTAAATTCATTTACATTGTTGAAACCAAAACCAAGTTTGATTTTGGATCTTATGTCTTTGAGCAAGCCCTAAAGCATGCTAGTACTTTTGTCGTGAAAAATCCTATTGCTTTTCCCTCTCTAATTTGTGGAATAATTCTGAGTCAGCACCCTGGGATCTTGATCAGTTCTGATGCAGCAAGTAAGAGGGGATCTCCTATATCCTTGCATTATAGGTTGTTTGCAGGGACACATGCCGCAAACATTGTCATGACATCTGGTAAGGAAACTACCAACTCAACCTCAAAGGATGAGAATGTTTATGCAAATGCTTCTACTGAAACAGATGTCAGTTCTAACATCTGATATGGATTGATTATTGCTTATACATTTGTTTTATAGGCTATGCCCTCCTTTTTTCCCTTGAGGGGAGTAATAATGGAGGGGGAGTAGTTCTTGCCTCTATTCTACTATTTAGAGGGAGCATATGTGTTTTCTCTTATAGCTTAATGGTGACATGCTTACTTTGTGATAGTTCATGTATGTTGCTGTGAAGTCAGACAAAATGTCTTGATATCATGTCTGGGAGAATTTATTTTTCTCTGCATAAATTTTGTGTTGTGAGAGTTTATTTCTCTTTGGTGTGACATTCTTTATGAGGCTGGTTTTATCTTCTTTTGTTGCGTATGCCTCTGTTGTATCTTAAATAAGTTCTTGTGTGTTTATTGGGGTTTACACTATATGTTTTGAAAAGGTTATTTTAGCCAAAATTTGTCAAAGGTGGAGATTCTTAGGTTTTGTGTTTTGTGATTGACAACATTTTGTTAAAACAAGTAAAATAGTAAGATGTTGGACACGATGTCTTGACATGCTTGTACGACATTGTGGCGTGCTATTGTTTCAGCTTCTTGGAAGATTTGCTTTTCAGTGTGTGTTTAGTGAAGAATCTTTGATGATTTGATTCACTCATTCTGCAGTTGAAAGTGCGTATTTTAGAAGCTTAAAGATCGGTTTTCCAGCTGTGTAATGTTTCCTAAGAATGGTTGTCAAAACATTTAAGGTTACATTAGATCATACTTGATTTGATTATGTAAAAGATTGTGCAGAATGGGTGTAAAAACATTTAAGGAGACATTACATTTGATTCTGCAGAAGATTGTGCATAATGGATGTCGAAACATTTAAGGAAACATTTGACTTGATTATGCAGAAGATTATGCATAATGAATGTCGAAACATTTAAGGAAACATTAGATTTGATTCTGTAGAAGATTGTGCCGAATGGATGTCAAAATATTTAAGGAGACATCAAATTTCATTTGACTTGATTTGTTTTGATCTGCTGATTTTTTAGCCCGAAGCCTATGCTATTTTGGGGCTATTTAAAGGACAACTATAAACCTAAGAAAATAACTAAGTTGCATATGTAATAGTCTTTGTTAGGGTTAGGTTGTTCATTGGTATTTGTGACCCATTCTTATATCACTTAGATGCTTGAATTAAACTGAGTTTTTGAGTTGTAATTGTGAATCACTCATACGCTTTTAAGCAAGAGTGAATTATGTTTCATTGGAAGTGTATCTTCTATTTATTGTTAGAAGATAATATCATTGTCGTGTGATTGAAGGGAAGTGAGAAGGGTCTCATATCTAGGAGAGTTTTAGATAGAAATTCCATGGGTAGTGATTAGGTGAGAAGTTTGTAAAACTAGAGGTTATTTAGAACTTCAAACTAATACTATTTGTAGCGGGGTATTCATTACCATTAGAGATATTGACTAAATCCAAGGTAAATCATACAAGTCGAGTCGCCACCGCACTTCTATTTATCCAAAGGAATGGTTAGAAAGCGAACAAAAACCTAAAAGTTTTATCGAATCAAAAACTAGTAAAAATGTCAGAGATCTGGGTAAGGGGGTTGGTTATGCATTGGGAAGGTGTTAGGCACCCAAAGCATCCTAGGTACTCCTAGGGAGCCCTTTTCACATTTGTTGCAAAGGTTGTTGTTTTTTTTTTCTGAAAATTTATTTGTGCAAACATGATTGAAGGGATAAGAAAAGCGTGTATGTTTATCTAATGTACTACTTACCAAAAGAAGGGTCAAAAGAAAATGAGTCGCACGAATGTCGCATCCACTGCATAGGTATCTCATCTGAATATGGGAATCAGAGTCTTTGTAGCTCGACTACCTATGGGTTAAAGAGGAGTGTGCTCGCTAAGACATCGCGTCTTATGCCTACGTATCTCATCTGGGATGAAAATCAGAGCAAAACGTAGTTCGACCACCTATGGGGTAAGGGTTGTGTTTTGGGGTGAACGACGTTACTACGCAATCTACCGGATGCTCGACCTTTGGAGACTTACTCGCCTGTAGTAGAAAGAGATAATGTGTTCTTAGGAGAAGAAAAATCAATGAGTTTGGGGTGTTTAGGGATGCTCATGCAAAAAGGCAGTCCTAGATGAAGGAACCGCGCTACCTTAAATGACATGCCACGAGAGGCTATACGAAACCTAAGAAATCGGTAACATGCGGGAAAAGTAAAGGGATCGAGATATCTACCGTATGGATAAAGATCCTAAGTAACAACAATTAGATAAATAAGAAACCCAAAGACTCTTCCAAGCTAGCACCATCAAAGAAAGTGAGTCAGTACAGGTAATCGGAATAAACCTCCAGGTGGTATCCCACAAATAAAGTGGAACACCAGGCAAGCCATCTCTGCAAGATTCATGTGAGCCCTCACAAAAAAACTCAACAAACAGGTTAGAGAAACAAGATAGGGTAATCAAGAGTTGCCCCCAAATCAAAATGTAACCACATGAATCATGCCATTAAAATTCACAAAAAGCTCACAAAAAGCAACCAAGGGTAGGAGACCTAAACCTCTTGTCAAACACATGCATCAAAAGAGCATTCAAATTAAAAGCATAAAGTAATGGGAATAAGGCAAACCTGACTAGAGAGGTCGAATGAAATTGAATTGCCCGGTTGGGTTTGCAAAGCACTCTTAGGGTTTATATGAGAGGGAATTGGTTCTTTGAAGATGAGTTCCCTTCAGTCTCTGGAGGTTGCTCTGAACTCTGTTAGCTCTTCTCTCACTATCTTTTTCCCTGCCAGGGTAATAGGAATAGAATGGCCTTTTGTTTCACTGAAACTCTGAATTTATAACCTGATTTTTGTGGACCTGTGGGCTCAAATGAGAGAGGCCCCAAGTCCAATCTTTTTCTGTTATATTTTATTTATTTATTTATTTTTCTTTTTTTCGTATTTCGTGTTCTTTTTCTTTTTTTTTCGTTTTTCGTTCTTTTTTTTTTAAACATGTGGGATTCGCCTAACGAGCATGACAGTTCAAGAAATTCCTCTGAGCGTAGGTGATTCTGGTGGCTTTTCTTGGGACTCGCTAGGTGACCCATTCTGCTCGCCTAGCGAGCATGACCGCTCATGAACAAACTTTTGCTCCTTCAAGATTAACGTTTTGACTGACGAATAGACCTCATTTGAACCTGTTGGAAGTATCTCAAGCCATTCCCTTGTGTTGACTGATCATCTAAATAGAACCCACAAAGTGTCTTGGATGATACTCAAGCTTCAAACAAAAGATCTTAGTGACACATTTTTGTGCTTTTGGTTAGTAAGCAAAAGTAAGAGAAACAATGATGTATAATTCAAGCATGCTTGGTGATCTCAAACCAATCACAAGGAGTCCCACCCAAAGGGAAAGGGAACCAAGATGCTAAAGATCCTTGAGGCAATGCAAATGCAATGTTATGATGCCATGAGGGATCTTAGGGTCAAAATTGGGGTCTTACAGATGCCCCTATTTAAGGTCATTCTAGCCGGAGAAGTGAAGGTTAAATTCTTCGTCTCGACGGGGTAGAATGGGCTTAAATAATAACAAAGAGACGAATTTTGGTCCCTAAGAGACCTCATGATGAAAATGTAGGTATGAAAAATGGTAGCACTCTGTGGAGATATGTGTCCACAAAAGCAAAGAAATCAGAAGCCGCTGATAATCCATATGAGCAATTCACTCCATGGGACCAAGACCCTAGGGACTCTCCTAGGGATAGAAAAGGGATAAAAATGCGCGAGCAGGTCACGACTCAAAGCGTGGGGAACAAAATTCCAAAGGAAAAAGATCCAATGGAAAGACTCAAGCTGACTCGAAGATGCATGTATTGGGGAATATGCCAATACAGCAAAAAACTATCCACAGCGGATACTTCGGATAAAATCCGGATGAAAATAATCCACTAAGGGACTTCGCTGGGGATGTCCACAAGGACACTCCTGGGGAAGCAGCGGGACGAGGTATTACCGGTTACTGGGTAATAAGCTCAAGGAGACATGTGATATGAACGCCAGGTATGAGGGTGAGAGATACAACATGCTCAGGAAGAGATGAATATCCAAGACCGGCATAAGGGTGAGAGATATCAAAACTTCAAAACGTCTGAGGAAAACCTAAAAGGTATACTTCAACTCAGGGATTCTGACTCCACAGGGGACAAAAAGTCATAATAGGGAGCAGAGAGGAAGGAACACCAGGGATACCGGTTACTGGGCATATAATAGGTGACCAACCAAGGCGTGAATTGGGGAATATTCCAAAAACACTCATCATCCAAAAGAGGGCTAAAAGCAAACTCGATTATAGGATGGATATTCGACTCCACAAAGGGGATACGGATCTTACTCAACTGGGGAAGAACAAAAGGCTTCAGACCCGAGAGTGCATGAGATATACTATCTATTACCGTTAGAACGTAGATAATATACTCGCATGGACGATTATCCACAACCGGTTACTGGGTTAATAAAGGATAAATCGACCAAAAAGAAAAGGCATCGGGATACCGAAACTAGGTATATAATGATGACCAATTCAGGGGAGAAACAATCGTTACCAACAACAACAAGGTAGACGAGAGATGACCCGCTGGGGATAAATTGCATAATCAGGGCAATTATCCAAGCAGATGAGGGGATATCATCACCGAATATTGGATGAAGATAACTGTCACCAATTAAAGATGAGCAAAAATAGTTACTCTGCAAAAAGGGAAGAAATAGGGTTTACAACTACCGGTATGAGGGTAGAGAACCACAGACTCCGTCGGGGATAATAATTACTAATTATTGAGAAATTATTCATTTACCACGGGGAAACAGGAAAAGAGTCTCAAGAGACCGATCTAGGATCAAACTAGATAGGCACACCAAATCAAGACTTGTCCCGGTGAGGATATAACTCAATGGGGAAAACCATCCCAGTATATGTGTCGGGAAGGAACAAAAACAATCGACATCCACGAGGATATAACCCGGTGGGGAATATGGAAGAAAGGATAGACGCTTTCTGCTTATGGGGCTGAATCTATATGGAGAGATCAGACACACACGTCTGCTTGGGGAAGTATATCACCAAATAGCAGGAGACAGTAAACAACGATATATGACAAAGAATGCAACATGAATATCTGAATGTTATAATTATGCATGAATATGCATGGTTTATGTATGATGTATGCTGATAGACAGACATATCTAACACAACCAGGTCCAGGAATCAACCACCCGGTACTACATCTCAAGAGAGAAAGCCAAGTTCACCGGGGAGTATCCAATCTGCTGGGGATCAAAGATACCAGGAAGCAAAGAACTCTGCAAGGGATGAATCATCAATCATTCCAGCTGGGGACGAGAGTTATCACTGACAAGGTCCACCACACCAACAACTCTACCGGGGAATCTATCCGAGGAGATAAAGGATTTATCGGGATCAACCACCAAATACCGCTCTTGCCCAAAGAGATCCAAGCTGTTGAGGAAGAAAGATTGCTACTCTGCTGAAGGGAAGAGAGGTGACTCTCAACAAGCAATCCACTTGGTAGGATAAACCACAAGGGGTTCCGGAGGGAGAAGATACAGTCATGCCAGGAATATGGACAAAAATCTTACCCTGTTGGGGATCGTACCACCCTTGGGAGAGCACTAAGGATCTCCTAAGTATCCTTTCGTCATTGTGAATGTTCACTTTGTTTAAAAACAAATTATAAAAAATTTGATCGTTTAAAACAATGATATTTTCTTAATCAAAACATGCAAAACATTTGTTGAATAGAAACAGATAAGAGTGCCAATAATTGGATAAAAGGCTCAAATTTATTTGATAGAATGGTAGTCTGCGAATGGCAAGGCTCCATAGATATTTACAAATTTGAAATTGGTGATATATATTGGAAAAGGGCTACATTGAACATAATGACCATTTCTCCGCCAATTCTGAATCCGATGTATTTTAAGCTTTGGTTGATAATGAGCAAGAATCTCTGACGGATGACAGTTGTAGAACAAAGTCTTGTCAGTATGCAGTTACTTGCCAAATCCCTAATTTTTGCCTAGATTGCCCCAGGATGAGGTACTCAATCTAGCGGGATACCTATATTCATTTTTCATGTCTCTAACTTTTGCCTGGACCGCCCTTTCGGGTTTTCAATCCACCAAGACGCTCATTTTTGCCTAAGCCTCCCTTTCGGGTTTTCAACTTAGCGAGCTATTCCGTTTTTATTTTTTTAGGAGAAGTATTTCTTGACTGCATCTAAATTCACAGGCCGAGTGAAATCCTCCCCATCCATAGTTGTAAGTATCAAAGCACTGCCTGAAAAGGCTCTCTTAACAACATATGGACCCTCATAGTTCGGAGTCCACTTGCCCCTGGAATCCGGCGCGAAAGACAAGACTTTCTTGAGCACAAGGTCACCTTCTCGGAACACACGAGGCTTGACCTTCTTATTAAAAGCTTTCTTCATTCTCTGCTGATATAACTGACCATGGCACATGGCAGTCAATCTCTTCTCTTCAATCAAGTTTTGCTGGTCATAACGACTCTGAACCCATTCAGCATCAGTCAACTTGGCCTCCATCAAGACTCTCATTGATGGGATCTCCACCTCTACAGGGAGTACAACCTCCGATCTTGACTAAGCGATCATATCATCAACATACACCTCAATCTCCTTATGCATCATATCATGAAACAAGGTAGTCATAGCTCGTTGATACGTGGCTCCGACGTTCTTCAAACCGAAGGGCATCACTCGATAACAGAATGTTCCCCAAGGTGTGATGAATGTTGTCTTCTCCATATCCTCGGGTGCCATTTTAATCTGATTATATCCGGAAAATCCATCCATAAACGAGATGACTTTGAATTTAGCTGTATTATCTACCAACATATCAATATGTGGTAGAGGGAAATCATCTTTCGGACTAGCTTTATTCAAGTCTCTATAGTCCACACACATCCGGACTTTTCCATCTTTCTTAGGCATGGGCACAATATTGGCCACCCATTGAGGATATATAGAAGTCACCAGAAACCCCACATCAATTTGCTTCTGAACTTCTTCCTTGATCTTCACTGCCATATCAGGATGAGTTCTTATGAGCTTCTGCTTCACAGGCACACACTCAGGTTTCAAAGGTAGGGAAATGTTGCACAATATCTGTATCTAGACCAGGCATGTCTTCATATGACCAGGCAAAGACGTCAACATATTCTCGTAGCAACTTAATCAACCCCTTCTTAACAGATTCTTCCAGAAGTGCCCCAATCTTTACCTCTCGCACACAATCTTCAGACCCCAAGTTGACTATTTCCAGATTCTCGAGATGACTATTTCCTCCTTTTGGCATGGGAGAAGGGTTTTTAAACAAAGTGATCATTACGTTGACTTGTGGACAATTGTTGGAATATCCACAATGACCCAATTGTTGCAGACCCCACCAGGGATGATGAAGTTGCCAGAATCCTTTGTATCTTCTTCTAAAACGGCAGCAGCCTCCTCATCTAGACCAGTGTGGATGAAACCTCCACTCTTGAATAACCCTTGCTTGTTGAAAGTACCAGAATAAAAACCTATGCTAGCCTGGGACTCGTTGTCTTCTAACTCAATCATTTTTCCTAAACCAGTGGTTGCACCACGCTAATGGCCAACTTTGCATCTTTATAGGAAGCAAATGAAGGAGCTCTTTTCTCAATAGGCTCAGCTATAGATAACGCTTGGAAAGGAGTTCCAACTTCAACCTCAGCATCTATATAAGAGAAGGAAGACAAATGGCTAACCAGGAGAGCCCTTTCTCCCCCTACCACCACCAGCTTCTTGTTTTTCACGAATTTCAATTTCTGGTGTAGGGTGGACGTCATGGCGCCTGCCTCGTGAATCCGTGGTCTTGAAATATTGGCTTTAGTGTAGTACCGGTGAGTCAACTTGTCTTCAAAATAAATGAAGGACACAGAGTTAGTCTACAGGGCAAGGGACCGGAAACAAAACCTGCTTATGCATATGATGCATGCAATGCTTGTGCATATGATTTGTTTTTTATTTCAAAGGAACTTTAGAGTTTTATTTGCAAATTCTGGAAATATTAAGCATTTTATCACATATGGAAATATCTCATCAAATAATATCAGGGAAAAGAAGTGCAGCATCGTCAATCATATACAAGAGAAAAGGAAAATAATCGTCTTATGGATCCCTAGAAACAATCATCTAAAGCTCGGGACACAGGAAGATAAGATGCACGAAGCCTCTTCACCTCCCTCTCGTAGGCTGCCTCCATATCGGCCTTCTCTTTGGCGAGTCGATCATACCTCCTCTTCCAGAACTTAGAAGACTGAGGAAGTAGAGAAGTTCATACATCATCAGGGTCATCAATGACCTGATGCTCAAGAAACTCAATCAATGCATCCTTCTCCTTAATCTGCTGAAGCAACTCTTCACGTTCACGGATCCAGGCACGTGAACGGTCTTCGTCTCTCAACTCCTCCACTCCTTGATTAGGGAGGGTTGAAGGCCTAGCCATAATCATAGGTGTAGGTCTCGGATACTCGTAAGGCATGAGATACTCAAATGCTCTCTTCCTAACCCAAACAGTGTAAGGCTCCAAAGCGATGCAATTCTTAGGACCCAACTCTTTCCTTCATTTCCTATGAATCCTGCGCCAAGCGCGGACCATCCTAGATTTCAAGCCTTGGGGATCTTTACCATCCTGAAAGAATACACCCTCTAACAGAATATTATTGGGTTTATCCTTTAAGGGGACCCAAGTTGCCGACGTGCCAAAACAGGATTGTAGTTAATCCCACCACATGTACAATGAAGAGGTACATTGGAGAATTCGCCACAAGAGTCAATAATCCGCGCACCATCATACACATGGTTATACCAAGAGATATCATCATTAGTGAGAGACATAAGTCTCGTGGACCACCGTAGACATCCCTTGTTCTCCTTGAATGCGATCGTCTGAGGTAAGTGAGAAATAAACCACTTATACAACAGAGGCAAACAACACACAATGACGCCACCACCCTTTGCATTCCTCATATGCAAAGAGAAGTAGGTATCGCCCAACAGAGTCGGAACGAGATTAAGAGTAGAGAAGATCCTAATAGCATTCACATCCACAAACTTTTCGATGTTGGGGAATAACACTAGCCCATAGATGAGAAGTACAAATATGGCCTCAAAGGCGTCCTCGCTCATGGCCTTCCCATACATAGTAGCTTGAGCAATGAGGATCTCAGAAGGGAGACCTTGAATTCCACCTTTGGTAGTCATATGAGCATCAACCAGAGATTCATCTATGTGTAACATGTGTGCTATCTCTTGAGAAGTGAGAACCCTTTCCAAGCCACTGAACGGAAACTGATCCAGAACAGGTATACCCACAAGATAAGAATACTCCTCAAGTGTAGGCAAAAGCTAAAAATCCGGAAACGTGAAGCAACGGTACAAAGGATCGTAAAACTGCACCAATACACTCATCAATCCTTCATCCACCTGAGTGGTCAGAAGAGGAAGAAGCTTCGCGAAACGAGCCTTGAAACCCAAGGGATCTAATACATAAGATGTCAAATTCCTTAACTCTTTCAGGTCTGGTTGCCTGAAGTTGTACTTCTTTGTATTCCTTCTTTGTCTTTCCATGTCTGAAAATTTTGCAAATAAACCCCTTAAGTTCCTTGAAAATTTTCTTATTATTTTGATGATATGAATGCAAATGGGTGCATGAATGCATGAATGCAACAATCACACTCAAGGATCAAGCAAAGCACACCAAACAAAGGTCATGGGATGGATCATGTTATCCTTAATATCAATCATCCATTTTGGTGGATTATGGTTTACACCTTATTAACACCCAAGTTCCATTGATATTAAGGATTCATGAACGGATCAACCATGAATCAAGGGTCTGTTGTAAGTCACGACCATGGAGTTTGGTTAAGAACCACCCAAAGGGAGTGTACTAAGGTTTAAACCTGCCAAACATGTTCTACAAAAGGTTCCATAGTCATCGTCCCATCTTTTGGATATTATCGGAGAAACGACTACTCGTATTCCAAAAATATTCTCAAGAGAGACTCTTATGAGTGTAGTATCGTGTAACAATCGTATCAAATCTTACACTTGAATGACTTTCGCACTACATCCTAAGAATAGGCCAAGATGGGCTTGAGTAAAATAAGGTCCTTGGCTTCTAATATACAACACAATACAACAAAAATGAAAAGTAGGCAAAACCCACTAGGATTTTTATCCCCAGTGGAGTCGCCACTTTTCTGTAGCGGGGTATTCGTTACCATTAGAGATATTGACTAAATCCAAGGTAAATCATACAAGTCGAGTCGCCACCGCACTTCTATTTATCCAAAGGAATGGTTAGAAAGCGAACAAAAACCTAAAAGTTTTATCGAATCAAAAACTAGTAAAAATGTCAGAGATCTGGGTAAGGGGGTTGGTTATGCAATGGGAAGGTGTTAGGCACCCAAAGCATCCTAGGTACTCCTAGGGAGCCCTTTTCACATTTGTTGCAAAGGTTGTTGTTTTTTTTTTTTGAAAATTTATTTGTGCAAACATGATTGAAGGGATGAGAAAAGCGTGTATGTTTATCTAATGTACTACTTACTAAAAGAAGGGTCAAAAGAAAATGACTCGCACGGATGTCGCATCCACTGCATAGGTATCTCATCTGAATATGGGAATCAGAGTCTTTGTAGCTCGGCTACCTATGGGTTAAAGAGGAGTGTGCTCGCTAAGACATCGCTTCTTATGCCTACGTATCTCATCTGGGATGAAAATCAGAGCAAAACGTAGTTCGACCACCTATGGGGTAAGGGTTGTGTTTTGGGGTGAACGATGTTACTACGCAATCTACCGGATGCTCGACCTTTGGAGACTTACTCGCCTGTAGTAGAAGGAGATAACGTGTTCTTAGGAGAAGAAAAATCAATGAGTTTGGGGTGTTTAGGGATGCTCATGCAAAAAGGCAGTCCTAGATGAAGGAACCGCGCTACCTTAAATGACATGCCACGAGAGGCTATACGAAACCTAAGAAATCGGTAACATACGGGAAAAGTAAAGGGATCGAGAGATCTTCCGTACGGATAAAGATCCGAAGTAACAGCAATTAGATAAATAAGAAACCCAAAGACTCTTCCAAGCTAGCACCATCAAAGAAAGTGAGTTAGTACAGGTAATCGGAATAAACCTCCAGGTGGTATCCCACACAAAAATTGGAACATCAGGCAAGCCATCTCTGCAAGAGTCATGTGAGCCCTCACAAAAAAACTCAACAAACAGGTTAGAGAAACAAGATAGGGTAATCAAGAGTTGCCCCCAAATCAAAATGTAACCACATGAATCATGCCATTAAAATTCACAAAAAGCAACCAAGGGTAGGAGGCCTAAACCTCTTGTCAAACACATGCATCAAAAGGGTATCAAATTCACCCATAATACCTCATACATTCAGAGCATTCAAATTAAAAGCATAAAGTAATGGGAATAAGGCAAACCTGACTGGAGAGATCAAATGAAATTGAATTGCCCGGTTGGGTTTGCAAAGCACTCTTAGGGTTTATATGAGAGGGAATTGGTTCTTTGCAGATGTGTTCCCTTCAGTCTGTGGAGGTTGCTCTGAACTCTGTTAGCTCTTCTCTCACTATCTTTTTCCCTGCCAGGGTAATAGGAATAGAATGGCCTTTTGTTTCACTGAAACTCTGAATTTATAACCTGATTTTTGTGGACCTGTGGGCTCAAATGAGAGAGGCCCAAGTCCAAAAAATTTCTGTTATATTTTATTTATTTATTTATTTATTTCGTTTTTCGTTTTTTTTTCGTTTTTCGTTTTTTTTAAACACGTGGGCTTCGCCTAGAGAGCATGACAGTTCAAGAAATTCCTCTGAGCGTAGGTGATTCTGGTGGCTTTTCTTGGGACTCGCTAGGCGACCCATTCTGCTCGCCTAGCGAGCATGACAGCTCATGAACAAAATTTTGCTCCTTCTAGATTAACGTTTTGACTGACGAATAGACCTCATTTGAACCTGTTGGAAGTATCTCAAGCCATTCCCTTGTGTTGACTGATCATCTAAATAGAACCCACAAAGTGTCTTGGATGATACTCAAGCTTCAAACAAAAGATGTTAGTGACACATTTTTGTGCTTTTGGTTAGTAAACAAAAGTAAGAGAAACAATGATGTATAATTCAAGCATGTTTGTTGATCTCAAACCAATCACAAGGAGTCCCACCCAAAGGCAAAGGGAACCAAGATGCTAAAGATCCTTGAGGCAATGCAAATGCAATGTTATGATGCCGTGAGGGATCTTAGGGTCAAAATTGGGGTCTTACACTATTATAGTGGATTTCCTTCCTGGCTTGGATGCCCCCAGATGTAGGTGACGTTGCACCGAACTGGGTTAACAATTGACATGTGTTATTTACTTCCTGCTTTTT